>NC_134208.1:194159719-194465344 GCF_965140235.1 Caretta caretta | reverse complement strand
TACAAATGGGCAAAATAAGGAAAAGAGGTTGAGTGACTTGACCAAGGCTATACAGAGGTAGTCCAGATTAGAGTCAGAATGAGAACTCAACAATTCCTGGTTCTCAGTCCTGTGCTTGAGCAACTGGATCAAATATAACATGAAATGTTATTACTGTTAATGGTAATGAAAATTATTTCATCTCAAGCATTTGTTAGATTTGTTAACATTGTAATAGTGTGTGTGTACATGCTTTTTGTTTAAATTGTATTCTTCCTTTAAAATAAACTCTTCCAAAATCCTCCAGATTTTTAAAACCATGAATAATTCACATTGTGTTGCTTTATTGCAAGTTATAAATACATACCTAGGTCTCAATTCTGCAAACATTTACATGCATAACATTATTCATATGAATAGTGCCTTTGGCTTAAACCTGACTATTGGCATGAGTAAAGTTACTCACATGCACAAGTGTTTGCAGGGTCAAGGCCTTACTTAATAGAATTGCTACTTTTATATACCATATAGTCACAATCACAAATTTCTCTTTTCCTCCACAGGGCTGCAAAATATGCCAGGGGATTATGTGTCTCGGGGTAGTCCAATGGGTATGAATATGGGACAGCCAAGTTATACCCCGCCCCAGATGCCCCCACATCCTGCTCAGCTGCGTCATGGGCCCCCCATGCATACCTACATTCCTGGACACCCTCACCACCCAGCAATGATGATGCATGGAGGACCACCCCACCCTGGAATGCCAATGTCAGCATCTAGCCCCACAATGCTTAATACAGGAGACCCAGCAATGAGTGGACAAGTGATGGACATTCATGCTCAGTAGCTTAAGGGAATATGCATTGTCTGCAACGATGACAGACTTCAAATATTGTCTTTCTGCAATGACTATGGAGTTCCATTCTTGGCATCTACTTTGGACCAAGGAACAATCCTATTCTTCCGAGGGACCCTGGAAAGCAGGAAACACTATGTGAAGTCAACTTCTGGGGACATGCTAAATAACGATCTAAGACATGAAGAGAACAAAGAGTGAAATATTGTAAAATGCTATTATACTGTTATCCATATTACGTTGTTTCTTATAGATTTTTTTAAAAAAATGTGAAATTTTTCCACACTATGTGTGTTGTTTCCATAGCTCTTCACTTCCTCCAGAAGCCTCCTTATGTTAAAAAGCCTTACAGTTATCCTGCAAATGACAGAAAGGGCTTATTTGCAGGATTTTTAGAGCATTAAAATAATTATGTCAGGCAGAAGAATCTTTCTTCTATCCTAGGATTTCAGCCATGCACACACACAGACACACACACACTCTCTCTCTCTCTCTCTCTCTAGCCTGGGGCGTGAATTTGCATGTCTAATTCATTTACTCACCATATTTGAATTGGTCTGAACAGATGTAAATCGGGAAGGATGGGAAAAACTGCAGTCATCAACAATGATTAATCAGCTGTTGCAGGCAGTGTCTTAAGGAGACTGGTAGAAGGAAGCATGGAAACCAAAAGGCAGTGTATTTGAAGCCTAATTGTCACATCAGAGCATCATTGTCCCCATTCAGCAACACTTATACATCACTTCCTGTTTTACGCAGCTCAAAACATGAACTGAAGATTTATTTTTAATATGTTGACTTTATTTCTGGGCAAAGCATCAGTCGTGTGCATTTTTCCATAGTCCCATCATGGAGCGTTTATGTATACATTGTAAATAAATTTTGTGCAAAAAGGACTGGAAAAATGAACTGTATTATTGCAATTTTTTGTAAAAGTAGCAGTTTGGTATGAGTTGGCATGCATACAGATTTACTAAGTGGGATAAGCTAATTATACTTTTTGTTGTGGTTAAACAAATGCTTGTTGATAGCCTTTTTCTATCAAGAAACCAAGGAGCTAATTATTATTAATAATAATCAATGCACACTGAGTCTTAGAGTTTCTGATTGAAACCGTTTGGATTGTATAATAACTCAAAGCCCAGTTGTAGTAGTTTGAGTGCAGTAATGAAATCTGAATCTAAAATAAAAACAAATTATTTTTTGTCATGCTGACTCCACTGCTTGAAAAATTTGTTTGCTGCCCCCCAAATTGGTAGTGATTCTCCAGTAATATGTGAACCCAGCATCTGCAAGATTAAACTGTAAAAAGATTTACCTATAATTGCTATTTAAATACCAAAGTCTTAGTACCTTATTGAAAAGTAATGCTACACTCTATAAAAAAACTTTCTGAAAGCTTACACCACAGATTGTCAGAATAACGGTTGCCTATTAGCAAATTGAACATTCAAAAGCATTAACTGCAGAACATTTTAACTCTTTTCTCTCTCCCTGAATTACATCTCTAATACCTTATTTACATTACTTGAATCATTGACAATTAAACTTTCTTGAACTGAGTGTATTTAGAAAAAAAATTTAAAACCTTGCCTGAGATAAGTGCATATTTGTAAGTAAATTAACTACTCAAACTAAGGATGATAGACTTTTAAAATCTAATGCTCATAAAGAAGTCTTGTGCTCTGATTGGCTGAAGACTGATCATTAACCAATTTTCCGTACAGCTGTACTTTCTGCACTGCAGCCAACTAGTTAAATAGTACAAAATAACATGTTTAGGCTGCAGTACCTTATAATTTTCTTTAAATAAAATCGCAGCTATAAAAAGTGTTTCCTAAGGGTAAGAAAAATACACAAATATTTTAATTAAGACAAATTCCTAAAAAACCTCTAGCTGTGATTGTTTGGTAAACAAAAGGTAGCATCTGAAGCAGGGCTGGCTAGAGCGCTGAAGTCTGCCATTCAAATAGATGTCACCCCATAAACCCGCCCTGAACAATTCGATTTTCCATTTGAAAAGAGGAACCAGTTGTTTGGTGGGTTTACTAGGTGATATTTGATTGACTGGCTTACCTGCTGGAGCAGTCCTGTCTCCTCTCACCTTTTTGTTTATTGGAGTGTGCTTCAGAAGTCTCCCTTCTAAATAAACCTCCCTTTTATGACATTAAAATAAGCCTTTAGCCATAAACCCCACCCCACCCCACCCCCTCTTTCCCCCGAGTAGGATTTTTAAAAACCCCAAATCTAGAAGGGAGAGCCGCGTTCAGTCTGCAAATAGTCCTCTGGATGGGAATTCCCTCTTGATAGGTGGTTACTAGCAGTTAATGGCCATTTGTTTACTTTTTCCATTAAATAATAAATGTGTTTTAAAACTACTACTAACCATCCATTTCTCCCCCACTGCTTACAGTCAGGTTCCAGCCTAAGACTCCATGGGGCTGATTTTCCACTTACTCCGGAAGGGTTTTACACTTGTGTAACTCCCTTGAGTTTATCCGAGCTGCCCGATCTACACCAGGGCCAAGGAGTGGAGAATCAGATCCACTGGATGAATAGTGTGCATGGGGATGCTTAAGAAGGGGGAGTTAGCTGGGGAGTATTAGGGCAGCGGAGAGTCAGGCTGGCTCCTGGAGCCTAGTGAATTAGGAAAATCAAATGGTGGGTATCCCCCCCCCCCATCCTCGGTTCTTTCTCCCCTCCCTAGATTTTTAAAGGGCCACTATACCGATGAGATTGCACATTTCTGATCCTGCCTTGTGAGTTTATAATAATGCCAGTTCTGAGCCAAAATGGGAATGCTCGGAGCGGGGTTTGCTGCTGCTTTTCTGCTCTCTTTTTTTAATGTTTCCTAAAAGACAAAAACAAACCGCCCTGCAGCAAACAAAGAGCACACGCGTTTGTGCCTTTCTTAGGGGTGGGGAGAAGACTCACAAAAGGCTTCTTCGTTAATATGACTGTTTTAGGGGGTGTGGAGGGGGGGTTGGTACATTTCACATTAAAAACGCTCCTCTATCCCGAGACATTTAATCAGCTGTAATTATAACACATTCCAAATGAAGAATATGCTTGACAGTATTTTTATTGTTATTGTTCATCGCACGATCTTAGGCGGCTTTGGGGGCACAGGAAAGAGAAGTAAACGGGTTACAAATAGGGAATTATCCCTCGTTTAGCATTAAAATTCATTTAGATAAAATTGCCACAAACATGTAAATGGGGAGATTAGTTCCCCCTCACGCCTTATTGCACTCTCTCAATGGCTCCGTTTTACACGTTGGGAATTCCGTCTTCGCAGGCTGCTTGCTGTTTCCTAGCTACCCCACATTCAAAGCAAAGGCTGCAAGAGAGAGAAGGGGGGCGGGTGAGAAGAGAAAAGGGGGGGGGGAAGTTTTGGCAACCAGTCTGCAATTCATCCTCCGCGATCCGCCCTAACAGAGGGGGAAACAAATATCTGGGGAGGCTTTATCCCCCTCCCAGCCCTGCGTGGACAGGCCAACGCTGTACTTTCCAGCAGGGAGGCAAGCTGGGTTGTGTTTAGTTTGGAAGCCCCAAGTGATCGGGACCGGGTTTGTCGCTGTGTGAGTGTGGGTGCGCGCCTAGCCACACGCAGGGTGTGTGTGTGTGTGTGTTCCCCGTGTTCCCCGCACCTCGAGCGGGAGATCTGCCGCGATCCGGGGAACAGAAAGAGGGGGGCGGGCTGGTGTGTTCTTACAAACAAAACCACACAACTCTCCGGCCGGCTGAGTGAGAACAGCCCGGTGGTGTCCTCCTCCTCCTGCGCCCGCTCCGTCTCGGCAGAGCCCGAGGAGGAGGAATGGCAGCTTCGACTGCCATCTTTTGGGGGGTTGGGGAAATGACTCGGTTCCCCCGGCCCCTCCGCTTCTCCTGCCTCGAGAGACGGGCTCCCTGCTTCAACAGTGCATGGGGAAAGAATTAGCCATAAAATTAGTGACTCACAATTTCAAATGGGAACCGCTAAGCGGATTAGAGACGCGTGGAAGTGTAGGGAGGGTCTGAGACCCACTCGGGGGGATCCCCCGCTGCAACCAGGCAGGTTTTGTCTCCCTTTGCCGAGAAGGGGGGACCCCCCCAGCGCTTGTGTCAGGGTTGCGGGGGGGGAGAGGGGCGGTCGCACCCCACTGCAGCGGATCCCCCGGAGCCAGAGCCCCCGGTGCCAGCCGGGCCCGCCTCTCTCCCCTCCTGGGCTCGCTCTGGGGCTCGGGGGGCGGTGTGCTGCGCCATTTGTTCCTTGCAAAGTGATTGCTGTGTATCGCCTTGGATCAGTGAGTTCAGCCTACCTGGAGGGGAGGGGGTAGGAAATCCCGCCGGGGGGGGGCGGCGCGGCCATGAACTCTAAGGCCATGTGCTTCATTTGACTTTTTTTTTTTTTTTTTACCCCAAGCGGGGCCCCCGCGGCTTCAGTGAGCGGCGCTGCGATGCTCCGCGTGTGCAACCCCTGCCCCCCGCCCCTGCCCCCGCAGCACCGTCAGCCGCTCTCCCCTGAGCCGCGCCGCCCGTGCGTGGAAAGGGGGCGAGCCCAGGGAGTGCGGAGGAGTTTGCTGCTGGGGTTGTTCTCAGCGGGTCTGGGGGCGTGGGGGGGGATCCTCCTCCGGTCGGGGCATGCCTGGCCCGGGGGGCGGGGGCGGCCTCTGGGCCCGATCCCGCCGCCCAAGGACTGGCCAGAGAGGTTCCGCTCTGGGCGCAGCGATCGCAGCGGGCCGCTGGCGGGCACCGTGTGCGGCGTCTCTTCCCCCTTCCTGCGCGTCCCAGGCCCCATCCCGACAGCCCCGTCCGCTGATAGCCCAGCACGGCTGGGGGGGGGGGGGAGATAACACAAATAGAGCCAGCTAGTGACAGGAGCCCAGGAGCAAAACTCTCCAGCCAGCTTCTGAGTTGAGGTCGGGGGGCTGGGCCTTCTGCATGGAGCGATGCCTTTCACTGGGGCTTTATGTACCTAGGGACGCCTTGTCCGGATCATAACTATTTAAGGAGCAATACTTTGTGCTTGTGGAGAGGTATATTTGTGTAAACACGTGCAACCTTGTTGGCGAGCAAAGTAAAAAAAAAATTTGGGAGGGGGGAGTCCGGGCTTGGGGAGGCGGGTGAGAGGTGCAGATAAAATGCCAAAACGTATTTTGCAGGAGGGGATTGGGCCTTTTTCCTGTTGGCTCAGGAAGGACGCTTGGGGCTGAAATGAAATACATTAGATTATAGCTCTAGCCATGGGCGGGGTGCGTTGGTTTGCGAGGGAAACAGCAGAGGCGTAATAAGGTAGTTGGATCTCATTAAGTTGTGTCTCACACACACACACACACACTTACCGCGCACTGACTTCGCTTCGCCCCTCGAGAAAAGTGAAAGCCCTGGAGGAAAAAAAGACTTTACTTTTAAAGTCAGTCTAATATCGATCGCCGTCATTCCCCTCTCCCCCCACCTCCAACCCCGGCGGCAGACGCAGCCCTACCCTAACGGGGGACCGGGGGAAAGGATCCTCCTCGGATCTGATTCTCTGCGGGCCGTTGTACAGGGAACAGCGTGTGCCTAGAGCAGAGCAAATAAAGGCAGGGACAGCCAGCGAGGAGCGAAAAGCCTTTTATTTTTCATTGCAGTGGTGGGCCAAGTGATCCTTCCCGTCTGTCAAAAGGACGTCGGGATCCTTCAGGATGAAAGGGCGGGCGGGGGGGGGGGGGGGAGAGAGCCATCTTCTTACCTTTTATCCTCTGTTTCCCGGAGTGTGGGCCGCCGCTTTGTGTGGGAAGGAAGCCCCTGCAAGGTGTGTGTGTGGCTGGAGCCCGTCCAGCGGAGCGAAACCCAGGGGGAGCCTTTTCAGTCACCCCTAGAAGCCCCCGAAGGGAGCTGAGCGGGGCGAGCTCCTGTTCCCACCGCCGCCGGTCCCATCCCAAGGCAAAGGGGCTCGCTGCTGACGTGCTTGGGGCAGCCGGCAGCCACGGGGACGCAGGGAAAAGAAGTGGCACGTTTAGGAGCCGGTGTCCGTGTTTTTATTCTTCACAATGCACCATCTTGCCTTTAAATCCGCCAGGGCTGGGCCATCTATCACAATATGTTCCATCTACCCGCTGCCTTCTTGAACTCGCCTGGAAAATTGCAGTGTATTTACCTGGCTCCATGACCTTGTTATGTTGCCTGAGAAAAATACCTATTTGCTTCCCTTTGGTTTGGGCTAGTTGGAGCCCTCATAGGGCCACGCTTATTGGGCTCATGAGAAAGCTCTGCTAGGGACACAAAACAAGCCAACAAAGTCCTTAGACTGAGGGCAAACGCCACTTAAAGCGAGGGAAGGTGGCAGAGTGAATATTAAACCTTGGGACAGGGAGACAGCATATTCCTGCTCATAAATGCGAGATCTGCTTTTGCGTGGCTCCCCGAGATACTTGCATGAAAGTAGTTCATAAACTCCGAGCAGCCAGCTTTCTGTTTTATGTAGCGGACAGAGAAAAATCTCCCTGGTCTTTACTGTGTGGAATAACTTAAATGTCTGTGTGGCAGCTGCTTCTAAAGCCGAACCTAAACTCTTTGGAAGAAGGGGGGACGAGTGAAAGGCGAAAGAAAGACTTCTTTTTTCCCCCCCTTTGGTGCCATTTTGGATGTCAGCTGTTTCCTTGGTGACTGTGTTCGGCCCCCAAAGCCCCTGGGCTCCTGGATTGTTAGAAGAAGAAGAAGAAAAGCCTGCTATTTCGGCACCGTCATTTATCACTGTCACCGCATAATGATTCCCCTTGCAGCTCCTTATTGATGTTTGTAATTGCATTATCTCATAAGGGGTGAGGGGTGATCAATGAAACCGAGCCATGCATTCTGGGGTCAGAGGCTGCCAAAGTACGGTTGGTCCCGTTTTAATACAAGTACTCATTAGCTTTAGGGCTGCATGCAAATATATCTATATAATCTCTGAGCTGGTGCAGACCTTGTAGCCCAGCCCAGCGCTTGTCTAAAAGACCGCGGTTGGCGTAACCTTTTGCAGAAATGCTAGACCAGGTACCTGTCTCGCATCTCAACGAAATGAGCTGGAGCCACTGATTGGGGAGGGGTTTTTCCCCCCGCGGGGATCAGATGTCAATTCTGAGTAAGCATCGGGGAGTCTCCCCCCTCTTTCCCTTCAAAGTGGGACCCACCGCTCTCTCCACTCCATCGAAGGCATGGGAACGTATGGAGAACTCGCCCCAGAACATCTCGGTGTGCGCGTTTACCAGCGTCGCCACTTTAAACACCCAACGTTAACCCCCCTTGTGCTCTCCGGCACTCCGGTTTCATTAATACGAGCTGCAAACTGGAGTGATCAGCACCATCGCCTTGTTGTTAGAGCGCTTCGGTTTAGGTAGGTGACGGGTGCAGGGGTTGGTAAGCGGAGGAATGCAAAACAAAATAAAATAAATAAGCCCACGCCAGCCAAAGTAAAACAAATCGCCCCCTCCCTGAACCAATCAATGGCACGTTTTGCACTTGAAATAAGCCGGCAGCTCCGCCGACCCCAACTGAAGTTCATGTGTCGATTCAAGAGAGTATTTAGGTAGCGAAGAGAGATGGCACACTGACATTGTGGCGAGTTTGTGTAAGCTTAGGGAATTTAAGCCATCGTGTTGCAGAGACCTAAAGAAGTGGGGGAGATACAAAGAGGGAGGGAAAAGCTCCCAGCGTAATTTTAAACTAAATGCTTTATTGGACTGTGACAGGGATATCTAAACAGTGAAAACTTGATTTGTTTAGCCAGAGGCGGGGAAGGAGACAGATCCAACTTAGAGTGCCACGTTTAAGTAAGAGGTTGAGTTTCTCAAACCTATCCTCTGTGGTCAATTAGCTTTTTATTTTAATTTGGGGGAAGTGGAGAATGTTAAGCGAACGCCGAGCGCATCCTACATAGGGAGAAAGAGTAAACGCTGTTACAGGTTTCAGAGTAGCAGCCCTGTTAGTCTGTATTCGCGAAAAGAAAAGGAGGACTTGTGGCATCTTAGAGAGCATAAGCTTGCATCGGATGAAGTGAGCTGTAGCTCAGGAAAGCTTATGCTCAAATAAATTGGTTCGTCTCTAAGGTGCCACAAGTCCTCCTTTTCTTTTTTACTATTACAAATACAATTTGACCTGAGAAGGGTCCCCTCCAACCCTTTTGGTATCACACTAGCCCAAAAAGATTACCAACGAAGTAAAGATTAACACCCCCCCTACCCCGCCCCGTAACACAAAATTAAGTCCATGTGTTGCACTCTAAAGTTAAAAGAATTATTTGTCGGCTACATTCTTGGAGACTAACCCTATCAATACTTAACCAAACCCATCTATGGAATACTGTATTAGAGTCCATATCAGTTCGGAAACAAAACAGAATTTTTCAAATAGCTGTTTCAATAAGATCACGCTACTATACGAAACCAGAAATATTCTATGCCGATAAGGACAGATAGTTTAACTGGATTTGCTATCCATTGACTTTTGTTCATTTGCTACCCCTTTGAATGAGCGTTGTTCCTTGATTTTGGAAATTACACAATCTTCTAATAAACGAGTCTGGAACTAATATATTGATTGTAGACGTCAAATCTCTGTTTTGTCCACTATATTTTTAATTCTTTTTGCAGCGGTGCTAGAATTATACATGTAAATAAAGGCCAGTTGTTTCCTTTCTCATAAACATTCACACGTTGTTTCACTCTTAAAGTAAAATAACCGCAACTGCTAAGTAGTAGGATTAATATACAACTTTCAAATCTCCATGTGAACTAATCAGACTTCGCTTTTTTCCCTTTTTCTTGCTTTGATTATAGTTTGCAACCTGAAGCTACATACTTGAAACAAAATAGTGCTTTAGACCACGGTTAAGATAGGGAAAAATTAGTCTCGTTTCAGAAATTATTTATTTGTAGAACGACTATGATTAAAACACACACACAAACCGCAGCTGCAAAAAAGGAGAGAGAAAAACAACAAACAACCCACCGTGATTTACGATTATTAAATCTTTGATTGCCATGTTAATGTTTCTTTTTCTACCTTTCATTTGCATTTTAATCTATCGACTCTTTACTATTTTGCTGCTTCCTAGTCGAGTGATTGATTACAGATCTTCAAGAAAAAAAAACCCACCAAGCTTTGCGGGCGACCTTATATCTCTGCTCCCCCCCCCCCCCCCCTTTGCTGGTTAGATTTCTGAACCTTCCTCAGCAATGGTAATGCAAGCAGGGCAAATTAATTGTGCTCTTTTAAATGTCAAAGGTATAAATAAAAACGTGTTTTGCCCCCCCTCCCGGGTCCCAAATGTGAGTACTTTCCCACCCCGCTTGTTTTAAAAGCGAGAAGGAATCATCCCGGTAAAATACAATTAAAAAAACCAAACCAAACCAAAGCACAACCAGGCGCAGACAGGACCCTGACTGTAAATACGTATCAGTGCAGATGGACTGTTCTTGTTTGGTAAAAAAAATCAAATCAAATCAAATAGGCAGCGCGAGGCAGCCCCAGGTTTCCCTGGCAGGGTTTTGGTGTTGAGCCTGGGATCTGGAGCCTGGCTGGAATGGTTATTAGGACAATTTGTTGACAGGCCAGCAGTAAAGACAAAAGGAAGAGAAGCAGCCTCTCGCCTGTTTATTTTCTTTCCTGGTCTAACCTGTCTGCTGCCCCTTGGGCTGTCCCCCCTCGGAGTAGGGCGGCGTCCTTTGGGCAGGACCCTTTTGTTGCTGTTGTGTGGGTGGTAGGTGGTGGGTTTGCTGGGACTAGCTGCGGGCGGGTGGGGTAGGATGCACTGGGCTGCCCAGCTGTCCCTGGGCTGGATGGGTGCGGACTGGAACAACAGTTCCCCAACCCTGGGAGGCTGGGACCTGGCAATCCAACCCTTAAGGGTCCCGCAGCAAAGAGGGGCTGTCGGGGAGGGGCGAGCCCACACATAAGTGCTGACGGGGGTGGGGGGGAGATGAGCCTCAGGAGGAGAGGAGGTAACCTGGACAGACTTTGGGAAGCCCCCCAGCCCTACCCCAGAAAGGGAGAGGCTGGCAGCCGGGTGGCATGCCAAAGCGATCTCAGCAGAGACTCGCAGCGCCGGCGCTGGGCTGCTTCCCCAGGGACTAATCCGGCGTAGGGACAGGCGCTTGCTCCTGCTCACTCATATCATGACCACCGCCCCCCCGGGATCCTGACCCGGCGCCTGGCGGTGCAAGAGGGAGGCTCCCTCGCAGGCTGGAGACCTTAGGAAACATCTCACAGCGCAATCAGGGACTCACTGCCGGGATTTGATTGCCCAGGCTTCTTCCTTCCACTAAATGGAGCTGGTCTCATACAGTACGCGCAGGGTGGCTGGAGATCGGTATGTGTCTGACACCGGCACGTACGCGATTTATCACTCAGAGCCACGGTGGCCCTGGGACAAGGGTTTCCAGCCAGTGCGGCTTGTCATCTGGAGGTGAAACGACTCAGATCCGAAATCCCCTTTTCTCCTGTCTACACGCGCAGCCCGCGACTGGCTCACGTGGGATGCCGACCCAGCTGGGGTTGAGAGGCAGATCCGGGCAGCGAGGGGAGAAAGAAGAGGGCACACGGGGAAAGTGTAAACGGGAAAACTCATTGCGGTAGAAAGGATCAGAGCGGTCTGTACCTCCAGGGGTGAAGACAGATCCTTGCGGACAAGTGGGAAGACAGGGCTGGAATGATTTAAAGGCGAAGGGATGGCAGATTATTAAGAAAGTAATAGCAAGGTGTCCCCTGCACTACAGTTTTATTGTGGGGTAGTAACTACCGGATTTATTTATTGCCGGGGCTCTACAATAAAGATAATGACCACAACCTCAAGATAAATGCTTACGCCCGGAGCTGGTCAATTGTTTTTTATTTAGGAGTGTGATCCTGAAAGGTGGAAGTCAGCTTCTCCCCGCCGCAAAGATCCGTCTTGGTTTCCCATCCCATTAGAAACACGACATGCAAATAAATAGGTAGTTTCGGGTTTGGTACGGCGGGATTTATTTCAGGCAAAGGAAGAGGTCGCGGGGGGACCCCCAGAGACTGAATTTCTGTCGGTGCGCTGTACCCCCACCTTCGCTCTCACGCATCCGCAGCTGAAAGCATGAAGGTGTCATGTCTGAACTCCTTGTTTCCTGATCGATAAGGGCGAGGGAAACAATGTAAAAACCGGCCCCCCCCCGCCCCCGGCCCAGGAGGCTGCTGGCTGGAGACTGGAGACTTCCTGTTGGAAAGGGTGAAAGTGCCCTAGAGGGGGGCTTTTCCTTGCTGCCTCCCACGCCGAGGCGGACAATAGGGAGGTTTAATGTAGTTTTGACCTATTAAAAACACTTGCAGGAGTCCCCCCCCCGCCCCCCCCCCCCGCCACATACCCTCAGCACCTGGCTTGGTTAGGAAGGAGGCTGCACCTCAGTGGAAGTGCTTGGTGCCTTTTCTCCCTTTTCTCCCCCCCAAGAAGTCCCCTAACCAGACGGAGGAATTGAGGCTGACCTTGACAGTTGCTTGCCAAGGTCAGAGCAGAGTAGGCTGCCTCAGGTGTCAGCATAGGCTCAGGCCCTCTCCCCCTGATGTGATCTGATCCAATAATAGTCACTGTGTTAGCCTCTAATGAGGCACCCGGTGAGAGCTGATCGGCCCCCACCTGCTCTTTGCGGTAATACCAACAGACCCTGAGATGCCAAAATGCAGTCAGCATCCTCTGCTCATTTCTCTCTCAGGTTCAAAGAGGTAGGATTTCAGCCTCACAATAACCACTTATATTCCGGGCTTCCTTTGATCCATGTATGTCCAGGAAAAGCACCTGACAGTGAACTGTGATGGGGGAAAAAAGGACAGAGGGGGAGAGAATAGACTCCCACAATTTGGCGGCTTGTGTGAGGGATGAGATGATGAGGTTGAAAAGTGAGAACAATCCTCTTCCATCTTTTACAATATCAGTGTCATTCAACGCTACTTTGCATTTAACCAGAATATCCCTTTCCGTGATTTCCATAAGCATATACGTTATAATTTTCACATCCTTCAATATTAATCATTCTACTCCGCATTACGTGTCTATCTGAAAGTCTGACCTTACTAGTGAAGCACAGTAACTTTACATTGTTGCCCACAATCAAGTAGGAGGCACTACATTCCCTTTCCAACCTCATCTGAAATGACACACACACAATATACCGTTGCCCACTGCATAAAAAGAAAACAATGACATGCATTCTGCTCCCAGCATGACAAGTTGTCTGTCTCACTTCAAAGGACTATAACCTAATTGTTTCCAGAGTTTAAAAAGTAATTAAGCTATATTAGAGAAATTTAAATAAAAACAGTTTTCTTCGCACTGGGTCACTCATCTTTTTATTCACAAAATGAGCACCCCATCCTTTTAAAAATAGAGATATTTGTTTTAAAAAAACTGAAGTTTACATGAAAAATGTGAACAGATTTAGTTTTTAAAAGGGTTTGGGCAAAGTGGAGGTAATTATGTATAATTAATGCTGAAGGGAAAATGAACACATAATAGGTTCCAAAGATTAAACCATCTGTAACTACCAAGAGAACTTTAAAAGTTTTTTTAAAAAACTAAATCTCATTAATCTAGCAAAGGATTTTTAAAGGGAAAGAGTAGCATATATGTTATTGTTTAATACATTTCTTTATTCTGATTTTTTTAGCTTCATTCCCTAGAATGTTTAAAAATTTTAAACCTACGGTTTTGAAGGTCGTCCACCGTGAAAGAATTGATTAGGAACATCAACCACTATATTAATGTTTGTAACACTTTGTTTTAGTGCTGGTTTTCCATTTTTGATGACAGTATAACAAAGTTATGTTACTAAGAAGTTCTAACGTGAAGTGTAGAGCATTTCCCCCACCTTTATGCTTTTCTTGATGCACATGTTTTGCAACCTATAATATATTTCAAATTCCAGTGAATAAACCTTTGGGCCAAATTTTGTTCAGAATTACTCACATGGCAGAGAATAGTCCTTTAAATCCAACTCATTCTCAGCCACATTTAGAACATTTAACAAAGAGGGAATATGGTTTTAGATATACAGGTTCCTTATTGAATCTATCACAAAAGTAAAAACAATGCTTTTATATTTTAGTAATCATTTTAAGATAGACATTTATCGGTAATTTTATAGTTCAGGAAAACTGCTTGGAAGCATGACATTTATTTCGAATTAGTCATAATGTCTATGAGTTGCTATACTTTGTACATAGTTAGGGTCTTATTTTATAAATCCTTACTAATGAAAATAGTTTAATTAAAGTTGATGGGACAGCTCATGTGATGATGAACTCGTCAGACATGAACGGCGTTTGCAGGATCAGGCCCTGGGTAAAATACACACTTTATTATGGAGGTAATGACCTAATCAGGATTCGACCCTTAAACTACTGCATTCTTCCATCCACCTGTTAGATTAAAATACATTTGCTCATCTCAATCATAGCTTATTTATGGTTCTAAAGAAGATCTTGGATGATGGACAAAGTTTCTTAGATCAATCTATGGAATGTTGCTTACTTCTCCAGTGAGGAATATATCTTGTATGAAGAACACTTAATCTGGTAATCCAAGGAGAGGTTTCTTTCTTCCTTCAGGCAAAATCTTATATAATTTTGTATTTATCGCCAAGGCAACTCTTTGAACTGATTTTTATTTTGATGCACATTGTACTCAGAGAGTGAAATTGCACAATGCAGTAGAGGGCCTATGTACCCCTTTAACCTCCCAAATTCATACCCACATCCTTCCTTATACAGAGGCCAAACAGCTGAGCTGTGAGCTGGAAATTTCTCCAGGGCCAGGGGAGGGAGAAGGATTTGTCCCACACCCCAGGTAACAGAGCAGCAGTGGATCTGCTCTGCAATTGCTAGACAAATTTTAGTCCTGGAAGAACTTCCCTGCTTGCTCCCCTGACTACATGGAGGAGGACCAGTTGATGAATACACACAGTAGCAATCCTGGGACTTCACTCATGAGCCTTCCCAGACCTGTGCACGCATCCCTGCTATTCAGAAATCAAGAGTGAGTTTGTGGGTATACCTCTGGGGGAGGACTCTAATCTTACCTCCTTGGGTTAAAGTGATTGTAAAGCCCAGTGTAGGTCTTGGGGGAATTTTACTCATATAAAATCTATGTTTTCTAATATTACAAACAAGTGTTCTAAAATCTGCAAACAGTGATTAGGGGAAATCTCTCCCTAACATCCTACTACTATGCCCAACTTTAGAACTGGCTTTAATACATGTAAACTGGTTGGCTTCTTCCGTGCTTTGAACAGCATCTACACACACTGTATTTAGTCCAAACTTACCTCCTTCCTCTGGTTTGACTTTTTGGTGACTCAAATGACAACAAATACAGAAACCCCAGCCTAGAATTCCTTCCCAAATTTAACTAGTCCTTAGTTTTCCTTGTAGGGACTTTTGTCCTAAATCTCAGTTCCTCTGCCCAAAACCCCCCCTCCCACCTCTCTTGTATCCTGAATGGAGCCACAATATCTCTCTGAGTAGCAGCCGTGTTAGTCTGTATTCGCAAAAAGAAAAGGAGTACTTGTGGCACCTTAGAGACTAACCAATTTATTTGAGCATGAGCTTTCGTGAGCTACAGCTCACTTCATCGGATGCATACTGTGGAAACTGCAGCAGACATTATATACACACAGAGATCATGAAACACTTTAGATACGCTATTACCAGCAGGACAGTGGGGTGGGAGGAGGTATTGTTTCATGATCTCTGTGTGTATATAATATCTGCTGCAGTTTCCACGGTATGCATCCGATGAAGTGAGCTGTAGCTCACGAAAGCTCATGCTCAAATAAATTGGTTAGTCTCTAAGGTGCCACAAGTACTCCTTTTCTTTTTGCGAATATCTCTCTGGTGGTTTTAATACCTGCCAACAAGGTAGCTGAAAAGAAGAACCCTGCCATCTTCTTACACATGTCCCCTCTCACTGCCTTGGGATGTACGCATTGTCATCTAGCCCTCTGTAACCAGCTGAGGACCTAGTTTCTGAATGGTGAGGTTTTTAAAAGTGCCTAAGTGACTTAAAAGCATAAGTTCCACTGGAAGTCACTCAAGTGCTTTTGAAGTCCCTTGCTGATACCAGAAGATTTAGATGCAGATCCTCACCTCCTGTAACTTATCCTCATTCCATTGACTTCAATGGAGCCGGGACCTTAATGTCCCTAAACCTGTGACTGCCAGAAGCTGGGACTGGATGACATGGGTGGATCACTCAATAAATTGCCCTGTTAAGTTCAGTCTCTCTGAAGCATCTGGCACTGGGTCACTGTTGGAAAACAGGATATTGGACTACATGGACATTGGTCTGACCCAATATGGCTGTTTTTATGACAATTTATGCCATTTGAGGATTTGCCTTGCGGTCTTCTTGCTGCCTGTGGCATTCATTTCCTGTGCCAGGCTCTCAATGTCCCATGGAGTCCTGGAACTGTTTCTAGTCTCTCCCTAAGACAATTGTCCAGGCTAATGAGCTGCATATCCCCACATGGGTTGACTTATTTTAATTCCCCAAATTAAAGGGGGATTACAGTTGAGTGATATGATCCAGGAGTCTCCATGGACAAAGGCAACCTCAATGGTTTCTGCCAACTCTAATAGCTCAGCTCTGACTAATGTCTCCCATACTAATCGGTGGCCACATTCTGATGAACTAGGCTGGACATCATCTTTTCTTCTAGCTGTACTGGCCCAGTACAGCCTATTGCTATCCCACAGGCCATAATCTCAGGCAGCCATATATTCTGTAGTCCCATAGCCATTACTGTGACTAGTGAGATTGCTACACTACAAACTCATGAAAACACATGCTGTCTTCACTGAAACTTTGTCCTCCCATCCCTGATGCCTTCTTTGTTTATATCCCTGCTATGTTTTGTCCAAATCCTAGATTGTGAGCTGTCTGGGGCAGGCACTGGTTTTGTGCTGTTTGTTTGTACAATGCCTAGAACAATTAATTCTCTTTGAGGTCCTTAGGTGCTGACACAATATACATAGTAAATGAGAATAGTCACAATACCACGTGGGGGCAAATGCCTTCAAGGGCCCCAGCTTCCCATGCAATTGGAGGGGCTGTGGTTACCCTCTCTTTGGAGTCCCCAGAGCTCTTCATTTCCCCCCTCAGATTTAGGATGCAGAAGTGGCTGGTCTAACAGATCATTCTCCAGCTACTCCTCTGTGTGCTGGACACCCTTTGCTAGTGTGGACAGATGGAGCTGGGGTACCTACATATGTCTCTCCAAGGCACACACTCTAAATTCTGCTCCATTATGATGTTTATTAGCTCCTGTTCTGTGCAGGACTTGGGTTTGAGCCAACAAGCCACCCAACCCACCAAACTCCAGGTGAAGGTATCCAGCTGCTCCCCCTAAGGACCAGGGTTCACTTTGAAACCTTTGCCAGGACTTTTCCTCCAAAGCCCTCAATTGGTTCAAAACTCTGCCTTATATATATATTCAAAACTCTGCCTTATACAGCCTCATCCAGGGTCCAGTATACCACTTGTCCCTCACTGGTCAGAAAATGGGTCAGAAGAAAGGCAAAAATCTCCTTCTCCAACTGGGCTGTCTTATAGCTACTCATTTGAAAGTGACCAACTGAGTCTTCTGATCCTAGTTTGGTCAGGGAAGGGCTGGAGATTACTGGCTGTCTAGGCGGTGCTCCTCAGTTCACGTGCCATTAAAGCAGCTGCATTTGTTGTTGCTGCTGGACTTGAGCCCGGGCTTGCTGCAGAGCCTGTAACTGGTGCAGCTGTTACTCTTGGGCTGAAACCGGGGCCTGTCGCTGTTCCCGCTGAGCTTTCTGTTCCCTCATGAACTGCAGCATGGTCTGGTGCTGCTGCTCTTTCTGTCGTTCCGTCTTCCATGGGAGGACTTCTTCCATTTTCCTCCTTTGTCCAGCGTGCACTTCTTGACCCAGGGGTAAGCGAGGGGAGGTTCCCTTTTTCTCCGAACACACTCTGTGTAGTCACAACTTACCTCCTTCCTGGGCGTGGCTTTCTTCCTAACTGAAATAACAATAAAAATTTAAACTGTGGCCTACGTTTTCTCCCCAAGCCTGGCCATTTTTGTAGGGTCCTGTCTATTTTAGCCCCTTGTTAAAGCTACTCTCTTATATTCAACATGGAGCTAACACACTGATCTTGTCACCAGCCGGAATCAGTCAGTGTTGCCTGAAAGGCTCTGAAATCTGCTAACATGGTGGGTCTGCAGAAGAACCCCACTCTCCTGTTACAATATATTTTCTTTGTTCAGATCTATCAGGGTGTGATCCGTGAAAGTACTTAGGCACCTAAGTTCTGTTTTTAGGCACCTAAATCCTGTTTGTAAGCACCACTGTGATCCACAAACTTCCTGCTCGCTGTGGCCATATATTCCACCAGGAGGAGGATGTTGGATGGGGAGGTGCTCTGCAACTGTGGGGCCTACTTCTGTTCCTCCCTTTGATCATGCATCTGGGCAGAGTTCCTCTGGTCCGTATCCGCTGGCTCCCTACACAGCTTTTAGGAGCTGTAGGTGCTGTCTGGGGTTCTCTGCTTGGTGTCCCCTTCTGCATCCCTGGTTTTGAACCTGCGACCCTCACTCCTGATCCTGTTTGTCTTGTGACAAACTTATGATGGGCGTCTGGCCACCTATCTCCTGCTTAAGCCCCAGAGCAATCCGCAAACTGGGGGGCCCAATCCGGTTGGGGAGGCCCATCCCTGTTCAAATCCTTTTTTCCCTCAGGAGAAGGGGGGGACTTGAGTCAGCGACACCTGCATCCCAGTGTATATCCCATCCTTTAGGCTAAAGGCAAAAAGGGAAATCCGCCTTACTCCCCCCACCCCCATTTTGTTTCGGGTCCCCCATGCAACTTAGGTGGCCAAATGCCTACCTTCCCCAAGTCAAGGATCACTAACAGGACATCGTAGAAGAGGAGACTTTGAGTGTCTGCAGTCTATGGTCTCTGGGTTTTGCATCTGGTATGATTATTCCAGGGAAGTAAACAGGTATATATGTTGCTCTTGTTGGACTACCCAGCGTTGGCCAGTGGGTGAGTGGCCAACCCATCACCCCAGCATATGAGCCAGCTGCAAAGAATCTTACTGACAGATCACCCAAAAGAGCAATGTGCAAACCATAGCTTACTCTCCCTTCACCACCCCTTTGATGTGCAGCATATGTGTATGGGATTTGCAGCAGCAGATCCACAATGGGAATGTGGATCTGGCTGTTCAGCTGTACCATACTTAAGGCTCAAGATGGGAGAAAACCCCTGGCACAGTTCCAACATTGGGGCCTCTCTCACATAGCTTTTAATCAATTCCTGCCACGAACCTAAAAGTCAACAGCAGAGTGATGATACCGTTTTATCTAATCCCTGTCTGATCTAGCTGAACTTCTAATAGAAGTAATAATAATAATAATTAATAAATAATACCTAGCTCTTATAACCACAATTTTTATCAGCAGATCGCAAAGTTCTTTACAAAGGAGGTCAGTCTAATTATCCCCATTTTACAGATGAAAAAACTGAGGCATTGCATGGTGAGGTGGTGACTTGCTCAGTGTCATCCAGCAGACCAGTGGCAGAGCCAGGAATAAAATCTATGTCTCCTGAGTCCCAGTCTGCGCTCTAACCACTAAGCAACACTGCACCCTATCAGTATAGTAGCTGCAACCTATTCAGATTCAGAATGGCAAAGACAAAGCCACTAACTGGAGATGCGGGCAATGCATCAGACTCCTGTGCACAGCCTGTTACTCTAGGCCAGTGCCTGGGATAACTTTCCCTTGTGTCTCAGAGTGAATCAAAATCCTCAGGGATGGTGCAATAGGAGCCCGGCCAGGCCAAATGTCTATCTCAGTTCAGCCCCATCCTGCTGCTATGTAGCTGAATAAGAACAACTCTGGCTGCACCACAGAGTAAGATTCATGTTTTCTTAAGTGAGTGTCATGGGGCCTCAGTGCCATGCAGAACAATAACACAGCTCCCTGTCCTCCCCCCGGGTACACTTTGTGAGGTAGTAGTAAGCGCAACAAGGACAACAGCAAATCTAGGTTTCAGTTCAACCCCAACAGCTGCAGTGGTGCAATTGGTTAGCACATAGTACAACAAGGCCATGTTGAGGGGAAACATGCTGAGGTTGTGAGAGAGCTGGAAGTTTCAGGAACAGCAGGAAGTCCAGGCCTATGGCCCTAGTTTGGCTTAAATCCAGCCTTGCCTGGCCATACAAGGAGGGAGAAGTCCCTGAATTACCTCAGGCACAAGGATTGTAGCTTTTGCTGTCCCTTGAGGGCAGTGCAGAAACTGGGGGAAGAGGGAGACAGAGTGGAAGACGCTCTTGTACCGTCTTTTCTTTGCACCTGTGCAAGATACAGGGTCAGTCTGTCCTCAGAGTTAATGAATCAAAAAAGAGCACTGTGACGTTTCACTCCCTATGCTTATGATATGAATCTGACATAACTGAGATATACTTGATGCAAGATGGCTCATGTGGGATATCATTGGAAAGGTTATAATTTACTGAATGCGATTATCCAATCTGTATACCTGTGTCATTTCTGTATCTGAAGTTAGGAATATTGACTCTGTATCTGTATTTCAGCTATGCTACTTTGTGTGATGCCCACTGCTAACACTTCAGGTACAACAATGGAAAAGCCAGACAGGGCGGATGGCCCATCAGCGAGGACAACGAACTGCGAAAAGGCTTGGCCTTCCTGCACTGACTCATGGACACTGTGATACTACAGAGTCAGGTGGTCTTGTCACCTGATACTAAACATTACCTGGGGCTTCTTGTAACTTTCAACTGGAAGGTAAAGGGGGTTAAATTTGATGAAAAAAGGATTCCTGCCTTATGTAATTTCTATTTAAAGGTGGGGAGGAAGGCAAACGAGACTCCTCCTCTCCATGGCCTGCCTGCCCAAGAAGAAAGACTGCTAAAGCCACCCAAAGGGAAGGCAAGGGGGGAGTCCAGAATGAGACAGGGGTCCAGTCTGAAAAAGAATATAATTGGAACGCTGAACCACAGAAACTTTGAAACCTGCCTAAAATAACATTTAGGGTGAGAACTTATATTGTGTAACCTGTTTCTTAAGTATATTGAGCTTAGCTTGCATATTTTGCTTTATTTGGTCAGTAATCTGCTTTGTTCTGTCTGTTATCTCTTATATTCACTTAAAATTTACCTTTTGTAGTTAATAAACTTATTTCTTGTTTATAATATAATCCAGTTTACATAATTTCTAACGAGGGGGGGGGAAGAGGGGGAGAAGTTGTGCATATCTCCCCCCACATTGAAGGGGTGGGTGAATTTCCTAAAGCCTTTGGGTTTGTACCCCTTGAAGGAAGTGGGCACCAGAATGTTGGGGAGAGCCCCTAAGGCTGAATCTTTCCAGAGTGGATCTCTGACTCTCTGTGCAGCTGGGTGTGGCCCTGCCTATGTGCTTGGCTGGAAGAGGCTTGTGAGCCGAACCCAGCAAGGCCAGGTAAAGGGGACCCAGACTGGCAGAATAGGCTGGCTCAGTGGCATCCCAGCACCTCAGATGACACCCCAAAGGGCCCAAACCTGTCACAAGCACCTCCAAATTAGAGTGGGGTGAGGTTTTTAATTTGGGCATTGTCCAAGTCTTTCTTGGAGTTGTAACAATCTTCCTATTTACCTCTTTGTTTTTTTCACCATCAATAGGTATGTAATGCCCAACCATATCAGTGGCCAAGGAGCTAATCAGAGCCAGTCTCCCTCAAAGCCAATCAATGCCTCTGAGTGGGTTGCTTCAGAGCAATGCAGGGAGCTCTTGCCACAAGGGACTGAGAATACTTGCACAAGGCTCCCAGGCCATGCCTGTCAGGCATTGAGGAAGTTGCTACTAGAATGCCAGATTGGCACCTTCTTGTGTATACGGCTTAAAATCTTACTTTTAATATTACTTTAATATAATTTCAATGGATTTTATATTCCATTAATATGCTTTAAATCCTGTCCCTCCCCTACAAAAAAGACCCCAGACAAAGAGGTGGACAATGGGGCTGGTAACAAATGAAGTTTGATGCAAATATTATGTACAGCATGAATTGCTTCAACTTTAAAAAGTAGGAATAGCTCAGATGACTATGAATAACATACTACATAAAATAAGGTAATAGGCTTAAGGTATACATTGTCATACCCCATTAATAACTTAGCCATCTGTCAGTCTCGCAGCAAGAGCTAAATATTATACGTATTTTAGCAGCAAGGTAATGTTCTGTACCTGCATATCTGCAACTGCGAACAGAGTATATGGGTCAAAGAGATAAGGAGTTCATAATTTTGATGTAGTTGTTAGAATAAGTAAATTGCTGGATTTATACATAACTTCATACTGGTAGATATAAGGAAAACACAGGATTTGCCATACTACATAATGCTCCCTCCAGTCCAGTAGCAGATGCTTCAGAGGAAACAGCAAGAAAGTCTGTAGTGGGCAGTTCTAGAAAACTTACCAAGAGTGGAAGTTTCTTTGTAACCTCTATCAGTTATCAATTAGCGTTAGCTTTTGCCCTGAAGCAGGAGGATTTATATCCCTTGTAAAAATATTGTATCCTACCTAATGTAACCATGGGTTTCTCATTGAATGGCTAATCCTTTTTTGAATGCTACTAAGCTGTTTGACTCAGTGATATTAAATTGTATCTGTGTGCAGAAAGCATAAGTTTTCTATAAACAGAAACACTTCAGAATTATTACCTCAACTATCTGATAAATAATGAACACAAAGTCCTTAACATTAAAAAAGTCCAGCTAATAACTGTAAGGCTGATTTATAGTTCTTTACCACTTCAAATCACTTTTACAAATACTAATTAATTACTCCTCACAACACCTCTGAGAGGTGTATTATTAATAAGCATTACTCTGTCCACGTACAGACGGAGATGCTGAAATACACAGAGGTTAAGGCCAACGCTTTCAGAAGTGAACTCTGGCTTTGGGTGCCTCAGCTTTTGGGTGCCCTGCTCTGAGTCCTCTTGATTTTCATTTTCAGAAGTGCTGAAGATCAGGGCCAAAATTTCTCAATTTGGACCTCCAGAATCAAAGGCCACTTTTGAAGTTTCTATAAAAAGAAGGTCTGTGGCTGGCTACATAAGAATGATTAGATGGAATGGAGGATATCTAACAGAAAATTCCATTTGTAACTTTGTTGTTAGATAAGGAAAAGGCCTTTGAAAGTGTAGAATGGAACTATTTGTTTTCCCTCTTGGACCCTGATTTTCCATGACAATCCTGCAGACAAACTCTTGCTCCTGCACCGTAGGCTGCTGTGGCCATGAACTATCAAATGCAGAACTGGAACTTTGAATAAAATAGGATTTCGTTTAAATTACTGAAGGTGGAGATAGGTTATATATAACTCACCTTTGAGTCCAAGGTGTTGGTGAATGGCCTTTTCTCAGGTAATGCTGCCTACTGTCACTGTTTGCAGTTCAAATGAAAATATTGTGCCATCAGAGACAGCAAGGATGTGAATACTTATAGGTGGGAAGGAACATAAAATAGTCCAATATGCAGATAAAACCGTTATCTTCTTAACTAACCAGACAGTATCACTCCCAAACTTAAATAACTTATTTAATAGTTTTGGCACATTTCTGGTTTCAAAATTAAGTATGACAAAACTAAAACTTTGACCATTTTTGTTTCTTAGCCTACTGAAGTTACGTTACTGTGTTCTTCTATTCCAGTGGGCTAGTTCAGATTATAGATCCGGAGATAGATTTTCAAAAGGGCAAAGGACAAAATTCCAAATGATCTTCAATGAGAGTAGGGCACCCCACTGTCCTTTGTGCTTTTGAGAATCTTCCTCCAAAACTCTACTTTTATGCCCCATCATGACAAATATTTACAGAGGATTCGGACACGAGTGAACTGAGCTGGTTTTGAACTGTTGAACTGGAAGCAAAAGATACTGTTATTTTATGCTTGAACCATCAAGCTCTATCAAGAAGTTTTTTTTTTTTTTGGCCTGTTTGTCTGGCTGTGGAGCTTTAAGAGCTCCTACCTGAGTTTCTCTGCGTAATCACAAATATAAATACATAGGGAATTCTGGGAGGAAAATGATTAGCTGGTTTCCTGAGTGTGAATTTCATATATGGGCAAAATCTATACTCTTCTGTTGATTTACATAAAGCAGCAGACCAAGTCCGAAATGTGGACTGTGCACAGTAAACCTTATTAAGTGACTCTGTGAGCTTGTAGGCTGCTGAAACAACTTGCTGCATAGCCCAGTGGGGAAAAACTTTCTCAAGAAACTTTTAAAAGATGCTTCTTTTGCTGCTGGTGCCCTCGCACACTATTGGGTGACAGTTCTGTATCAGTTTTTCCCCTGAGGTAGGACTATTGAACCTTGTCTTCTAAACCCATGGATTAGTCAGACAGGGCAGAGATTGTCTGTGGTATAAAAGAAGCTGTAAATGTTTTCAAATTAATACTGATGACCTGGCCACAGGTTCCATTGGTGTTTCCATCTTCTGTAACACCACTTTTAACTTATTTCTTATGAAAACACATACTGGTCTGCTCTGCCATCGCTACACAGGGGATTTATGCATGCAATTCCCATTACTGCTAATGACAGAGAATCACATAAATCCTCTGCACATCAACAGCAGAATAAACCACTAAATCATCAAGTATTTAAGGCTGCTGATTAAGGGCCAAATACTCTTCAGATTTGCACTGTGTATCTCCAGAGAACATAGAAAATTCAGTGCTTGATGCTCTACGAAAAGCCTTTTGCTTCAGGGTGACAGTCATCCCGGCATAGAGGCCTGGGCATCAGGTATAGAGAGGCTGCCTGGGGCCTCGTATCTCCCACTCCACTCCACATTGCAGAGGGTGAAATCTCTGCCCCAGTTCCAACAGGCTGGCCTGGTGGGGACTAGGAAGCTCTGGGATCTGCACTTATCCAGAGTCAAGTGGCCGACACCTCCTGTGGAGAACATGTGCTGGTGCCATAGCTTCTGGTCCAGTCCATAAGATGCAGTAGTGGCCACAGAGAGGCCAATGGCCCCACAGCCTGCTGACGTACGGGGAAGTATGTGTATGAATTTCTTCTTCTCCCCTGCCCCTCCCCCCTCACTTTTGTACACAAAACTCCATCTCTCTGGGTTTGTTTGGGGAAAGGTGACTTTCATCCTGAGGGAAATGTACAACTCTAGTTATGCACTTGCAATTCCTGCTGACATAGAATACATGGAAGTTCCACAAATGGGTCTAGAGCCACCTGTGTCCTTCACTTCCTCCAAAATCTGTTGCTCATCCAGCAAAGCATTTCAACTTACGCTTAACTTTAAGCATGAGTAGCCCTGTTGAAACCCTCCCAAAGGCACTAGGAGGCATATAAATATCCCAATCCACACCCACAACTGCTATTCTTAGTGGCCACTCTATTACGGGTAGATGACAATATAACGTCACTGGTCGAAGGCATCTTATGACCCATATTCCACATCTGAGATGGTTGCTCATCAGAAGGGTTAGGTTCTGGCCCCATGATGGGTTTTTTACTAATAATTTGATTTATTTATATGCTACTGTCTGAAACAGGGGGTTCCTGATCCAGAAGTTCAATTAACTTCCATTGTTGAGCCTTCTCAGATGATTATCCAATAGGGGGCTGGCTTACAAGATGAGTTTTAAAACATCTTTCAGCTAAAGTAGGCAAAATTTAGCACAAGGAAACATCGTGTGGACTCTGTGGTATTCCCTGGAAGGCTGGGACAAAAATAATTAATGAATGGATTACACTGACCCATAAATTTCATTGTTTCATCTGAGAGATATATTAGTAATATAATTCCTACTTAACGCTTTCAAAGGACCACATGTGAGCATGACTGAATGGATATGGAAATTATTTATGCAGCATGTTAAAGAGACATTAAAGCATTTTGGAACATGTGGCAGGCCTCTCAGTGAGGCGAGAGATGCAGAACAGCTTTTCAGCTGTGGTGTGCTACCTTGGCTGTGCCAAACTCACCATATGATATATCTTTCTTTGGAATGGATGCAAATTACACCCTCATGGAAAGTGCTGGATTCACAGCCTTGGAGATGAAAGTTCTGTATTTCTATACAGAGGATAAGCAATATCTGTGCAAATTTCCCCATAAAACTTTCTCTGGGTTCCTGTCCCTTATTCTGATGTGAAGAGCTTGTCTACATGGTGTATTAGGCTGCACCAGAGGAGTGTATAAATGAATATGTACAATGGCTTTGTGTGCAAACTGGCCTGTGTGGACCCCAGTGGTGTGCACTAACAGTTCCCTAGGGAGTGTCAATGTAGTCCTGTTTTGCACCCTAGGGAACTTTAGTGAACACTAGCAGGGTCTACAAAGGCCAGTTAGTGTGCAACATGCTAGTGCACACTAGAATTTGCTCCCCAGTAGGGTAGACTAATGTACCATGTAGACAGACCATAAAACTCCATGTCTATGCAATTCTTGTTCTCCTTGTTTAGACTTTCAGAAAGCATATAAAGATGATGGTGGTTTCCAGGATATGGACACTTGATTCTCTTCTTAGTCCAGTTCCTAGCTGACATTTTATAGAAGTGATTAAACAGCCATCAGAGAGCAATGACTTCTGGTCCCTACTGACTTAGGTTAGATCATACACTAGTGTCATGTGGCCACAGAGGAGAGTAGTGGGCACTAGTGTCCTCGTAGTGCAGCTGGATTGGATCATGGACTGGATTAGAATAGAGGCATAGTACCTTTAGGCTCACATCTACCACCTCTGCTCCTGGAGTCATGTGATTACTTCAGAACCTCAGCTTTATTTTAAAAAAAAGTATGTTTCTAGCCCTCATAGTAGTGAAGAAAAGGCTGAAAATATGACCCAAATGTAACTGATACAAAGGTGTCTGTTTGAGTCTGCACAGAGCCTGATACCATATTTCTATGAGGTTTGAATACATCTCAATGGGGTGTTAACTCCAAGACCCACTGCTCTGGGGAGCACTGCCTGCCCCCTCCTCCCCCCCTGGAGAAGACTCTGCATGTGGCAGGTGGAGAAGAATGTACCCACCCATTCAAGCATATGCAACTCAGCTGCTGGGGGTAAGTACTGGGGGGCGGGGGGTGGGGGGTGGGAAGGGGACGGGGAAGTCACCCTGCTGCTCACACTGCCTCTCTGAGATCGGGAAAAAGGGGAACCCTGCTGCCCCTAAGAGGAAAGAAGGCAGCATGATGCTGCTCCTGCCCCTCTTGAAGTGCAAGGGGCATCACTGTCATTGCTTCCCCAAAGGGGGCAGCTGGGACCATAGCATGGGGGAGGCTCCTTGTATCTAGGGCCTGAAGCAAACTATGCCAGCACACACAGTTTTGTGTGCTTAGAGGAGAGCCTGGGCTGGATACCCAGTATTCCATTTCCACAAGCAAGTGGATGGTGAGTGGCTCCATCCCTCCCTGCTCTAGCTAATGGAGACTAGTAAAGGGCCGTAGCGGCTTACTCTCCACCAGTACCTTTGCAAAAGTAGCTTTTTAATTTCACTGAGAGAGGATGAACAAGTAACAAGACAGGAGTCATCTGGAAAGAGGCGGGGAGATGGATGAGTCAAAACTGGAAAACCCATGACAACAGGGCATGGGAACAAGTACATTATTTTTTATTTGGTGACAGGTACTATGTTGAAAAACAAAGACCATGAAGTATGGCAGAAATATGGACACCATAAATCATTTGAGCTTTGCCCTCCAGGTTTATGATGATGTCATCAGAATGCCTTGGTGTGGAGTTTTTTTAACGTTGCAATACACACTTGACTATCATTTATTTAATAGTCTATATCCTCAATGACTGTTCATATGGTGAATCAAAAGTGGTCCACATACTTTGACACTGCTTTTTCTCTCTCTGAAATATAAATGTTGTGGGAAAAATGCCTGCACTTTGCCCAGCTTAACAGGAAAATAACAAGAAAATTAACTGTTAAAATTTAGAGACATTGGGTGAAATTTTCCAAAGCACTTATGTCCCATTTTCAACAGTGGTTTAGGCATTTAGGCCCAGTGTTTTAAGGTATTGAGGCAGGGCAAAATCTCATTTTCAAGAGTGACTTAGTGATGTCAAAGATAATTAGGCAGGCACCTAAATAACTTTGAGGAGCTGGGTCCTTGGTGCCTAAATCCTATTGATTTATAATGAGGCGTAGGCTCCTAAGGGCCAGATTCACAAGGGGGACTGAGGCACCAAACTGCCCCTAAATCCAACATTTAGGTGATGCTAGCAGCTACCAAATCCCAGCTCAGCTTCTGCCTAAAGTCTCTAGGTGCTCAGGTTTCCACCAGTAAAGTCCCCAAGGAGCTTACATTTCTGCTGGTGGACATGCACAAATCTGCCTGAGTCTTGGTGCCACCAAGCTGCTCAGGGCTGTCTTGCACCCAAGCCCGATCAGGTTTCCCCACCTCTCTCAATTTGGGGCCAAATCCAGTTGGTGTGTTGAGAGTGTGCATAATCTGCACAAAAATAGCTGAGCAGGTTACCCAGTACCCCAGAGATTAGAGAGCGCACTCACCTGGAATTTGGGACACCTGGAGTCAAGTCCCTGCTATGAATCAGGAGTGAGGATTTGGTCTCTGGTCTTCCATAACCCAGGGGAGTGCTCTAACCACTGGGCTACTGGCTATACGGGGGCATTGCCACCTGGGAAGTTTAGGTGCCTAGGGGACCTCACTGATGTAAACTTAGATGTCTAGGAAATTTAGGCACCTACAGAGTTAGATGGCAGCTGAGCAGTGGTTTTGAGGATCTTCATTTTAGACTTAGGTGCCTAAAGTAGTAGTTAGGTGCCTAAATCTCTTTGTGGATCTCACTGTACATGCCTAAATTACTGCTGAAAATGGGATTCAGGAGCCTAATGGCTTACAGTCTTTTGAAAATGTAGGATTTAGGTACCTAAGTCACACAGGCATTTTGGAAAATTTGACCCAATGTACATTCTAGAACTACCTACACCCAGGACAAATTGCATGGTTAGCTTATTGTTGGTCATTTCCAGTATTGTAAGAGAACTCTTGCATAGAATGTAACAGAATTACAAATAAATTAGAGTGGTTAATACTCAGTAGAATAAAAATTTACAGCACTATGGTTTAAGTTCAATTCTAACTATGTTTGACGTTGTGATTTTCTTTTCTCAGATTTACATAATGGAAAAGATAGTAACGTAAAAACAGTGGTGCTATAAATACCTCTTTGTTGGCACATTTACAATGTGGCAAAATGTGTCTTTGTTTAAGATTACAAAAATTATAAATATACAAGAGACATGTGCAAAGTGGTATGGCTCCTTCCATTTGAAGTGAAAAACAGAACGCTGAGACTGGCATCGGTTGCAAAACAAATCAAGTTACGTATCGCCTACATATTGTATAACCAGCTCGTGAAAGTAAAGCAAATAGTATACACACTCATTTATCTGGACCCATAGAATCTTCTTTCAAATTTCTATATGTTACTGGAAAATAAAAAGGTATTTGTTTCCAAAACAATCATAACAACATGTCTTCTTGAGTTTTTATTAAGAAGCCAGAAACCTTTGTTAGTAATAAATCATCTGGTTTATATCTATGAGCTTAAATCTTTTATTTGTTACTGATTAACTTAACTGCTTTGCCTGACAAATCTTCATAATAAATAAGCAAACCAACAAGCACTTAGCAATCAAACTTTGTTTAAAGGAATATCACTAAAACATGATCTACATTATAATGAATTTAGCAATCAGCATGTGGTAATGGGCAAGCTTCAACATGAAGCTAAAATCCAGAAATCTAAAGACACATGGAGTTATAAAAAAGATCACTCTGCAACTTCTTTAAATTATATATGTACAGCCATATATATATATATATATATATATATATATATATATATATATATATATATATATATAATCAGTATTACAATATGTATAAATAATCAGCATATACTTTTTGAATGAAACTAACTACAAATGTGTCCATTGATTATCAAAGTTATAATTGTCTGATTTTAACATAATGCCAGTAACAGCTGAGAATCAAAACAAGAGTAAATTACATGATTTTAAGTTCTTGCTCTGTGTATATCCTGTAAATATATATGTTGATGATAGATGTTACTGGCCAGATACTGTGTGTAGGGTTTTTTCTTTTACCAATTTTTGTGTAAGGCTAATGTGAGATGCTGGCTTCCACAGTATGTCTACATTTAAATTAATTAAACTGTTGACAGTTAAATTGTACTAAGTAGCTTCAATATAAGAGATGATTCCCAGATTTTTTCCATGTAACTTAAAACAAAAAAAGAATCTGAAGAACTAAGTTTTAAACATCTGTCTGGGCAGATGTCAAAATGAACAGTGTCATTACATTATACTGTGTGAGTATCTGACACTACGTTGTTACTCTTTGGTTAAATATTCACACTGGATTTTATGATCTATTTAAAAGACAATGTTCATGAGAGTATAAACTTGTGTTGTCTATAATATAATAAGCACCTTAGATGAACTAACTACAGTAAATGTTGGAAAAAATTATGTTACTTGTACATCTTATTCAAATTATTGAGAATTTTTACACTAACTGATTAATGGATATTTAGTATGACATAGATAATGAGTTATGTGGCTGATTTTGAATATTTTATTTTGGAAATGAATGTTAGTAAATAAACTCCTCTTGAAGTAAATAATTTTCCTATAGCAGCACATTGGAGAAGATGGTAGTCTGGGAGTCTTAATTATGGCTTGCTTTTCATAATATAGGACAACAATTTACATTTCTTCAAGAAACAAAAGATGGAAAGTGTCACAAATACAATGGTAATTTAGCAAATTGAACTAGAACAAAGAAATGCTTCTCTCTCTGATATTCCAGAGTATGTTATTTAATATTTGTTTCCAGATTGAGTAGATTATTAACTTGTCTATAGCCTAAGTACATGTTTACCTTTATGCACATGGTTAAGGCCCATTGACTTTGATGCTTAAAGTTAAGCACATACTTAAGCACTTTGCTGAACTGGGCTCTACGTTGACAAACATTCTGATCCCAGAAAAGAAAAGTTCAGAAAAGATCAGCAGCACCATGACTAAATTTTGAAATGTTAAAAAAAGAAACTAATTTTCTCCCTCAGTTTCCCATTTTTGTCAGAATTTGTTAACCACGTTTTAACTAAGTACCTGAACGAAACAGAAACAATTTTAATGCATTCCTGTGCAGCATACTTGGACATGAAAGTGCTGTGGTTCTGTGCCAAAGAGACAAACAATAGCTGGAATATCTCACTGTTTGCTTAATGAGCAATGGATAGAAGTGTGAAGGTGAAAAGACACATCCTGAGTTAGAGAGTGACAAGGTGAGACTGCTTCTTTATCACCCTTTTTTTTTTTTTTAAACTTAGCAGCATCATGTCTGAAGGCAGCAAAAAAACAGAATGGGGAATTGCTCTCACAGCCTATTGATTTGAGTTTACTCCAGTTGCTTGCTTCATGGGAACTGTCAGCTTGATACAGAAATTTTTAATTGGTTTATGAGTGACAAATTCAAGTTGCTTTTTCTCTAAAACATCTGTTTTTGTTTTAGTTTCCCTCTACCAAGTGTTTGGTGATATCCCATTGTAGCACAATGTTTTCAAGTCATACTTCATGGGTTATCTATCAATAAAGCCCCATTAAATTCAACATAATGACATTAGTGCAAGGTAGTCGAGAAGTCTCCAGAATTAAGATATCAACATGCCCCTATTCCCCATTTATTGTTCGTGACTGACTGTTTTTTGGGTTTAGGGAGAAAAATATGATAGTTTTAGCTTATTTCTTCTCTCCCCCCCCCCCCCCCCCACAGCCATAGCCTCGAGCTAACATAACAATACAAATTATACTAGATGGAATTTAGCCAGTCGAAGCAAAAAGCCTTATGCTACACCCAATGGCAAAATTCAGTCATTTCTCCCACTTAATGGAACATACAGTCTACTATTTGTGTGAAGATCTGTCCAATCCTTGTGACAACAGGAATCCACATGTAAACACATAGTCATGACCGCTAAAAATGAGCAAAATATTCAGGAAAGGACTTTATCCTTATGCACAAAAAATCTAAATCTCCCATTCCCCCTGGATTCCTATATGCTGGCTGGTGTGGAAAGGAAAATGTTTCTTTTACATAGTTAGCTGTCGCTATTGTAGTACTTCCATATACACTGGACCTGCTATTTAAATCACATTTCTTTGTAGCACCTTCACTATTTATCTGCCCATGTGGTCAAGGAAATAATATTATTTATTTTCCCATCGTTTATTTGAATTTTATTTTTAGGCCTTTGGTGACAGAATGTTTGGGTTTCAGTTGGATGAGCTCTGCATCAAATTAGCTTGCTCAAACTTAAGAAAATGTCTCAGTCAAAACAAAACCAGTTTAAAGCCTGAATCAACTAATTGCCACGAATCCAAATAAGCCCCTCCCCCCCGCAAAAAAGTTTTCAGATTAACTTTCTTACCAAACTCATTTGCAGCCCAATGAAATGAAGTTATAAGGATAAAATTCTCAGCAGATTTGCACAGCACAGTAATAGCCTTTATGCTTGGAAATTTATGGGCCATGGACAGTTTATAAGAAACGATGTAGTTCATCAGAGAACCAGACTGATGGAACACATGGGAGCATTCTGCACAGGAAGTTGGGTTTTGGAATAATACTTACTTTGATAGAGTTGTTTTGTTAACTAAGTAAAACAGTAGGGAAGCCAATGGCCACTTAGGCTTCAAACATAAATATATATTTATAAGTCACCCAGCTGCTTAATTGAGATCTCTAGTGTTTTCACTAAGTATATCTTATCCAAAAAAGAGTAACAGAGAAAATAACAACAGCAAAGACCTGCTGTATGCAGAGGTTCATTTAATCAGCCAACAGTCGTTAGGAAATAATGGAACACTATTTAAAGGTTAGATTCTGATGCCTTTACTCACTCGTAGTAACACCTTCTTTCACAAGTAGTCCCACTGATTCTGTGAGATTATTTATGGATTAAGACATTATTCGGTCTGAGTAACTCCGTCAGATCTGATCCCTGGTGTTTTGCTCTGAGAAGGGCAGCTAAGATGAGCCCAGTTTTATTGTCTCACTTCTGTATTTCTTCTTGCTTTTTTTTTTAACTAGAAAAGAAGTTCAATTTAACTCATTCTATCTGAGTAGTACTATGAAAAGCTTGTAATATTTACAACTTGAAAGGACACATTTTGGGGGCCATGCCAAATGTTAGCTTTGTTGACCAAGGGGGGGGGAAATACAAATTCCCTGGATGCTTCCAAATTTTCTCAAATGAAGGTTAAACAGGAGGTGGCTCATTAAATGTGAGCAGAGAACTGGAAAATAAGATTTCACACTCGTGGGATGGGAGAGCCTGCATGAGTTTGAGGTTTTGTAAAATCTTTAGGATACTGTCATGTTCCATGTGCTTCATGAAATATTTTAAGGCTTTTGTGAAACCATTATTAAAAATACTATAAAGCTTTGAGTTAATTGGATTCACGTAAGCAAGGAAAGGGTATGTTGTATGACTGGAGGCTCACAGGCTTCACACGAAAACAATATTAGATGCAGATAGGACCGTTGTCAATTAAAACTGTTCCTGTTGAATTATACCCAGGTTAAGGAGTGAGAGCAAGAGAAGGAACTGGAAGAAGGGGAAAGAGAGAAAATGAGGGACTTGGAACCAAACAGAGAGAAAGTGCTTTGGAATCATAGCCTGTGATACAAATGTGGCTCTTGGCAGATGGGTGAAATCCTGGCCACACTGAAGTCAGTGGTAAAACTACAATTTATTTCAGTGAGATCAAGATTTCACCCATGGAGAGAGAGCCAGAGATCAGGAAGCATAAAAGCCCCAGTTGAGGAAAGCATGTCTTGCCTTCCTGAACTGGGGCCAAAATGAGGGACAGCACTCTAACAGCACAAGTGGGATGAGGACAGGGAGAGAGACAATTAAAGGGCTGGCAGCTCCTCAGATACCATAATCATAGGTGTGGCATAAGAACCAGAATAGAAGTGAAGTGAAAAGACAAAGCTCTGCAGTCAATGCAAGGTTCATTTGGCTCAATATACATGTACATATGACTTCAATGGACTTTGGATCAGGCCCTGTATACCTATAGACTCTGATCCTGCAACTTTCTGCACATGGATGGATCTTTGTTCCCACACAGTATTCCAGTCACAGCGGGGATATGTCCAGGCAGGTCCATTTGCAGGATCAGGACAATAGTTCATCCTAAACAGCCACTACACTGTCTAGCTGATGGGAATGTGTTGTTAAAATATATCTTCTAGTACATCTTCCCTGTTTTTCCCACTTCTCCAGCATATTTGTGTCTTATTCAACTTCCAACCCATTTCCTTCTCCTGATGTATCTGCAGTGAAGACACAAAGGTTAATTAGTGACATCTCTATTATTATGGCCACAGAGTGTGGTGCAATCCTAATGCTATTTCACCCTAGGAGTGAGCAGAAGGAGAAGCTGAGATATTAGAGAAATGATCATATCCAAATATAAATATCTGAAACAACAGCAGAAATCTGCTGGGCAACTACATTGTTTTATTCTGTGTTCCCTTTTATTGGGTTTGTACTCATGAATAGTAAGACATGGCTTTAAAGAACTTTCACGCTCTTTATAAATTGTCACCCCTTTTCAGTAAGCAGCTGATATTATCAATAGCATTATAGTAGCAACGGGTGGAAGCTGCAGATTCAAAAGCTGGTTATCTATTCTGAACATGCCAAATTCCAGGGGTGACTGGATTCAGGATGATGGTCCAGGTCCAACCTCTATGGTGCAGGTAATGAGTTGTAAGATATATGGAATAAGATAGAATTGATATTACAGATTTACAGGGATCAGAGAAAATGCCTATTTCTGATCCCCTTGCTGTTCACTTTCCCCCACAATTAAAAATGCTATAAATGGAAATGCCGTTATGTTTACAAATAAATGTTATATGGAACATAAAGAGACTGATTTCTTTTTCCTTTAATACTAAAGAGGAAGTCCTACAGTTTTGAACTGTTTATTTAGTTTAGTGGATGTTGCCCAGAGTAACAGTCCATGATGGGGTAATCTCAAACAACATGACAGCTCAGCCAGCTCAAGGGTGTTGAAGAGAGTTGTTAGAAATCCCATCAGTTTAATTTCATGTGGTTTTGGCAAACCCAAACTGGCTGGTTTGGTTCACACCACATGGAGTTTGCTTTGTGTTTGGAGTTTGCCTGAAACTCTCAAGTGAATCCAGGCAAAAGTTTTCATTTTTATAATGAAACTGGGGAATTTGACATTTCCCCCTTCACCTCACTTCTCTGTGTGTCTAGGGTGGCCCAGTGATTTTCTACTGTTCTCACCTCTGTCATCCGCAGGGGCAGAGAGAGAATTGCCATCTCCCTTGTGGATTTTCAGAGGTAGACATCTTGATTCATGGGGGTAGCCAGCAAGCCATCTACAGGTAAAAATCTTCTTGGAGGATTGAGATCTGCCCATTGTATCCATCTAGTAGCAGTGGAACTAGAAATACTTCCTGTCATCTCTCTGCTGCCTCTCACCTTCCTTTTAATGCTAAAGTTGAGACACTTGGTCCTCCTTAAGATCCTTACCTGGGATACAGGGAGAGAGAAGACCTACCTTGCTGGCCCCTGAAGAAGTAGGAAGGGAGAGTGAGCTAGCCAATCAATCCTGGAGACATTGGGGGTGACAGGGCACGCACAGCCACTAGGCCTTTCCACCAAAGGAGTACTAAAGGCAAGAGGGTGAAGGGAATTTGGGAGGAAGAAGAGGTAACTTGACCTGAATCTTTTTTGACATTTGTATACCTCAGGCAGAGGTCTTTATGTACCTCATATGGTTTCTCTTTTGAGAAGAAACTAAAATCCGGAAAGTTGTGCCTTAAGTCAAAAATTTTGTACTGCTGTAGGACTGAATGATGTCAGCATCTAACTACAATTGACAACTGGGCATGAAGTACTTTTATACTAGTGCAATCTACTGTGTGTATTCTTTGTGCGTGCACACACACACACTCTCTCTCTTCAAATCCAGTGTATCCCCTCCCCTGAGCTATGGCTCAGGCCTCCTCCCAGGTGCTAGCTACTTGGAGGGGCTTCTTCCCTCATCTCACGTGGGTTGAGTCCTGGATTCCTTTTTATGATGCCTGGTGCTTCTACCCAAGGTGAGTCTTCACTGTGCTCAAGACACAAAGGTGCTGTCCCCTGAGAAAATGAAAAATGCTACTAATAGGCAAGTAGAATAAAACCCAGCAGATACAAAACAACAAAGTACATCAACACAAACCCCAGCAACTGAATGACCTGTCCCAAACTAACAACAGAACAAAGGAGAGCTTACTGGGAGCAGGAAAACAGGATCTGGGAAGGAAAGGGTTACGGTTAACTAATAAGTACTAAATATTGACAGATGAACCAGTTCCCCATCTCCCAACTCTCCAAACTTTCCTAACCCCTAGCTCTCTCCCTGACACCTTCCCAGACAAATGGCATGCTGAGGTTGAGGCCTGAGATGAGTGCTGTCATGATGTGAACATTGGCTAGCTTAAACAAAAAGGACCCCTTTCTGTGCCTTCACCCAGGGGTGGTGCAGGGTCACCTTGTGGCTCCTACCAGGCTCTCAGGTCTGGATTCCTATGCGGGTCTTAGTTGACTCTCAGTAGCCGGCACAGAGTCATTGTGGATGCTCTGGACGCTGGTCTCTCCAGGGCTGGAACTGCCTGACCCGTGCCCTAGTTCCCACAGCAGTTCAAAGGCTCCCTTTGTGGGGAGGAAGGGGAGTTAATCAGAGATTCCCTGAGCTGCTTCTCTCCTAGCTCCCATGTTCAAAATTCAAATCTGAAACTAAATCTTATTTCTTGGTCTCTGAGTCATGCTCTCCCTTGAGCAGCTGAGCAGCCTTGGCTCATTGTTGGCCCAGCAAACTGCTTGTCCATATCACCTCATATTGAAGCCTCCCGATTGACATCAGCAGGAGTTTCTTGTCCATTCTGTCCCACCCCTGACTCCAGCATGCTGGGAAATGGTGTCAGAAGGCTCTAGTAGACATTACAATTGTGGTTGCTTGGAGCCGGCAAACTCCAGATGGGGGTTACACCAGAACACATGATACTGTGGGGCCCATGTTTTACTGACAGTCTATTGGGATGACCAGAATAACTAATTCAGTGTTTTGGTGCTTGTGAATAATGTGAATACCACATACTTGTGCAGATAAAACTATATTACCCCACACCATCAGGTCTCATCATCGAGCTATTATAATATAGAAGCTTGTGGTGAGATAAGTGACTAAAGTAATTAATTTTCATGATTCTGTTGATCTAGACTACTGAACTTTGGTACTATTACTCATGACAGGTCACTGAGCAAGGTCAAAGCATCCTAAACTTGAGCTCTGACATTTCCATCAAAGATCAAAGAAGGTCATCAGCCTTTTTTTAGAAACAGATTTCAGCCATTAGGTTTCCCTTTTCTGAAGGGTGTAAAAGCTCCTGTTTTTCACCACAGATGCACCTTGATATGTCCGCTCTTATGCTCAATCCAGGATTGAATACTGTTCAGCCTGGGCCCCTGGCCACGGTAGTTTTCTGGGAAAAATTCTACACTCCAGGCATTTCATTACGTTTACTAAAAACGTGTTCAGATACTTAACACAATTAATATGAACATCTAGGGGGACGGAACACAAGCCAGAATAGGGGAAAGAGCAGGTTAAAGAATACTTAGATAACTTAGATGTATTCAAGTCAGCTGGGCATGGTGAAATTTATTCTAGGGTACTTAAGGAACTACCTGAAGCAATCTCAGAACTGCTAGTGATTATCTTTGAGAACACATGGAGGACTGGTGAGGTTCAGATGGCTGGAGAAGGGCAAGTGTAGTACCTATCTTTCAAAAGGACCCAGGGAATTATATGCCAGTCAACCAAGCATCGATACCTAGAAAGACACTGCAACAAATTATTAAACAATCAATGTGTAAGCATGTAGAGGCTAACAGGGTTATAAGTAAAAGCCAATGTGGATTTAACAAGAACAACTTATGCCAAACCAACCTAATTTCCTTCTTGGACAGACTTACTGGCTTAGTGGATTGGGGGAAGCTGTAGACATGATATATTTGATTTTAATAAGGCTTTTGACACTGTCCCCCATGACATTCTCATAAGCAAAATAGGGAAATGTGGTCTAGATGAAATTACTTTAAGGTGCGTGCACAACTGTTTGAAAAAAAATGTACTTAGAGCAGTTCTCAATGATTCACTGTCAAACTGGGAGGACGTATATATATTGTGGGTTCCCACAAAGGTCTGTCCTGGGTCTGGTACTATTTAATAGTTTCATTAATGACCTGGACAATGGAGTGGAGAGTATGCTTATAAAATTTGTGGCTGACACCAAGCTGGAAGGGATTACAAACACTTTGGAGGACAGGATTAGAATTCAAAACAACCTTGACAAATTGGAGAATTAGTCTGAAATCAACAAGATGAAATTCAATAAAGGCAAGTGCAAAGTACTGCACTTTGGAAGGAAAAATCAAATGTACAAATACAAAAAATGGGGAATAGCTGGTTATATTGTAGTATTGCTGAAAAAGCTCTGGGGGTGATAGTGGATCACAAATTGAATATGAGCCAACGATGTAATGCAGTTGCAGCAAAGGCTAATATCATTCTGGGGTATTAACAGGAGTAGCGTATGTAAGACACCAGAGTTACTTGTCCCACTCTACTTGGCACTAGTGAGGCCTCAGCTAGAATACTGCATCCTGTTCTGGGCACCCCATTTTAGGAAAGATGTGGACAAATTGTAGAAAGTCCAGAGGACAGCAACAAAAATGAGGAAAGCTTTAGAAAACTGGAGCATGTTTAGTCTCGAGAAAAGAAGACTAAGGAAGGGACCTAAAATATGTTAAGGGCTGTTGTAACAAGGACTGTGATCAGTTGTTCTCCATGCCCACTGAAGGTAGGAGCAAGGGAAATATAGGTTAGATGTGAGGAAAAACTTTCTTACTATAAGTATAGTTAAATACTGGAATAGGCTTCCAAGGGAGATTGTGGAATCTCTGACACTGGAGGATTTAAAGAAAAGTTAGACAAGCAGCTATCATGGACTGTCTAGGTTTACTTGGTCCTGCCTCAGTGTTGGGGGATGGACTAGATCACAGGCACTGACTTTTCAAATTGCCAGGGGGTGCTCGGGCCCTGCCTGTGCCCCAGCCCCAGCCCCTTCCCCCAACTCCACCCCTTCCCTCAAGGCCCCATCCCTGCCTCAACTCTTCCTGCCCCTGCCCCACCCAACCCCGCCTCTTCCTACCCTGTTCCGCCCCTCCCCTGAGCGCATCGCATCCCCGCTCCTCTCTCCTCCCCCACAGCCTTCTCTCTCCTCCCCCCCAGCTGTTCGTGGCAGGCGGGAGGTGCAGGGAGGGAAGGGGGAGGCTCTGAGCTGTGAGGCCGCTGGCAGGCAGGAGGTACTGGGGGTGGGAGGGAACTGATGGGGGCTACCGGTGGGTACTAGTATAGACTAGATGATCTGTCAAGGTCCCTTTCAGCCTTGCATTTGTATGACTCTGTGAAAGGTGGACGACAGTGTGAGGCAAGAAGGAATGGTAGCAAGGTGTATTAAATATTAATTAAAACAATAAAAAATCCACCGAGGAGTTGCCAAGACTCTGTAAAATGATCACCACAAAGACTCTGTAAAATGATCATCACTTTTGCTTCTTTTCCCTTTATTGTGCTGGGATGTTTGTCTTGTTTGTGAACCACTTGGTGATTCTGTTACCTTGTTTACAGATACGGGGTCCAGCTGGAAGCTACAAATGGGAAAGAAGGCCAAGGTGATCCCTTTCTAGCTTGGTTCCCTCCAGAGGTGCCTATGTCTTATTGACATGCAATGGTAGTTGAGTGCCTAATTCTCTTAAGTGCCTTTGAAATTCCAAGCCTGAGCCTTACTTTATCTGAGGCTACTAATGACAGCTGGGAATGGAATCTCATACCCGTGCTTTAATACGTATATTATAGCTAGTCACAAAATGAACAACAATATCAATTTTATGCTTAAACTTTCCCAAGTACCTTTAATTCGGGGAATCGGGTAACCTTCTTTCCTTAGCCATGTTCTTTGATGACATAGAAAAGCTGATTCTTTATGCTGGGTCAGAGACTGGCTCTTCAGTTTGATACATGTTCATTTGTTTTGGCAAATAAGCTTTTAGGGCTTGATTCTTTGCAATGCCAGAGCTTCACAAATGGCCCTTAGGGCTGCACTAAAGGGACGGATAATGAGTCCCCTCGTGTGGAAGAATCCTTCGATGGTGTAAAGTCAGTAACCTGCTCCCTTCCTCAGTACAGGGGGTGTGCTTAGGGTGCCTGGAGGCAGGGAGGGGATGTGATTGGGCCAGAGGGGCCAAAGATGAAGTGCGATGCATACTGTTGATTGTTGCTGGGCAGAAAGGCCCCAAGGGGACTGCCCTGGCCAGTGTAAGTTAGAGCAGTCCTGTGGTCACTCTGATTTGCACAGGATGATGATTCAGTCGCTGGATGGCCCCAGATTGGGGGAGACTGAAAGATGGCTTAGAACCTTTGACTCCCTTTCCTCATCAGATGTGCTGAGTGTGATCTGGGGACTTAGCCATTAGATCTGTCCACATGAAAAGTGATTGTAGATTTCAAGCAACTTCGTTTTCCTTTTCCAAAATGCATAATAAGTCTATTGTGTCACATTCGTTTTGTTTTATGACACAGGTACAGTGCTTGATACTAGTCGTTTCTATTCGCCAGTTTGTTTTTTATTTAAATATGCGGTTATGTAAATTCCATTAATGTCACTGCTCAGCTGATTAGGTATCGTTCTTAGTTTCCATTCATCTAATTAAAAAAAAAACACCTTCAATTAAAGATGTTTTCTGAAGAATTTTTTAAAGGGATTTTGTCGTGTTAAAATATATTTTTTTAAAAATTGAATTTCCTTTCCTATGGTCCAGATAACATGTTAACTGTATAACTTTTGGCATTCACCTGTTACCATTAAACTCTGTGGATTTTTAATAGCTCAATTTCTTATTTGATGGAGAATATTAGTAGGATGAAGCCTAACCATATGAGGTGCTTGGTCTCATGTGCGGCCTTTGAAACCTTTGTCTCATTTATTGTCTGGACTATCATTAGGTAGATGGGTATGTTCTCCACAGCTCACCAGCTGGATGACTTCCAAAGTATTCAGAGTGTCTGTAAGTGGCCACAGGATAAAGGGACCCAAGGTGGAGAAGACCTCTTGTGCCCTTGTAATGGCTGCCATGTTGGCCCCCATCCAGGGATTGAAACGGGGAACCTTCAGAGCAAAAATCATGAGTTGCTGTGGCTTGAGTTGAAAAGTCAAGGTTCTGTAGCCACGGAAGGCAACAGATTCATGTGGTCTGTGGAGTTGTCACAGAGAGGGTCACTGATCAGTGGTTTATACTGGCCGTTGCAAATGGGAGTGAATGCTGAATTAGTCCCGCCATATCTAGGCTGGGATTTCCTGTGGATCGCCGAGTTTATATTGTTCCAGGTCTGCACTTCTTGCAATGGAAGAAAGAAAGCAAATCTGTTTGATCAGGTCTTTCCCACTCAATATAGATATTGGATTCTACACTGTATCTTTGAACAGTTACACAAACATCTGAGTTAAAGCTATTGTTAGCTCCCTTACTCCCAGGCCCAAGTAGAAACAGCACAAATGTGTTCTGAATGCTGCTGACTTGGGAGAAGAGAGAATATGGCTCTACTCTTCTGTACTTATCTGCTCTTTTTAGGCAGTATTTCCTCTCCTTCTTACCCTTCGAGCCATGGACCCTCCCTTATGAAATTGCCAACCACAATCTATCTCCAGGTATACACAATAAATACATAGAATAGCTATTTAGTTTTTTAAATATATAGCCATTGAAACTTGTTGTTATTTCATCGTTTTCCCTCATGAAAATGTCTTACTGAATTCCATGGGGTTACAAACCCTATAGAGATTACTCTACAATCTACATTGAACTGGCTAGGGATAGCCCTGCATTAGAATGTCTATAGGTTCCTTTAAACATTCTGTAGGAAGAAATTCTTTCCATATGAAATTCTATAGGCTTTTGGAGTCATTTCTAGAGAATCTTTTATTTCTGCAGCACTTTCTCGGTTTAATCCCTATTATATTTGATAGCTCTTTCCCAGAAGGCGGTGTAAAATAGAAGTAATCTTTTAGGTATGATCACAACAAAACAAACAGGGTCTGTGATCTTCCCTGGATATGTTTCAGCAGAAGCAAACTAACACGTATCATTTGAAGAGGCCTGTATATTGCTGTTGACATCACCGATGATGTTGTTGCCAAAAGAACTAACCAAAAGGCATGTATGATCAGTTTCTTCTGTACTTGAAACACCAGACCAATACAGATGTAATAAAGCTGGCTGAAATCAGGGAGAAAGCAATTTGTGAATATTCCATCAACACGTTTCCCCCTATCTTTGTCACTTTTTAATGGAAAGTTGAGAATTTTTTTTGAAAACTTTCAGCCACTCCTACTAATCAGTATATGGGCAAAATATATGTTGGTTTTTTCAGGCACCTAGAAAGGCCTAGTAGAATAGAAAATAGAAACAAGGAAAAAAGGAACAGAAAATCGTTAAACCAGTCTGAAAAAAATAGTTGACAGTGGTGAGTTTTCTGGCCATCATTCCTGGTCCCCAGAGCTCTGAAAATGGCAACTTTCAGAATGACTTAAAGGCAGTTTTGCTCTTCTGCCAGGAGAGCTTGTTAACAGTTGAGCAGGAGCATGCTCTGTGGAGTTTTAGTGAGTTGAGGGACAGCAAGGAATCGAGTTCTATGGTTGTGCTTCAGTGCTCCAACACAGTGTTACAATGTGAAAAGAAAAAAGCAACTTGTTAAAGGGATTCTAATTGCCCTGGCTAGTGGTGAGAGGAGGCCGACAATACAGTTCACAAGAGTTTACATAGTTCTGGATCCTGAACCACTTAGAATGGAAGAAAGAAAGAAAATCTGTTTGATCAGGCCTCTTGCACTCAATATGTATATTGTATTCTACATTAAAGCTTTTAACAGTTACATGCACATCTGAGCTGAAGCTATTGTTAGCCCATGTGATGGATTAAGATCAAGAATGTTAATGTTATCCAAGGAACACTTTTTAATGTATATTGCAATTGTATAAACAGGGTCACCAGAGCTAAATGGGATGTCAATGACCTATGAAGATCATAAAGTAAACAAAAGATCTTAAAATAAGCATGGAACCTGAACACCTCTGGGGTTGCTGTATATCAAAGGCATTTGCTTATATAAAGTAAGGGAAAATTACTGATTGGTAATGCTGTTTGCTGTGAGTCCACCTCTTTCTCTATTCTGTAAAGAAAGTCCATCCTGATGGGCAATGACAGTGGTAGTTTCTGCCTACTAGGGAGCAAGGAAACTAAGGCCCTGATTGACCAAAGAACATGATAGTTAAGCAGGTACTTAAGTCCCATTGACTTCAGTGGGAAATCAAAAGACTTGTCATTCCTAGGCAGTATAAAGGCATCAACATACCAACTTCCTTCTTGGTCAGTAAGTTCCAGACCCATTTAAAAATAATCCTAAAATAAGTCCCTAAATAGGGAGGAGAGACAGAGAAGCAAGCTGGGGAGAGAGAGAGAGCAAAAATGGTAGGTAATTTCCCTTTGTCATACATGACTTCTTTGGTCATGCTACAAAGAAAACCTATCCTGATGGATAGCAGATGTAGTGGTCAGTAGATGAGGAGGTGAGTTTACTCTGTGTACCAGCTCCTACCACTCTTTGGCTTAGACTGTGTCCTTTCATGCTGATATTGCTGGATGAAAGTGTGTGAAGAGGACCACATAGTATTTTTTCCTATTTTACCTGAAGGTCATTCAGCTCTCTTTGCCCTCATGATGTGATGAGTACAACGTTCTCTTTGTCTGGAAGGACATATGGTGTGCTATTGGCAAGCCAATCACTGATTTATCTGGCTATGGTGGTTTCTGAGGGTTCAAAAACAGATGGATATTTTTACTCCCCAAACTCCTTGATACAGTGTAACTAGAACTCAAGTACAGTCCTAGGGTACTGCCCTCAGCCTTATTTAATAATTTCCACCTGTGCAAAGTGGGTGCAAAATGCTACTATTCTAAGCGGTGGAAAGGACTACACACAGTGCAAGACAATTGAGAATCAGGCTGTGATTGTAAACCCCCATCTGACTCTTGGAAGATAAATCTATGAGGCTACTGATGTTCAAAATGGTCATTTTAGATGCCAGATTGACATTACTTCAGCCTATATAGTGAGGGAAGTACTCTGTGCCCGTATTACCTTCAGATTTTTTCAGGAGAAAGTTGGCTTTCATTTACCCTGCGGATTTACCATGAAGTTAATGCAAATTGTAATATCAGTTAGTTCAGAAAGGTCCCACTGAGAAAAATAGACTAGCAACTTGAAAAAATAAAGGATCTAAATAGTTGCATTGACAGGTTTTGGCTTCCACATTTTCTATCAAGTGCAACAATATAGTTATCTAACAGCTTGGATTTCTTTGTAGGATGTGGTAAGAAGGGAATGAAATTTAAATCACCAGTATGCAAAATTATCCCTGCTACTTCAGCAATCTCTTTATAACATGCAAAAATGCAGCTGTTCTCGGTTACAAATCTTATGATGGTAATCAGCAATTTTAAGTTCATCCAATAACTGTTAGGAAAATACTTGCCTAAAAGATTTTTTTGTTTTTGCTGGCATTGGATTATGGTCATTATTGGCTTTGAATTATATTCAATATTAATTTTACATTTCTATTTTCAAATATTTTGGGATGTTTTTGCTGTGATGTTTTCATTGCTAAGCATCACAGTAGTTCTAAGGTGGCTGTACAGTATGTAACAACTTTAATCAAAATGTCTTTAGTTTTTCTGGGAAACAAACAAAAAATATGCACTGAGACATACCTTCAATTTACCAAGAAGTAATCCCAATATATTTAAAAACATGAACACTAAGAGAGAAACATGATTTACCCTGAAGCTATGTGCAGTGACCCCAGTGGGAATTCTTGCCAGAAAATTAGGTTAGATTGAATATAACCTTGTGTATGGCATTTACAATAGAAGAACCAGATCCCACAGCTCACACAAGCAGTCCCATTGACTTCTTCCCAGTGACATTACCAATGGGAACAAGGACTGGAGATTTGGACCCTAAGGACCAGATTTACAAAGATATGTAGGTACCTAAAGACGTAAATAGGAGTGTTTGTAAATCCCACTAGGCACCTATGTGAGTTAGGCAACTAACTCCTATTGACTTTCAATGGAAGTTAGGGCCTAGATCTTCAAAGGTACTTAGACACCTAACTCCCATTGGGAGTTAAGCACCTAAACACTTTTGAGTATCTGGGTTGCAGCTCCTAACTTGCTTAAACACTTCTGTAAAACCACCAGGCAGCTATTTGCATCTTAAGGTGCCTAAATACACTTGTGAATCTGGCTAAGGTGTTGTGTGACCTTTCACACAGATCTTCATGCTAGAACTACTATGCAGTAGGGATAGATCAGCTTCAAAATAGGGGTGCATCTATGGAGGTGTTTTAGGGTTTAGGACAGAGGTCCCCAAACAGTATGGTGTGCCCCTCCTAGGGGCACATGGAGGAACCTTCAGGGGGGTGCAGTGGGGCTTGGGCCAGCCCAAGGGAGCACTACCTAGCCCCTTCCCCCCCCCCCAGCTCTGCTCTGCTGCTGCCCGCAGCCAAGTCCCCAGCTCCCAGCCCTGCGCCTGCCCCGTCCCCAGCCTCGGTGCAGCTCCACTCCTAGCCCCGCCCCCATCCCCAGCCTCAGTTGCTGGCTGTGGCTCCATTCCCGGCCTGGGGCTGAGGCTGAGGGTGGGGCTGAGAGTGGGGCCTCACCTGGCCATGGGCCCAGCTGCCAGCCTCCACCACGTCCTCAGCCACAACCCCTCACCCTATCCCTGTCCTTGTCTCCCCACCCATCCCCAGCTGTGGCCCTAGCCTCGGCCCCCTTACCCCTGTCTGCGTTCCCCCCGCCCCAGACATGGCCCTGCTCCCGGCCCCGGCTCTGGTGTGGCGGGGTGGCATGGATGGGGTTAAGAGGGCATGACCCTCAAAAGTTTGGGGACCACTGGCTTAGGATGAGACTTTCATGGGGGGAAAGAACATTACTCTACATCTTCCTAGGCATTCTTCCATCATCCTCTAAGACATCTGGTGCTGGCCTCTTTCAGAAGCAGGATGCTAGCTGGGTTTGAGCCTCTGTTCCTATATGTTTAAACAGACCCCTGGGAAAAGTGGGCATTTCATCTCCTGTTGCTGATAGGTTAAGTAGTTGGGAGTTGTAGAAAGAACCGGCCATGAAGGGAGCTTTTCTGTTGAAGATAAATGAGTTCCCTTGCTTCGGCTACCTGGCTTCTTTATGACATCCTGGCAGCCAAGTTCGTTTGTCTCTCACTGAGAGACAGTCAGCACCGCACTCTCAGCACGGCAGGCAAAATAAACCCATCCAAACCAAGTAAAACACTTGAAAAAACATTGCGAGATTTTTGTTCATGAATTGTGGTTCATTTTAAAGTTTATATATAAAGACCCTTTATGTGGCCGGGGAGGCGAGCTGTGTGGAGACAGTCTCTCTTTATATTAGCCCCAGTGAGCTTCTTCAGGGATACTGTCTTGGAAAGGGAGCAAGGTTGGGTAGGGGGACTGAACTCTTTAGAAATATATTCTGATTCTATTTATGTTGTTCTTGTCATGAGGCTTTAGATGATACTGGAACTTATTAAGCTTTTCTGGTCCATCTTTGTGGATTCAATAATAGGCTTCGAGTCTGAGCTTTCCACTCAGTGCATTAGAACAGGGGCCTTCAGGGAGCTAGTTATGGCTTCTTGATTTTCAGCCCTGGTGTAGGTTACAGCAACCAAGGGGCTGCTCTAACTTAAGCCAGCTGGCTGTGATCACTATGTCACTTGAGCAAAGTGTAGTGTGCCCCTCGCTGGACCAAGTGTAGGGAAAAGTGTATCATCCAGATAAATTGGATCCCCCAGCATAGGGGGAATTCTCAGCTGGTCAGATCCAGCTGCTTTCTTGTGCAGGACCCTGGTCCTCCAAGCAGATCTATCAATGCAGATGCCTGCATCTTGCGCAGGGCTCCATGGCTGTCAGGGCGCTGCAGAAGGAATCTGCTGGATTTGATTGTAGGGTCATGTCCTATGTCAATGGTGTGTAACAAAGCAATGTTTTTATTTCTTTTCTCCATTTGGGTTCTTTTTGTTCAGCTTGGATATTGAAACTGGGAGAGTCATTTTCATATTCTGGTTCACATGCACTAGTGTTTCAGCTTCCATCACAAGCAGAGGATCATTGAAAGAACGTTTTTCACTGAATTTAAAAAAAATTACAATATTTCTTTTCATAGAAGAGTTTGTAAACCTCTTGTAGTAGAAAAAGGTGGGCTTTAAATTACTCAACAATATCTATTTCACTAAATTACTGAAGAAAAAAAAAGGGATTTTTTAAAAGCCTGTTTTTTATTTTTTAAGTTTACAACCAAAAAAAATCCTCATAATCATAGCAAAAATACATTCACAACAACAGCAAAAATGTCCATATAAATGATCACTGACAATTTTTATTCTACACACTGTTTTTGTATCAGCATAACTATAAGTTAGGGGTGTGTCTCCTGCCTACTTCTGAAGCTGAAAATTGCTGGGGGTCTGAATTTTCTCATGCAACTTAAAGACTCAGAGCTAGTGGGGCTGAGATGGAGAAAGGGTATACATGCATGTGAGTGTGTTGCAGCTGACTGATTGAATAATAAGTGACTGATCTTACACCACCAAAGTCAATGATCACTTTCCTACTTACTTCAGTGGGTGTGAGATCAAACCCAAGGTTTGGAATTTACAGACTTCCTGGAACCAGAATCTTGAATCCTGGTGTCATCTCCTTCACCCTTCATCCTTCCAAAGTAGATATATTGGGCCACCTCCTCAGGGGGGTGTGAATTACTATAGCTGCACTGGAGTCTATAGAGCCATGCTGGTTCACACCAGCTGAGGATCTGCCCCTGAAATTCTGGGCAACCTATTCAGCCTTTTGGGTCTGCGTAAACATTAAAAACACTACTGAGCTTTTTGGAAGAATGGGAATTTTGCCAAGTGTTCCTGACCCAAAAATATTCCCTTCCCCCATCTTATGCAGAGCTTGATGTGTGCCAGCTGACTGCTTCCCTCTACCTCAGCGGTCGCGGTAGCTCAGTGGCAGGGAAGTGATCTGTTAATTAGCAGTACTGGTCTCAAGGGTGTTAAGAGGTACCAGAATTTTTGCTTTCCTACAACAACATCATCCGGTTAATTGTGGCTCACAGTCAGTGTAGAGTAACTCTGGCTTAGGGTTATTAGAAGAAACACAACACAAACAATTCTTTTAGACATATAGTGGCCACTATTTTTTTAATAAAAAGAGAGAAAAGAAAATAGTTAAAACATTTAAAACTTAAAAAGTTAAGTAAACCTTCATTTTAAACCATTTCCTTTATTCTCCTTTCCCCCTAGCTATAGAGAGTCTTTTAAAAGGAATTCCTTTGCTTGTCAGGCCATCACATAGTATTAAATGTCCTTGCTGGGGAAAAGAAAGTCAGTTTTAAGTGACAGCTTAAAGTCAGATCCTTGTTCTTCTTAAGGCAGAAAAAAAATAAAAAAAACCCACAAATGCATATGCAGGGGGAGAGAGCAAATAAGAACAAAAGGTGAGAAAATGCAACTTTTCTCTCTGATGTTGCAGTTTGGTTGCTGGAAAAATCACAGTATGCAACTTTATTAGTCACTGCAGAACTTGGCAAACTGAATCAGGCTTTAAGGGCATTGGGCCAGATCCTCAGCTTGTGTAAATCAGCCTTACTTTAGTGTACCAATGTATACCTGGCCCACTAGTTTTTAGCTTGACTCTTTAGTCAAAGCAAAGTCTTGAAAGGGTAGATTGTCCCTGGCCAGGTAAGCTGGGGCCTCATTAGACAGATGGTAAAAAGAGAAAGAAAGGAAAGAGGTAGGAGGCAGAAGATGTGAGAGGACACTGACATACTGGGGAGGAATATTAGATTTACATCCCAGGTGTTGCTCAGGATTCAGCCAACTCACTGGAGATAATGAGCCATATCCTTAGCTGGAGCAAACTGACATAGCTCCATTGACAGTGATATTATCTGGTTCCCTCTCCTCATCTGATCTGGTCAGAACATCTTTCAGGAGCAGGATGACAGTGTGATGGTAAATCACTGGGTCCCAGCATGTGATGACAGCATAATAGCAATGCTGGCTGGTGCTTCTTTACATTTCTTGCCACCCACTCCAAGCCTAAGCAAGCTGTGACATGCTCCCTGAAAAGCAATGTGCAAAAAGAGGGAAGGGGATGGGGAGGCAACCTTGTCCCATCAGAACGAACCGACTAAAACAAATAGCTGGTGGTCACATACATGGGCACTTCCTCTTATTTTAACACTGTCTCAGTGTTGCTAGAACAGTCCTGGGTCCTCATTAGGAGTCTCTAAACACCCTTGTTGCACTTTTTCCCATGCTAACACATCCAGCTTGCATTATTCTTTAATGCCAACTTGTGCTTATTTTTACACACTATTTTGACATAACTTGCTTATGGGTGCTGCCTTTCACCTGCTTAGGACAATTTAAGATACTGACCCAGGATACAGTTCAGCACAACAGTGTTTCCTCTATATAGGCAGTTTGGAACGCTCGCGAGAGACCTGTGGGTTAGGAGGTGCCACGTTCAGCCAATGCGAGATATTAATTATCCATCAATAATACATGATACGAATAAAGAGCTTGCAGCTGGCATCCCACACCGCGGCGCTAAGTATTCATTTGGAACCACCTATGCAAGTCTAATTCCAGCCAAAATAATCTCCTAATCAGTTATGAAAATTGTAGAGACTGTCAAGGGCTCAGTGTGGGGTGATGGAGTTGAGAGCTGTGGTTTCTGGCTGAAACTTTAAATCTGTTATACCTGGAAGTGGGCCAGAACCACAAGGTTCAAATCTGGATCCAACCTTCCTCCAAGCATGCAGGGATTCCGACTTGGGGTACCACTTCAGGTTTATTGCTAGTTTTAAAGCAGGGCTACTGTTTGTTTTGGGCAACTGCAAGTCCTATGTCTCCTGTGTGCCAGGCAATATTTATCTTCTTTTGTGTGCCGGAGTGGCTCAGTTGCATTTGTGCCACTTGTAACCCATATTCTAGTACTCACCACATTCTGGGCTGTAACAAGGGCACCTCAGATCCCCATTCCCTGGAAACCCTCTTCAAAAAATGTCTCTTCTTTTTGCTTGGGAGAGGGAAAAAACTTCTGATGAAGTGAGCTGTAGCTCACGAAAGCTCATGCTCAAATAAATTGGTTAGTCTCTAAGGTGCCACAAGTACTCCTTTTCTTTTTGCAAATACAGACTAACACGGCTGCTACTCTGAAACCTGTCAAGAAAAACAGAATTTTTTTAAGAAAGGCTTTTTATTGAAAGTTTCTCTTCTTACTTGCAGCCAATAACTTTACCTTACAGGGCAGATCTGCAAAATGGGCAACAAAGAGGCACTCTACCCATGACTTCTTCTCCTGCCCATAGTTGGACATAACCTCAGTCCTGGGTGCTACAAGTAGGGATGGCAGAGAGCCAGCATTGTTGGCTCATTTGCTGCCAGGAGATTCTCCCCGTTTTTGGGGGTGGTGATGGGGGAATCCTCAGCTAGCCAATTAAGCCAGGTTTACAGCCCTTTTTCACTGCTGCAGCATTGCAGAGGGCCCTGGCCCCCAATCTCCTAGTTAATCCTACTTGTGTAAAATTAGATTAAAGCTTTCTTACTTGAGCTATGCCATGATTTAGATCCTGTAAAGAATTCTTTTGCCCATTATCTTTCATCAGTAAATATTTCATTTTTAATGCACTTGCATGGAAAAAAACCCCCCTGATGTCTGTTCAAAGCATTATGGATATATTTTTGAAACCCCTGGAAGGTTTAAAAGGTGATTTTGTTTTTGCTTTAACTAGAACTCAAATTACTGGCATTTCAGAAAGCACTGGAATACAATTCTTGAAGTGTTGTGTAACGAAAGGAGGAATTTTTGCAAAACATCCATTTACTTAGCTTGTCATGCTGATTAATTAACTGAGCTATTTCTCTCCTTAGAGTTATGCCATCTTAGAATGATAGAGGGTAATATATATCACATTTGTACTGTGGGGTTATGTGGCTTTACTGTCTCAAGGGAACATAGATGTTCCATAGTACAGCAGACATTAGTCTGTTTTAGCCTGGTACCCGCTCTACATCAGTGGCCAGAACCTGTTGCTTCAGAGCAAAGTGAGCCTCTTGCACCGCCATCTGTCTAATCTATCTACCTACCCTCTGGCTATGGCATTGCCATGCAAGCCACAGGAGTCTGACTCCCCCCACCTCAAGCAATGAGTCCTGAAACAAACAATTTGCCTAGTGCGTAGTACTAATTTTTTGACTTAGTGTGATTTTTTCCCACAGCCTGCGCTGGCTAATCCTTAGAACAGAATCAGCCTCAGCTTTGGCCTTCTGGAACTATTAAAGGACTGTTTGCTGCCGTTTGCTTTGCAAGCAGTGGCCAGGAAGCCTGGAAAAAGAACAAAAATGATCATCATAAGGAGGCAAGCAGAGTATCCATGGCATAGAGCCTCACACAAACTGGGGAACAGAAGGTGAAGTTCATTGAAGCCCAGATTTATAAATCCTGGGCTGAATGAGGCGTGTTTCTAGATGATGTCTGGGTCAGAGGTGTTTGCCTTCCTCATCATCAAAGTTCTAGCTCATGTGCATTAACATTGTATTTGAATGGGTAACCTTGTGTTTTTAATGCTGCATAATGCAACCTGATGTGTGTGCCCTTTTGCATAATAAGCACAATAAAGCATGCAGTTGGTACCCAAGAATGACGGGCTCCTGCAACCTCTTGTGTTTTGTTTTTACTTTCTAGTGATAGGTTGAGTTTTCACGGAAAAAGGGTGGGATAGTTGTATACAAGGCACCCTCGTCAAATGGTTTATGGATAAGAAGACCTGAATCCTAGTCCTACCTCTGCCATTGGACTCCCTAGTGTAAGTTGGCTTACTTCCACTGAAGTCAAATATTAACTAACTAATGCTCCCAATGCCATTGACATCTGTAGAGTTGAACATGCTTATAGCAACCATGGAGCTGGCCCAGTATGGGATCTTGGGCAAGTCACTGGTCTGTCTCCATTTCCCCATATGGGGATGTTTTGTGGATTAATTAGTTAATGTCTGCAAGTTGTTATCTATATTTTTTTATAGCTTATAATATCAACAGATGGCATAGGAATGTTATGAACAACCATGCATGTAAAATCAAGACATTAAACCAAGGATTCTATATTTTTCTATCTTTACACTTATTACAAGGAATGTGGCCAAGTAGGAAAGCCAATTCTATATTTTCCTCCTGCTTTGCACAATGAATTACCATTAGAGTTGCAGAATGATGTCTATTGCTTCAAATACTGGGGATTTCCAAATTCACTGGTATTAGGCCCTGATGCTGCAATTGACAGTGCGTGGGTGGACTGCTGTTCTTGTGCAATCCACCTGAGCCCTATCAGGCCCTTAGTTTGAATCCGTTTTAACGCTTCCAGCTCTAACTAGGTAACTTAGTACCAAAGGAATAAAATAATTTTATTTTAAGATTTAAAATTTTATTGAAATTGTCTCATAAGGGATTTTTATCCCCCAAAATGAATACATTCAATTATAGAAACATAATTTGTAATAAAAAGCACATGATTTTAACAAACCGATCTGGGAAATGTTTCCACACTAAGACAAACAGAACAAACGTATGTTAGTTTCCAGAGGAGATGAAAGAGGCCAAATGTAATGGGAGCCTATTGTCTCATGCTGCCATGTGCAGCCGGCGTGTGGAGAATGAACATCAAACTACAAAGGTGAGGAAGAAAGAGCGAATGATGAGAACCATAGCCAAGAAAAATAGATATCACAGAAAGTAAAGGGGTATGCTAAAAAAAATCCGCATCAGGAGGATAAGCAAATGAGCTCTAAATTGCTTTCTCCCAGTCTCTTCAGTTCCAGGTTTATCTCTCTCTTTTGTTTAGCAGGTAAAGCTCTGCTCTTCTCTCCTGGAATATCTTGCTTTTCCTTTTCTGTCATGATGATGCTCTCCAGAGCTTAGCCAGACTCCAGTGACAGATAGCAGAGGAAAAACCTTCTTTATCATTTCACTTCATGCCCACATCTAAGATGAAACACATGAAGGATCCAGTTAAAAACAGACAACTCTTATTTACTTTTTTAACCCAAAGAATGACGTTAATCCACTGTGCAAACAGATGGAATAAATATGGGGAAGGAATTTAGAGCCTGATTCTTCACTAGCTTAAGCCAGTTTTACATTAGTGATACTTTTGCAGTACAGGTTTCAGAGTAACAGCCGTGTTAATCTGTATTCGCAAAAAGAAAAGGAGTACTTGTGGCACCTTAGAGACTAACCAATTTATTTGAGCATAAGCTTTTGTGAGCTACAGGGTATGCATCTGATGAAGTGAGCTGTAGCTCACGAAAGCTTATGCTCAGATAAATTGGTTAGTCTCTAAGGTGCCACAAGTACTCCTTTTCTTATTGCAGTACAGTTATACCAGTTTTACGGTAGTATAAGGGAGTGAAGAATCAGGCCCATATTGATTAGTTAAAACTGTACGGCCTTATTGAACTTTTGTGGATATAAATCAGTGTTCTGACCAGCCATCAGTCTTCATCAAGATTTCAAAAGGGACTTAGATAGCCTGATTCTACTCTCACACCAGTATATATCAGAAGTAATGGAGTTACACTTGTGTAAAGCTTATGCCCTGAATTTCTTCTAGCTGATGCACCAATGGATATTTTCTTACCAACTATTTCCGTTTCCTGTAGGTGTTTTTTTCTCTCTCTACACTTGTTACGAGGAATGCTTCCCAGCAGGAAAGCCAATTGCCCAGATTCTGTCCTGACTTAGCCCTATGATACCCTGTTGATGTGAATCGAGTTGTGTGGGATATGTAAGAACAGAATTTGGCCCAGTGACTTTAACTAAAACGTTTCCAAGATACTTCCTTACCTTTTCCTCTCTTAGTCATGCAAGATGCCACATTTCCACTGCAGCTCTTTCCATCATTGTAAAGAAGGACTTTTATGACAGCATGATTGATATTCTGCGTGTTTGGTATCTTTAACCGTGAGTTCTGAATCCACAGCACCATGAAATACGTTGTCAGTGGACCATTGCTGTTTCCTTAAAAGGTCAGTAGTTTTTTTGAGAGTAGAACTGAGAGTAAAACTAGCAAAGAAAACAGGCTTATATCTGTCATATTTACAATTTATAAAAACGAGGCCCAGATTTTTGGGTTATTTTAGGGTAAAGGGTGATGATGACTGTTTCAATGCTCTTAGTGACACATTTAAAGTGGTGATTTATGCAGCCTGACATTGACTTTAATTTAGCTCATGTTACATGTGAAGTAATTCAGTCCTTAATGAAGTGCACGCCGTATGACATATCAAACATGTGAGCTGACAATCATTGCTTTAAAACAGGCCTCAGTTACATTTGCTTTTGTCATTGAAATTGGGCATCAGTTCATAAACGTAAAGCAAGGCAGGCTGACCTATCATTCTCCCTGAAGTATGGTAGTGAAAAATGTGAGACACACATTAAAATAAACAATTGTCATGGGTTAAAGGGAAAAGGAGGAAAAAATTACACACAAGCTGTAAGATACTTCTAATTTGTTTATATATTTTTTAAAAACTATGTACATGTAAAAAGTGAGGGAGATATTAAAAGCCACATCTACTCTCTGACCTTTGAAATCCCTTTGAGGGACCAGCACAGAAATATTTTTGAATGTTAAGGGAAAGAATTTGTGTTGTACACACTCTTAGATAAATTGAGCCAGATCCTCAGCTGGCATAAGGCATAACTATGTTGGTTTCAATGGAGCTATGACCCTTTACACCACCAGCTGAGGAACTGGCCTCATGTTTGCATTCCAAAGGGCTTAACAGAGCGGCTGTGAACCAAAAAATATGTAAATCTTACTTTTAATATTTTAGGTACAAAGATTTATCCATGGTGTTTATCAACAAGGACTGAAGCTGAGTTTCAAGTAATTCTGGTGAACAGTATTTAAGGGGGAAAAACTCAGGGCCAGACCCTCAGCCCAGGTCGAGTTGCCTTTGTGCTGTGCCACTTGAAGCTGCCGTAAGTGGGTAGGTGAGGAGTTCCCTAGCCAGAGGGCTCCTCTTGTAGGGTAAAGCTTTGTGTGGTTGCATTTACTTCATTTGATTTCCCTCCTCCACGTAGGGCCCATTCAAACGTGTGAGGGCAGGTAGAGGAGTGTGTGCTGGGTGATGGAGATTCTGGGAATTCTCAGTCTGCCCTAAATTACACTGGGGGCTTTCTTGGCCCCTAGCCAGCCCACCCCAGGATTAGGGAAGGCAGAAAGGTAGCTCAAAGGCTCCAATTTGAACTGCGACACTTATGAAGGTCACATGCAATAGGAAGCCATCATAAAGCCTGAAACTTCTTAAACAACATGATTTTTAAAATGATTGTCTTTCATACAGAACATGTCCCAAAATGCTTTACAGTAGTAAAATTGCAGGAGTAGAAGGGACAGATTAAAAGATCTAGGCAAGGGAGAAAAGAGATTTTGCCACCTGAGCTATTAGAAAAAAGCAGTGAGCTGATGAGGCTGAGAGACACAAAGAAGGTTGTTTTGGATGGAGGAGCAGTAGAGGAGAAGTCCATTGGACCACCAGCAGCTTTAGTACAAAGAGGAGGCCACTGCTAGACAGTCTGAATAATGAACTAAGGTTCCCATCCAGCCTAGAGATCTGAGCAGGCCAATCCCTTTGTAGGATTAGAATCAACATCAGAACAAGCTAACTTATGTTGATGTGAACCTGGAAGAACGCCCACTTCATTTTTGGCATGTGACAAACAGAAATATATCACGTTAGTTCACATATTGGCAACTCAAGGGGCTGATTCTGTGAGGTGCTGAGCCACCTCAACACTTGTTGACTTCAGTGAGAACTGAGTTTTTAAAAAATGGTTGAAAGTGCCAAAGTAGGAAATGTAGTCTTTGGCTGCAACATAAGACAAAAAGATCTCCAAAACTGGAAGCGTGTAAAGAAAATAAAGGGATTCAAAGGGAATTCAGGTTTATAGGAAATATTGGTGATATCCATTTTCTCTTTCACTTTTAGCATGTATTTTGTACTTTACATTGGATACTACGCTGTTTTCATTAATAATGCTGAAGAAATTGCAGAACATGAAGAAACTGAACTTTGATCTTTTATTCTAACATTGGGAATGACAGTGATTTTGCTTTCTCTTACAGGAAGCCAGCTATTGCATTCTGCATTGATACTAAACTGGAGAGGAGTTGAACTGATAATATGTGAAATATTTGTCTAGTTTTTAAAACAAATTGCTGATTGATTAAGAGCAACTGTTTGGCTTTATGGTAAGGTCATGGTAATTAACTAGAAACAAAATACTTTGCAGAAAATAAAACAATCCCAGGAATAGACCACATAATAGCAAGTTTAAACAGAGACGGACACTTTACAGTTTTGTAGTTGTTATTACATTTGTGGGATGGAAGTTTTAAAAGAGTCTGAGGTAGAATCGTTTTGTCCAAGTTTCAGTGAAAACTGTGGATTTGGTGACATCAGAATGTTATGCAAATTCATGTTGGTATCATTGGATTGTTTGTATGAAAAAAAAATCCCCCAAACTTCTCATAGTTATTTCATTTTGACATTTTTGAAACAAAACGTTTAAATTTGTTGGTTCAAAATGACTGTAGTTTTGACATTTCTTTTTAATTGAATTTTAGAAAGGGTCAAAATTGAAATGAAATGTTTAATCTCCAGTTAAACAACATTTTTTGTTTTAAATCCAAAATGTATGTATATATTCAAGCCACCCAAAATTCTTTAAAAAAAATGGTTTTGGGCCTATCCAAAACATTTTTTTTTTTTGCAATTGCCACTTAACAATATAATAAAAATCCATTATTCTCCCAGGTCTTGTCTAAGGGAGTTAGGTGCTCAAATCCCATGGATATTCTTGTTGGTTACTTTGAAAATTGTGACCGTATACTATATATTACATTAGTGGAAATCAATGGAATATTTTTGGGGCAGCCCAAGAACTATTAAACAGTCTGAGTTTGCTCTTTATGAATGAAGCTGATGTTTAGTTAACAGTTAATTTTAATTAAAACACAATATGAAAATTTCAATGGTTTGTTATAGTGTTATTGTCAGAATGAAATCTATTGAAAAAATACACATTTCCATCTCCCTGTACCATTTATTTTGTTGTAGTTATTTCCAGTGTAAATCCTTTGTTTTAAAGATTAGAAATTCTAGCAAATCCATTCCAGCCGCAAATATGCACAAAAGAAAAAAAAATCCCAGCATAAGAGAATTTTTTAAACAATTGTTTTCAATTCATTTGACTTCTGTGTTATGTTAAATTCTGTACAGAAAGCAGGGATGAATTTAGCCTATATGGGGAATTTTAGCACTTCTAAATTTCAGAAATGAAGTTGTATAGCCATTTAAATCATTGTCTCTATGGTAAGGCTTTCATGTTCTAAAAACATTTAAAGTGGCTGACTTATTAATATTTGAAACACAACTACTGCTCAAGTACAGTAACGTTTCCCATAACTTTGTTTACTATTCAAAACCATAGGTAACATGAGAGGTGTCCGTTCTATGGATCAAGTATTGTATACACTTCCCACTTGTAACAATCCACTGAGTCCGCTTATAATATATACTTTAAAAAAAATTTAATTTAGGGACATTCTAGTCTCTCATGAAGAATATGGACCAAAGGCTAGGTGAAGCTGATCTGCAGAGAGTGAAGATCAGGAATGTCAGTGCAAAGTGCCTGAAAAAGTCACCTTTCACTCCCCTGATGCTTTCTGTGCTGAGCCCATCCTCCTGTGCTGGGTTAGAGCAAGCTGAGAACTGATGCTGTGCAGGGACATCACAGCCATGCCCCCTTCTCCCAGCCATGCAAGGAGCAGAGAAAGGGGCTGGCATAAAAGCCTTGATACCACTGGAAGATCACTCTTCCATGATCTGGTTATGCTGGCAGCGTGTCTCAAAATGGCTGTGTCATACTGGAGAATTCAGCCCTGTGTGTTTGCATATGCACTGCAAATCAACACATTTTACAAGTTTGGTTTATGTACTAGACTGCAGGTTTTGTGAATGGCAAGTCAGTACCAACTGACACCTTAACCATTTCTCAGCAAAGTAAAGCAACCCCTCTGCCTACCATGAATAGCATTCTTGATACAGACGAACACGGCTGCTATTCTGAAACCTGATTCTTGACTTAAAGGTGCAAAGAAGACTTCTGTGCCCAGAGCTTCAGGAGACATGGCCCAATCTTTAGGACAGAGCCTTATATCTATGCCTGATTGGTCAATTCACATCTATATCCAAACACAATCCAGAAACTAGTCCATGGACTCCCAGTATCCTTCAGAGCCTACAGAATGAAACACTGAGAACTAGCAGGGAATTGGGAGGGGTAGTGGCCCATGAAGGGAACTCTCCTGTGTGAAGCGATCTGCAGAATGAAAATGCTGGAGAACTGCTACTGGATTTAACTTTTTAAGATAGATCACCTGATCATAGCCTCAAAGAGGAGTCATCGGTCTAGAAAGAGACTATAAATAGAGAACCTCATACAGTCTCTCTTTCCCAGCCTCCATGTCTCCTTTCACTTAGGGTTTGAGCCAGTGCTTAGCTGGTGCCAGGGCTTGCCAGGGCTGAGCCCTGGCACCTCTAGGCTTGGCAGTTCATAGCCCCAGCTCCTCTGGGCTTGCTGTGTCAATTATGAAAGTAAAATTGCTTGAGCTCTGCCATCTAATTGTTTGATCCCTGGCACCGATTTCATTACAAATTAAGCACTAATTTGATCCAAAGCCTATGGAAATTAGTGAAAGACTCACTGATTTAAATGGGCTATGGACCAAGCCCTGAGCATACCGATACACAGTGACAGCCTTGTTCTAAACAAATATATTAAATAGATATCCTGAGGTAAGAGTCTAAATGAGACCTAAGATTTAACGGGCTTCTAAGTTTTTAATAAGAATGGACCATATCTATAGTATGGGTGGAACTGGAAAAAGAAGGTCAGGTTCCAGGATGAACTTATTTTAGTGTGACACCAGGAATTCAAGGGAGCAAACTAGTCTAATGAAACTCGGTGCCTAGCCGGTGTAAATGGATATAGCTCCATTGATATCAATGGTGATCCAAGTGAGCATCTGACCTTATATCTTTGATTCTCCGTGACTTCCAGGTGATTGTGGAAGCATACAGTAGTGGCAGTGTTGGGTGCAGATCATTGTACAAAGACTTCTAAAGAATAAGTTAGTTTTAAGGAAGGCAAAATGATGGCGGGGGGGGGAGGGAGAGGGGCAGGAAGATTGTCTGGTGCATGGTGAGAGGGAAAGAATTCCAGGTGGTTGTGGCATGAGGAAAGGGACAAAGGTAAGAGTTGGAGAAGACTACAGTTAGGGTGAAGTTTTGGGACAAGAGAGGGAAGGAAATGAGAGCAGACATGCAGGCTGTGTTAGAACTCTGCAGAGCCGTGAACGTGATAGTGACAAGATTGTTGTTGGTGCTGAAGACAAGGGGAAGCTAGGGGAAAGGATTTGAAGAGAAGGCTGACATGGCCAGAGTGGCAGATCAAGTCATATGGAATGCTGAACCCATCAGTCGCACTCGGTCAGAGGATTCACGCTCCCTAACAGCTAACCAGCAACACCTGACAAGTGTCTGGAAATTTCAGATGAGCCTCTAGGGCATAGCAATGCATGCCTTCATGGGGGCAGGAATCTGCCTTTAACAAAAGACAGGAGCGCATAATCACATGACTCCATGAGCTAGGGCTTTAAGAAATATACCAAATATGTTAAGACTTATGATAAAATTGGGAGAACTGGCAACTCTGACTGCTGATTAATTGAGAGGGGAAGGGAAACTATTTTTCATTTGCCTGTTTAAAGCTCTCCACTATATTTCTTGGGCTTCTAAATGTGGGAGGTAGAGAGGGCAGAAGCAGCAGGCTTTCTAGCATCACAAGCCATTTCTTGCTCTCTCTCTCTTCTCTGCTGAGACTTGACAGCAAGGGGTTAACTAGTGCCAGTGATAATGGTGGGTTTTGTGATCTAGAAGAGCCTCCTGCAGGAACTGGACTGAATCCATCAACTTCTTTCAAACAGGCCTCTGAATGCTACTTAATAAACCAACCCTAAAATAGTCACATTCAGGTTTTTTTTTTAAATGGAGGAAACCATCACTAGAAATTCTTAACTGATGCATGTCCAGTGTTTTGAAGACTGTGCCCAGAGTCTGTGATTTAGCATGGCAACAGGATTACATTTATACAATTAATTAATGTTTGCTTGACCACTTTTATCCTATTTCTTTCTCCAGGACATAAAAGAGAACCTGACATAAATTTCTCTTTCAAAACAAAGCAACTGCTGACCTTCTGTTCTGTCATTCTGAGGATTGATTGGATATTGTTGAATTGTTTCATTCTACAGTAATTAAACATAAAATTAATTATGCTAGTAACCCATTATTTCTTTGAACCAAGGACTAAGTCATTTGTTTTTGCTTGGTTACTCTGAGGGTTCCGACATCAGACAGCAAAAGGCTTTACTGTTGCAAACAAACTAAATACTGTAAAGGGAGCAATTTAATAATCAAAATATAATATAAAGACTTCTAATTTCCGTATGCCTGGCGTATTGCATTAGGTTCATATAATTTGATCTATAAATCTTTTAAACCTTATGATTTTGTAATTTAAACATTTCCTGGATGGCTAATCAAAGAGGGCAAAAAAAAAAAAGATGAAAATATACTTTAAAAAAAGAGAGAAAAAAATTAGAAAGGAGTAACATTGTAGAAGGCTCATTGCGTCTAGTATGGAGAACTAATTCTTGAGCTTGCTTGCTGCTTAAATAGACCTGCATGTGTCCAGTCGGCTGCCTATATAGTATTTCCTTTGTTATGATGAAAGGATTGTTAGATACATTTACATTGCTTATATTTGGTGCGGAAAGGCACATCAACATGACAAGTTGGTATTATTAAAATGTGTGTTCTGGTAGACACAAAAATAGTATTTTGTGGTTTTCATTAGCACAGGCCATATTAATTTAATTAGCATGATTGAAAGTTATATCATAGACTGAAGCAGCAGATACTGAGCCTTGGCTTATTACTCACCCATGGGCTATAAAATGCTGCAGCTGACACAGGGGCGTGTGTGTGTTTTATCAGTTATGATTTCATATAATCTGACTGTTAGTCTTTGCCCCAAAGGTTTTGGATATGGTGTGGCACTTGCCACATCAAAGTGAAAGGTTCTGACACCCTGGTACACGTGTTCTAAAAGAAAGTGGACAATGAAAAAGGGGCCCTAGCTAGGCTAGCAAGGTTTGATTTGAGCACCTTACACGTGGCCAGCAAAACAGCCTCTCTGACGTTATAATAAGCCCTAGTAGTCAATCAAAACCAGAGTTTGCTGTTTCCGACACAGCCCTAGATTGGGAGTGTGTTTTCTTTCTAAGGCAGGGCACTAAAGTTTCTGCATATGATGTCTCTCTTCTTCAGAAGTCAGACCTTTTACTGGGTTGGGGATGGGTGTTTCTATCTGGACCATTACCTTCTGAAAAGAAGTGCCATATTAGTGTACTGGCACTGAGAACAGTATGTGGTCCATGGCCCTTTAGTACTTGTGACTTCTAATACAAGTCCAGGAGATCGTTTTAAGGAAAGAAAACTCTTCTGTGGTAGGATGAAGGAGTCAGGGAAACCAGGTCTCACCATCTTAAAGAAGGCCCTGTCACCATGCGGAAAGTAATATGAAACACATCAGAGTCTTTCAGCTGCAGGATGTCAGCCCTTTCATCCATTCATCCATTCTTCTGGTGCAGAGGTGGGAAGAACCAGTGGTGGACTTGTTCTCCATTCAGGAAAACAGAAAGCTACCAAGCTTTTGCAGTTGCTACCAGGAATGACATCTCTGGGCCATGCGCTTAGTGCAGTCACTCATCCTTTTGAAAAGTGGTTTAAAAATGCTAACCATTCTGATGGCAAGATGCACTGGAGCTGTGGAGCAGCTGCCCTTTTGATTCCATGGATGGAGAATCTGGTGTATCTCTTCTCCAGAACATCCGGTACCCCAATACCTATGGTCAGAAATATCTGCCAGGTCAGAGACAGAGCCCTTCATGGCCACACCAGCAATGCTTTGCTGATGAAATACAGATACCGATACATGAGCCCTTTCCCCTCATTCTCTTACTCCAGAGGCAAGTAATACACACAGATCTGCAGACATTGAGCCAAATGCTGATCTCACACCAGGGTAACTCGATTGACTTCAGTGGAGTTATTCCTGATTTCCACTGGCACAAATGAGAGAATCAAGGTCAGTAGCTCTTGTCACTTGGTTTAAGAATGGCAGTCTGGAAGTCAGAGGCTTACTCGGTAAAATGGTGCCTACCCTTCTTCAGTCACGAAGGGGTCTGCTTTATGTGTATATTACAAAACCTGGTGGCTTTTTCCACATTGGTGAATTAGCAGGGGGATTTTGTCTACCAAGTTCTATTTCAACTCTTTTAGCATTTCTTCAGGAGTGATTTGATAAAGGGCAGCCATTAGCTCATAGGTCAAGTGTGCAGCCTTATTGCCCATAGGAGTAATGTTAAAAGGTTTCCTATAAGATTCCATTCCAAAGTAATCTATTTTTTCAAGACTTTGGCCTAGCTAGGCTCCCTTTGAGATCAGTCATGCCCCTCTGTAGTTAACATGCTTTAGTTCTGACATAGCTTTGACTATCTCCTTTCAAACTTTCTCTCTCCTTTTTAACCTTAAAGGTAGTATTGCTTGCAGCTATCTTGTCATTGAGGATAGTCAGAGAGCCCACTGCATTATCCCACAATTCCCCTTTTGCAGCTTTTCTCTGGGACAAGGCTATCCTGTGATGTTTCCTCATTTTTTACTGAAAGAACCCTCTAGTCATTTAAGTCAAGAGATTAATTTCCCCAGGATTTGTCCTTTCCCATCCCAGGATAGGAGAAAGCTCTAGCATTCTTTGTCTGACAAAAGGGCCCAAGCCTTTTAGTTTGACAGATGCAAGGAGTTCATATTTGTTATTCAATGAAGTTAGGAAAGGGGCAGGGCCCTAAAAACTTGCATGGCCTGCCAGATGCATGTTGGAAGTGTGTATAGCTTAGAAGGGGTTCTGGGTCCCTTTGATCCCATTCCACAAGAGCTGTTGCTTCATCCTGAACAGATAAAGGGGGAAGACTTGGAGGAATACATTTGCAGGGCAGTAGGGTGGTTGTCCATGCATTTCTTTTCCAAACATTACAGATGGGACACTTCTTTTTCCTTCTGAAGTTGCAGCCTTTGGCTATGTGGTCCTTTGAGAGGTGGTGCCATAGTGATCCTTTCTGCTCTGCCTCAAGTAATCACACCATCCACACAAGGACATATTAAAAAAAAAAGAATTACCTGCAAATGCCTTTGTGTATGTTCATATCCACCTGTCTGGACTGTCCTGCCTATCTATTCTGATCTGCGTATAAATAGCCCATGAATGAGTTATGTTCTCCAGTTGACTCTTACTAATTATAACTTTGAGTTATTTTGCATGTCAGGTCATATTTAAGTCTCTACTAGGGTCTGATTGGATGGTGAGCTATAGAAGGTGCACCAGAAGTTTCCCTCATTCTGATTTCTTGCTGGTGCCTGACATCTGAGCATGAGAGAGCAGCACAGGTCAGTCTGGACAGGAGGACGCAGACACAGCATTTGCAAGTAATAAGTTACTCCTTCATGGACTAGGAAAGAAAATGTAAGGCAAGTATGAAGAAGTTCTTTTTCTGTGGAAACAAACAGGAAGCAGAAAGTGGAGAGTTTGCCTGTAAAAAAAATAAAAGGTCTGTGTCCACTGTGAAAACAACCCATTTCCCTTTTGGGGCAAACACAACAATTAAGGCTTTTCCCATAGGAACAAGAAGTTCACCAGTTGTTGCCAGAATGTTGTGCTTTTTGATGAAAACGTGACATTCCACCTTGTATCCAATTTGTGAATTTGCACAGAATGAAAAATCTTTAGTTGTGAGTGGTTTAGCACTCTCATCTACGAGAAGACCAGATCTAAAAGAGTTGACCACACCCCAGAAGTGTCTAATTTATACTGGAGATGGGCCTCAACTAAACTCCTGCCCCCTGCAGTTAAACACTGCAGAAAGTTGGAGAATTTAGAATTATGAGGAGCTGGGGGGCGAGGGGAAGACTTATGGAATCAAAATAGTCCCAGAGTTCAGAGATGTTGTGACTTGGAGCTGAACCCAGTATTTGTGTCTTTGGCCAGTTTCTAGTTTCCATTTGAACTTTCAGAACAGATTTACTTTTCCCATATGAGCTCTAGGATAATCTCATTCTGATCCTTATTTTTAATGAGTGACTTTTCTGATGGACAGAACATTTTTGTTCACCCTTATTTGGGGCTATAAAGGACATGTGCACTAACTGAGCCCTTCCTCCCAGGCTTGTGTTCCCAAAAGGGTGAGCTGTTAAAAATTGGCCTGTTTTCTCAAAATTTGGTTTGATTGAGGTCCTGCTAGAACTATGTCCTTTTACTTATAAGGCTTTTCAGTCCGAGTGTCTTAACATATCTTTCAAAGGGTTCTCTAAGCTTTTAAGGATGCTTCTGTACTGCCTTTGACCTGTTTATCCTATTATGTTCTTCAGTCCAGAGGGGTCAGAATCCTAAGCTGTAGCTCCTGTCTATTTTGTTCCCAGTCAAACTTCCTCACTCTCTCTCAGAGTAAAATTCCCGGCTCCACTGAAATCAATCCAAACTTCCCAATGATTTAAATAGGTCCAGGATTTCAGCCTTTGGAGCTGGTCTATTAAAGTGGAGCTTGAACAAACTTCACTATGGTTCTAAACTGGGGAACACTGCAATGAAAAATGTAGAGCATGAGGTCATCAGGAATGAGTTCAGCCCAAGGCAATGATAGATGGAGGCTTTCATTTCATGTGCCCTCACTACTAACCCATAAGGAAAGTGATGGACATTAGAAAAGAGGAAGAGAAATAAGATAAATACTATGTAAACCATCAGGACGATTCTGAACACTCTGTTCTCCATTTCCCCACATTTTACAACATTCCCTTGATGAAAAGTAGGAGAGAGGTGACTAAAACAGTAGAATGAAATTCAAGTAACTGCAACAAAAAACTTTTAGATGCAGGGTTGAAGTACAATCACAACAGAGGAAGTAGAGATTTCTACAACTTTTCTTGTCAAGTCCAGCATGCAATATTGTTGGCAAATTAGAGCCACAAAACATTGGGACATGCAGAGATCTTGCTTCAATATGGAAATGATGTATGCAAATGTACAGTGTTTTTAAATTGTCTGGTGTTTGTGGTTCCTTTATTGTGCAGAAGGAGTGCCAGGTTATAACACAATTACCCTTTTCATGCAAGTAGTTTGAAACAGACATTTTGGTTTAATATTACCCTATAGACATGATTTGCTTACTTACATTGGTAGAAATACGTATTAACATTTCAATGCCATTGTCCCTTTTGGCCCTACAACTGAAGCATATAATCAACAAATAATGCAAATGACTGATTAATGCCAGCCTATGTGTGCTTATGATTGAAAAGTTCACCTTGTTTCCCACCTGGCCCAGCGTTCAAGGTCCTGAAAAACTATGCAAGTTTATTCGCTCCATGCTTTGTACTTGGTTTCTTGTTTAAAAAGGCACAGATAAGGAAGAAAAATGATTAGGAAAGAACTGGTCTGAGAACAAAGCACCTGGAGTTCCGTTCCGATAATACGCTGTTGAAGAATAAGTTAGCTCAAAACCAAACATCTCTGTTAATGGTACTCTACTGCGGACAAAGAGAGACCTCGGTGTTACCATGTGGTGCTGGTGTTTTCAGATTAAGATGGAGGATTAAGGAATTTTACTCAGCAATTTGAGATGCTTTGTTAGGAATTGAGGAGATTTGAGCTGCTTTGTTCTCGAACCACATGTTAGTGAAAAAGCAAACAGGCACTTAATCCTGACAGACAGCAGAACTTGACATCAATTTGTCCCTTGGGAGGTGACCAGGAGTTCCCTGTGACTGGCTAAAATCGGTGTTCCTTGTGTTTTGGAGCTAATGCCAAAGCTCTATCCAAACCAGCATTGTGCAACCTGGCACACCATAATTCACAACTGTTAGTGACTGACCAGCAGCTTTATGCTCCCAAACAAGGCTTAGCGTTTAGAAAACATATACAAAGTGCCAAAGTGTTTACTAAGTAGAGTTAAAATATGCTCTAACCTAAAGTCATGCCATCCATCTTAAAAGAGACCATTGCCCCTTCTCCTCACCCCAAAAAACCTGGTAATTTTCCTGTTTGGGATGTTGGATGGTTTCCTGTAACAATAAAAATATAGCCGTCGACATATAGACAGCTGAATATATACATGGTTGTATATTGCCCTTTGACACAAACATTAATGTCTTAGGCAGATCTTTGAGGTTCTTTTAAACATCTAGTTACATTTTAAGGTCATGTCCTCAGAGGTCATTGATGTAAGTGTATTTGTAGAAAAGAAACAAACAGCTCATTGAATTTGGTTTCCTATTTTAACATACATCAGTTAGATTAAATACGCAAAGTTATAATGTCTGGCAACAAACCCAGTTTCTGATGTATAAAATTTGACTCACCCATCCCCCCATGTTTATGTCATAGCTAATACAAGAGATAAAGTGCATATACTATACTCTGCATATTTACTGAACTTTGGCAAGTCACTAAGAGCCAGTACTCAAATCAAATTAGAACCACCCAATTTATAAAACACCCTTCTAAGCTAATCTTATTATATTAAAAAGGTACTTTAGGCTGATATGCAGCAAATCAATAGCTCATGCTCTCCAGCATGGAATAAATACACCTTTATAATCTTTAAATTTGCCACTACTGCAAACCTATAGGACAAAGTTGCAACAGTACATTTCGCATCACTTAAATAAACAGCATAAACCCATCCAAACAAGAATGATGTGGCACCATTTTTCTTGCCCCTACAGAGTATGATTATTATGGGGTTAGCATCTTAAAGGGACCTGCTCAAAGTAATATGATTAATTTTCTAATTTGCATATACTCCATTTGCAACACCCATGAAATTTTTATGGGTATGATTCTACAGTGGCCCACACTCCCATTGACCTCCGTGAGAATGTTGCATGCACCAGGAATGCAGGATTCGGCCCTCTTTTTGTGTGTGTTAAACATTTTTCTTTTCAGAAAAGAAAACACCGTTTTGCATTGGTTAATGACTCTACAATAACATACCAGTGTATGTGCTTGATGGATGAAATTCTTTTTAGTAAGGAAACAGGCTTCTATTCCAGGCTCCTAATGAACAATACTAGTCAAAAAGGATTTTAAGAGTTATTAAAAAATGCTTGACCCTACTCCTTTTAAATGAGCATATGATTTGTTTCAAAAGTTGTTTGCCTTTTAAATTCAGCCATACAATAATTTCAAAGATAGTTATTGGTTTCACTATTTATTTCTTGTAACTAATATCTGAAATCTGGTGGTTATGCAGCAGGCTCCCATAAGAGAATACCAATTTATAAATTCCCTCTTAAAGAACAATAGACAGCCCCCAAACTCAGCTTTGGAGCACCTCTGAGTGCGGTTGCCCCTACTTCTATTCAGGTTTACTGAAGATATAAAGATCAAATAAGGGGTGAACTGAAATCAGAAACACAATATTCATTCATTTAACTCTGCTCTACTAGAGCAAATTCAGGGTGACTCAAGGGACACAATGTCTTGTAAAACATATGTACTTAATATAAGGGTCATAAAACTTATTAAATTAAAAGCTAGGTTAAAAATAGGAAGAAAATTTATGCTGCTGTCTAAAATAGCAATAATTTCCCTTTGGTTTTCCCTTTCCTACTAAAACGGGTTCTGGTTAAAAAAAAAGTCAACTGATAAAACCTTCATTCTTGAGGACTGCATGCAAGTCATTCTGCACTAGGTGAATTGTATGACTAATAATACAGCAAGATAGGTTTCAGAGTAGCAGCCGTGATATAGAATATAGGATCCCAACAACTGGGAGGATGAGAGTTGCAGCATTGTTGACCGCATGCACAAGACCCCTGTAGGCATTCGTTTGCTAGTTGTGAAGGAGGAACGTGGGATGCAAGGGACAATAGTTTGAAAATGGAAGACTTTCTTAGCCATGAACCAACTACAGTCAGGAGAAAAGTCCCCTTCACTTCTTCTGACTGTGTATCAATACCTCAGGCCAAACTCTGGCCCCGATTCTCTGCTTCAGCTGAGCTGTGCTTTGGTGTAGGAGTGGGGAGAGGGACAAAGGGGGCTTCGTATTTCCCCCACCCTGGGGCTAACTGGGAGTCGGTTTGACACCTTTCGCAATTTATATGACTCAGAAGTGTGTGGCCCCATAGGGTTAGCCCAGCAGTGCTGGATAAAGTGAGCACAATGACATTCCAGCCAGGCCATCTTTTCCTCCTCTAGAGACATTAGGAGTGCTGTAAAACTGCAACCCCAGGTGAAGTATGTCACCTGGGGATACCTCCTACAAAGGGAGAATTTTCAAGAGGTTGCTTAAGGCACTTTGCAGTCTGTCTACACTGCAAGTAGACGCCTGCAACTGGCCCGTGTCAGCAGATTTGGGCTCGCAGGGCTTGGGCTACGGGGCTGTAAAATTGCAGTGTGAATGTTTGGGGTTGGGCTGGAGTCTGAGTCAGCTGAAAAAGGCCAGCCACAGGTGTTGAATTGCAGTGTAGACAAAACCCGAGTTGAATTGGCATAAATGGAGAATAACCCCACTGAAGTCAGTGGAATTTATGCTGGTGCAAATGAGCACGATTCAGCTACTTGGATGAAAGGAACTGTTTTCTAACAAAGGGTTTCTTAAATAATGTGACCAAAAATGACAAATGCTGAGAAATTAAAAATGAAAGTTGACAGCCCATCCTTGACTCCTGACACTGTCAGGATCATGTAGTGTTAAGACCCCTTCGAATATGTCCTGTAGATTCAATGGCATAAATTAAGAGTGGGCGTCTAAGGATCATTTGTCTTGGCATTAAGCACTTTTTTCACATCCTTATAGCTACTGAAAGGACTTTTGTCCGATATTGTTTCATCTTTGTCCATAAGGATTCACAGGACCTTTGAAATTATTTTCTCAGAGTGATCGCTGCTTATTGGGCTGATCAGTATTATTCCATTGTTTCCTTGTGTACCTGCTGTTTATCCATTTGTTGTCTCTTGTCTTACACTCACATTGTCAACTTTTCAGGGCAGGGACCATATCTTTGTTTGTACAGTGCATAGCACACTGCGGCCCTGGTCCAGGACGGGGACCCCGTAGGTACTTCTGTACTACACATAATAAAATATTTATCTCTCCTGTGCATGCACAGACAAATGGGCCTAGACCCGATGCTGCCACCAGAGTAGTCCCACTGGGTGGGACTGTCCTCTTGCCAACATAACGCCATCGACATCAGTGGAGTTATTCCCATTTTACACCAGTGCCCGTGAAAGGCCCAAGGAATTCAGTGGGGTTATTCTGGTGAATAAGTATCACTCAGAATAAGGATGGCCCTTTATTATTATAGGGTTCCTCATGAATGCCATTTTGCTGGCATTATTGTGGTACTTCAAACAGAGTTTTGTGGAAGTATTTGTTTTGACAAATAAAATGCATATATATGTAGTCTGCAAATGGATGTGAGAAATCAGGAGTCAATGCTGGGGAGGGAGAGCTAGTTTTATATCCGAACCAGGCTGGAAGTGATGTGGGTTTCCCCCAGCAGAGAGGCAGGTGTCACTCCTTCCTGAATGATAGCTGGGATCTCATGCACAACTGGGGGAAGAGCCTGTCACCAAAGAGAAACGGTGCTGGCCCTTTAATAGAATGAGCTGGGTGGGTGAGGGAGGAACAGTTACTCCTTCCTACACTGCATGTGTTCAATATGGTCATGACCCCTTTCTACCCAAGAGACCCAGGGTTTCACTATCACCCACTCTTTCCTAGTTCTTCCAACCCCCTGCTGCTGCTCCAGCCCCACCTCTCCCCAGGACAATACCACTGTAGGTCTTGGGGGTGGAGAGATGAGCTGGGGGCCTCCACCTGTTTTCTGTGGGTGACTAGCTAGCCCACTTACTAATTTGTGTTTTGAGCATTCAAAGGGGTGGGCACTGCCTCTTCAATCCAAAGGGGTCACTGTCATCTTCAGAGGAGGGACCTCTGCCCTATTTATTGCTGTGCCTGCCCAGATGGCTCTTCTGAACAGGGGAAGCCCTGGCTCGGCCGTCTGCTGAAGGAAACACAAATATGGGCTAGGGAAACCTGGCCACTGAGCTACTGTGATTTGTAAATAATTGCAAGACAAACCTGGTGGAACCCTGCACTTTCACAGGATCATAGATTCCAAGGCCAGAAGGGACCATTGTGCTTATCTAGTCTGTTCTCCTGTATATCACAGACCAGAGAACTTCCCTAAAGTAATACTTAGAACAAAATCTTTTAGAAAAACATCCAAACTTGATTTATAAATTGCTGGTGGGGGACATAGTCCTTGGTAAATTGTTCCCATGGTTAATTACCCTCACTGTTGACACCCTATATCCAAGCTGAATTTGATTAGCTTCATCTTCCACCACTGGATTGTATTATATCTTTCTCTGCTAGATTGAAGAACTGAGGATCAAATATTTGTTTCCCAGGTAAGTCCTTATAGACTGTAATCAAGTCACCCCTCAACTTTCTCGTTTCAGGGAAGGCCTTCACAACTTTTAGTTATGTTGTCAGGATGATGGCATACATTTGTCTACTGCACCACGTTCAGCGCTGACTTTTATGTTAAGGTGGCAATACTGTTATCATCGTGTGGCACAGCTTCACAGTATGCCAAATCTTTCCCTTTTTCAAACAACTGCACCACTTGGCTGATTTATTAGTTGGATGACAGGGAGCTGGAATGAAGCATCATGTTTGTTTCATTTCCACCCTTTTAAGTCACCCATTACAACCAACATTTGCTAAAGTGGCTACTGATTTTGGTGCCCAAAGTAAGACACCTTAGGCCTGATTTTTTAAATGTGCTGAAGCCCAGCAACTTCAGTTGAAGCTAATGGGTGCTGAGGGTGCTTAGCTCTTGTAGAAATCAGACCCAACTGTATCTTAGACTGGGCCTTCAAAATTCAGTAGCCATTTTGAAAATGTGACTCTCCTGGCCAGGGCTAGATTTAAGTTAGAATCATCAGGTACCTATGAAAGGTCACCAATTAATTAATTGGCTCTTAAAAATTTTTTTAATTGGCAGCCTTTATGAAATTTAAGCACATTGCTCATAGTGTAATTATAGATGAAATATTAAAGAAGTGGACTAATTACACACAATGCACTTGAGCCCAATTAAAACAGCATCTGCAGTGAACATAGGGGTATTCTCTTTCACTAATAAGAAATACTTTCTTAACAACAGAGAATAAAATAGCTAAATGGGATATGCAGTTGAGATTATAAATATCCTATTAGCATATAAAATGAGGATTAACCTTATTTAATCACTGCATGCTTGATCATCAAAAGTCACGTTTCACCTCCATAATGTAGCTGTATCCTGAAAAAAAGCATATTAATAAATTTAGCTAACTACATGCTTTTCTCACCTACTCAATTGAGCTGGTGAAGGAAACTGGCTGCCCCCTAATCACTTAACAAATGAACAGATTCTCTCACCTGTTTTATATGATGTCTTAGTGAAGACATCTCAGTTGTTGAACAGTGCCTCCTGGTAGCTGCTCAAGGCCTACGTCAATGGGCACCCATGCTGTGATTGGGGCTGCCCTATCCCAAAGGGCGTTCTTGGAGGCGCTAAGTCTGCTGCACCTCTTAAAGGGACAGTGCTTGCACTGTGCAACTGGCTAGCTTCACTGCCCTGCATGTGATGAACGAATGGCTACCTCCTCCTCCCTGTTTTAAGGTGGATTGTACTTCATGGGTGCTAACAGGTGATAAACCTTTTGCTCAGGGCCCCTGAACAAGGACAGGGGTGAGGGGTGGATATTCTTAAGTGCTCTCCTCCAGCCTTGCATACCTGTGATGAAACTGGCTACTATCTGGCTACAATCTGAAAAGATAAACCAAATTTACTTTAAAACCTTGGCCTAGCAGCAGGGTTGACCCTTCTGTGATGTAAAGTCAGTAAGTTTGGGCACTGGGGATATTTGCTCCAATGAAGATGGCCTGCAGAATGATGATTTCAGCCTCCTGTAGGCCAGGTGCAGGTGTGAATTTCACCCAAGGTGCAGTTAAAACTCTTAAAAGCCAACCGGTGCGAATGTCATTGTAAGGTTCCATGTTACTCTGAGCTCAGAGATTTCCAGGTTGAGGTGTCTCAGTTTAGATTTTTTTTCTAACTGAATGCCTTATCATAAACTCAAACTGGAGTTTGAAATCAAACTGGGTTTGCTCTCCTTTGTGCCACTATCTGAGATTCTGTATGCCAGATGCTCTCACCCAGGGGGAGGTCTGGCCAGAGAAATACCAAGGGGCTGCTGCGAATGTGAATCTTTTCTTTAAATTGAGCCAGCATGTGTAAGAGGCTGGTTACTTTTTAGTCTGGCCTTCAGAATGATTATTTTAAAACCTTTTGCTTGGTATGGCTAATAAGGAATGGCCCCTGCAGTACAACATCAGTAGAATCAGTACAACATGTTGACTCTGCCTATGGCCCTTTGTGTTCTTTTTCCGTGAACATCCATTTATGTCAGATTTACTGGCATAAAGTTTCATGTCTGAATATTTGCAGAAGCTCATTTTAAATTCGCATATTCAAATATTCCAACTGGATGTGCACCTGTAAGGAACATCCTCATAGTGATTGAACCGAGGGCCTTAAGCACTAAAAGCAAATGCTAGAGCAAAAGAACTGGTAGCTATAATAGACGAGATTAGGCTCTTTCTCAAACCAAATCAAACCAAACCAAAACAGTGATTTACAGCAATCAATAACAAGACAAGCGGCCTGATCTTGTGTTGCCGATTAAGAGATTCGCTGGTTTTTTTTGATAGCTCCAGTTTCTGGGGCCAAGTGTTTGTGGGAATCTCAGCTTTTATGTTTTTAAAAAATATGTAAGTGATGGCACAAAGACTAGCCTGGAAACAGGCCCAAATGCACCCTTAAAGTTCAGAAAGCTCAAGGCAAATCAAAGGAGCCCCAAATTTATTATTATTTTTAAATTCTCATGATTGGCTTAAAACAATCTCATGAGTTTTGAGGCCTGCTTCATGATTTTTGAATGTTTCGGATTGGCAATATTGCTGATCTGCACCACAGACCTTTGCACAACTCCAGTTGAATTGGTGGGAGATTTGCTTGAATAAGTTCTGTAGGATCAGCCCCAAAGAGAGATTTGTTTTGATAAAATAGGAAAAAGAAATATATATATTTTTAAGATTTAAAACCAGTTTATACTTTATATTATTTTTAAAATATAAAGATCATTTTCCTTTTACTCTGATGAAAAGCTCAAGTTGGTGAAAGTGTAAACATACCTCCAAATACTGAAAACAATTATAGCTATTAGAGAGTCATGTTCCTAATTGGGTACTTTTCGAAAATACCACTTACAGAGACCTCTTTTGTGGATTATGCCACCTTCGCATTTGTGGTCTGCCTGCTACTTTTCCCCTCCTTTATTTTTGGTCCTAGAAATCACATTTGCTAAAACCTTCAGAGAAACACAAGATGCAAATTGAAAGTGACTGGGAATAAAATGGACTTTGCCGTTGTGAGGGATCTGAGGTATTTTACTGTCAAAGAGGCCTGTGGGTGAGGTGACTGAATCCAGAAACATATGGAGAATGGAAAGGTCTGTGGGTGAGCACAACATCAAAAAATAAAGTCAACTGCCTGTGTCACAAACACAAGTTCAGGGACTTTAGTACAAAGACACTAAGGATAATGTAAAAAAGAGAACGTGGAATAGCTCACTAGTCTTCAAGGATAGTCCTGTAGCAACAGGTTTTCTCTTTCAGATCAGATTTTAAAAATCATTTCCATTTCATTTCGGTTTTGCTCGATCTTTAAGATACCAAAGTACAAAAAATATAGAAGAGTTACATAGGGGATTCTGATCTCAATTTCACCAAAGTAAATCCTTGCTTTAGTGTTTCTCTTTCGTGTAACTGATCAGACTGCAATAGTTTCTTCTTTTGAGCCTAATGCATGAAGCAAACATAACTGCTAATAATAGCTTTTTGCCTTGTCAAGGGAACTAATGACTTAACTGCCAACTTTATTTTTTTCTGGTTTGACTTTCATCCACTTACATCCAATTAAGAGGGACTCTGCCTCTCACAGGTTGTTATTGATTCCCTGCAAAAACAGAGTTTAAAAATAAAAACCCAACTGCTGTGCAATTTTAGTATTGTGGCCTCACAACAACAGCCACAGCGTTATTCCTTTAAACAGGTTTTCACAAGAGCTCAGCTCAGCTGCCACTTAGGCACCAAAATGAAGTGGCCAGATTTTCAAAGATGCTCAGTGCCCAGTAAACCCCCTGAGGACTGCTGGAGCTGCTGAATACTTTGGAAAATATGACCACTTCATTTAGGTGCCTAACTAGGAGCTGATCACTTCTGAAAATCTGTCCAATAATTTTTCAGTATTAGCTTACGCAGCAATTTAGCCTCACCTTGGACTTGTTACATTATCAGTTAATGGTCTTGTTGTGACATGGGATCATTTTAGCTTCATAAAGACAAGTCTCTAGGAAAAAAAGAATTTGTCTTTACTGACAAGATCAAAGAAACAAAAGAAGAGAACCGACTTTCGCTGAAACAAGAGCAGGGATCACCTCTCTGTGTCTTTATTGTAATTCATTGCTTGTTTTCAAAACCCATACTACAATTCTTCCATAGGAGAGAGAGGACTTTGTTAAATTGTAAATGAGTATTACTACAAGCACTCTGTGGAAATATGGTCTCCCCCCTATTGCCCATACATTATTTCTGCTTAGTTATGGTGGCTCACATTTCCCGGAACTATCACACAGAACTTAATTCTCCTCACACAACATCACTTTAAAATCATGCAGCTCTCTTAATCAACCTTTGTATCAGCCACAAATTTGCAGTGTGACCTAATTTGAAAAATGTCTCAAAGTGCTGACTCAAACTGTTAGTGAATAAAGGCCAGTCATTACCATTATGACACTAATGTGATGCAAAATAAAATTGAGTTGTATCAGCTGAACATTAGTTTGCAAAAATATTAGCAATTGAAGCCATTTTCTGTTCATATTTTATTTATACTTTATGAGATTTATACTTTTTTGGTTTGAAGCAGCTCTGCAACAAAATTCCTGAGTGGAAGCATGAAGAAACATTTTAATGGTGAAAAACCCAAGCCAGAAATATACATCTAAGCTGCATCACCTGCACATCATAATCTTTCTTTTTTATAAAAGCAGACAGGGAGCACATTATTTTAGAACTTTTATTAAAATATTTATACAGTAACATATGAAAATTCGCATTTCAATATGTCATTTTACTTTGCATTTTTAGGTTATATTCCAAGTTTTTATCTCTTTTCCTCTCCACTTGCAAACAGAGCTGAGATTTCTTCATTCTCTGTAGAAATAATTGTTTTAAGAATTTTTATTACCAAAAGCCTACTTCTTCATTTAAAGGTGGTGGTGGTGGGGGGAGATTTTTGGCCCCAAAATAAACAGTTACAATATAAAAAAATTGGAACTCTCAAAGGGGAAACAGATAGATAGATAGATGGTAAACTTCCTTTTTTTTGAAAAATTAAATGCAAGTAGAGTATACAAATATAAATTATTCACTCTCTTTTAGCTGACATTTTACAAAATGCGTCTTATAACTTTCTCCCCATAACATCCCATTTATTTGGTTTTGGAAGAAAAAACTTTTCAAGGCACACCAGCCCCGTTACATACCTACAGCATGTACACTGTAATGTCGGCTGATAATTAGCACTCAGACCGGATTGTTTTAAATTCAGAGATCTAGAGATGAAACAATTCAGCAACAACCATTCCCCTCTGTGACTTTTTAATCTTGAAATGCCAATAAGAAAAGCTGTCTAATGTGTACTGGTAAAATGTCCCTGACTTCATGCAGAAGTGGTTCAAAAACCAGACATACACTGCTAGGAAGACAGACCATTAATTTAAAATTTAGAGGACCAATACATTTTTGATAGCAATGGGTTACTGTGCTAATGATTATTTAACTTGCTGAATGTTGGGTTAAGTATGTATGGCTATGTAAAGTATAATGCTTTATCCAAGTGCTATGGTGGGATTACTGCCACTCAAATGTTATAGTCAAAGCAGGAGAAAGCAGCAAGATTATAAAGACCAGTTACTATAATACAATTAATGCAGTTATAAAAATTAAACTACTACACTGCAGAGATAGTTCTTTTGTACAGTCCAGTATCAAAATTTCTATCTTAGTTTGTTATATTAGCTTTTCTTTTTAGTGGGGGTAGCTGGTACAAAGAAGGTTGCTGATAGGTTCCACAGTAACCTACTGAGGTTAAAAAAAATTTAAAAAAGAAAATAAAAAATAAAAAATATATTTTATTTAATAATACCAGTGACAATCGTTTCCAGATAAAATGCAATTGTCGTCACTTCTGTGGTATCATGAACAAAAAAGGTAAGAGTGGAAATGAATGTTTGATCATTGTAGGTGATTTGCAAGCCTTTTTACACTTTATCATTCATGAAGTACAGGGTGATTTCTTTGCTACAATCTTTTTAATGGATTGCACTTTCTAAAGTTCCCATTCCAGGTTGTTAGCAGTTTATGTGGTGTATTCCTGAGATGCAATACATGAGAAATTCCATTCATTAATACTTTGTATCCTTGATCCATCTTGGGAAGACGTAAGGTGGGCATCCTCTAGGCCTTTTTAATTGTTGAGTTCCCATCCTTTCCCAGTAGGCAATGGCTGATGATGATCTGTAAACTTGTTGAAATTCTGATACAAATGCGAAATTAATCAATATATTAAAAAAATTAAAAAAGAGGGAAATGCAATGAAAATTTATGACCTTAACATTCCTTCAGGGTCAAGCAATTTATCAAATTCTCTCACTTTCTGGTTTCAATTACACAGCTATTGTGGAAGGAACTTATTTTAGCAGGTTCATTGCCTCAGTAGGGAATACAGGACTTTGGCCTAATGCTTCACCTTTAGTGCAGGCCATTTGAGCCTTAGAACAAATACCAATCATCACTCTTTGGGAAAAAAAATCTGCATCGGAGTAGCCTATTGGAATGGGGTTTCTGTCAAGGTAAACGGTTGTCGGCAATGACTGTGGTAGAGTGGTGATAAATCCCATTTTATTGCTGAAAAATTCCAGCTTCTCTGCATGCCTGACAGCTCCCCACATTCCCATACCCATTTGGGCAATTTCTGCACTATGTCCATCTGGTTCTTATTACCTCTCAACCTGCCAGTGTCTGATCCAGAAAAAGTGCAGGTCAAAACAGGGGAAAGAAACCAAGGTGATGGACAAAACAGAAAGCAAGTGAGTGAGAGAGAGAGAGAGAGAGATTGAAATCCCTAAACAAAAAACCCCAGGAGTTTAATCATGAGATTGCTAGAAGCATATTTAAATATAGAATTGAATAGAAGTAATAATTGCAACACAAGGTTCTAATAGTCCACTGAACCACTGCCTTTGACATTTATCCAGAACATTACTGACACTTGCCTAAATGAAAATAAAAATAAAATCAAGACCTCAATCCCTTGATTACAGCAGTATTAATGGTATCACTTCAGTTAAATGAATCTCAGTGTTTCCATGGTAAGAACTGTGTTTTAGAAACTTAGAACTATATTGCAAAGATTCCCTTTAGTTAAAAGTCATTGCATGAGGCCTGCTGGGGTATGAACAAAGTTTTTGGTGGAAAAATTGACTATTTACAGAAATTTCATTAAAAAGGTGCACATTTCAAAGCTGATTTTGCACTATTACAACTCAAATAATATGTTCAGTGTGTGTAATTTCCTACAAGACTTTTATCCATAATGGAAATGTTTGGCCATTTTCATGATTAAAAATAAATATAATTTGATAACATTTTCATTTGAAAATCAGCTATTTTTTATGACCGCAACCCAGTAAAACAGCACTTACTATGCCAATATACTATGTTGTATGATAATTTGTCAAGAATCCACAAATGACATGAGAAAAGTTGCTGTGCTCTATTGAGTCAAAAATCCCCTTTTAAAGCATTTAGTTGGATTTATTTATGATTCCTACATATTTACATTTGTTTACCCATTAGTTCATAGATACTTTAATCATGTGCTTTCATGAAAATGAGACTAGAGCTATAAAGATACAAAGGAAATTAAAACACAAAGAGCTACAGTAGATTTATATAACACCAAGGATCTGACTTAACCCCAAGAACAAGGAAACTCCGAGTGAAGGTTACAAGTCTGTCCTTACCTCATCCCTTCATTCCTTGGTATTACAAGGGACTCAGTGCCCCCATCTCGGTGGTTATCTTATATATCCCATGGGTGCTAGAATACATAGGTAGGTATAATGGATTAAGTTAATCTCTGGGTACCAGGGGTTGAGATTTACAGATGTAACATGCTATTAGTAAAAATGTCCACACAACTGGTAGGCACTGGGAACCTGTTGGCTGCTAGACACTCAAGATGGAGTTTCAGCACTGAAAAAACTTTCAGGCTTATTTTGGGCTTGAGTCAAACCCCTGTTATCTGAATATCAAAAAGGGTAGTCTAGTTGTGTTAACCAGTTTGGAGCAGTTACTTTTCAATCTTATTTCTTTTTGTCGGAAGACAGTGCTTTTCCCCCCCAAGACTCTGAAATGTTATTTATTAACGTATGGGTGATAATTTCAATTATTATAAATAAATGAATTTATCTGTAATGGTTAAAGTCTGACATTTTGAAAATCAGAACAGGAAAGAAGACATTTTTCCTTATGGAAACAAGGCTGTTAGTGTAACTTTCAATTCAAAATGAATAAAGAACAAAGCTGGGAAAGTCAACATTTTATTTCAGAACAAGTCATTTAAACATTACATGTAGAAGCAAAACACAAACCTGATGGATCATTATTTTACTCAAGAGTTTCTTAATTGCTGATGTATCCACTGAAAAATTTATATTTTATAGGGTGCATTCTTGGTAGGAAAAATGTCTAAGAACTCTCTTTCGGACTGTCAGTAACTAAATATACTAGAGAAATTTGAGTGCTTAAACATGAATTAATATTTATTTGCATTTGTAATGCAGTATTGATGATTGTTCACTAAAATATGTTTCCCGAGTACTTTGTATTGAAAAAAATAACTTTTAATATATGTCAATATCTTACAAAATGGTATGAGATACGTACAAGAAAACCGTTTGTTAGGTGAATGTTGGCCAAACAATGATTTGTATGTAGTTTTGTATACATTTGAATCAAAAAGAGACACACGTGTAGAAAGACCAAACTTCAGCAATAAAAATATTTCAGCATCAAAATGGTTAATAGTGAGTATTATAGCTTCAAAAGAGCCTATTGGCTCACTCTAAAGGATGCCCTGCAATTGTTGTTAAACTCATCAGATGAAACTACCCTTCTCAGCTAGCCCTTAGATTTGTCTGGCTAACAGTAAAATACTACAATAAATCGGTAACATATGTTGCCAGACAAGAATAAATTATATAAATAAAGAGTCAAGAGACATAGCCCCTCAAGAACAATGTGAAAAGATTTATACTTTCAATGTATTAATCAATTAACATTGTAGAAGTAACCTGAAATTGTTATACTGTTGTTTGTTTATATAATTCCTTATTTTTCTTCTTCTTTTTCTCTTCAGATTGCATTTTAAACACAAATGTTCTCCGTGACTGCCTGCTTTGCAGCATTAGGGTAAGTCCCATTTCTCCGCCACCTTAAAAAAAAAGCCTAAAAATATTTACGGCAGAAAGGCATTTTGTTAATTGTATGCTTTATGAAATAAACATAATGCTATTGGAAAAAGAGCATTTTTTATTTCAAGCATATGAGTATGTGAAATTGTGCCTATGCAAACAGAGCTACCAACAAGATAACCAACTCTACTGTGGCAATGACAAGTCTCAAAAACTCATGTACTCCAGTTATTATCACCAGCATTTAAAATATAGAAAACAAAATCTGCTTGGAGAATTGACTGAATATTTTATTTAGCTTTTTTAAAAAAAGACATCCTTTGAAAAATGACATAATATAAATAATGTTACAAAGCAACAATATAATCAATCTGTAAACTAGAATATAAATCAAGGATTTCATTAACTGCTGGTCGCCAGTTTAAATTGTAGTCTTGTCCATAATGTCTATCTATCTATGTATGTCCAAGTTATATTAAAAACCTTTAAATGGCTTTGTAATATCAGCTACATCTAGCTATTATAATAATTAATGATACTGTTTTATAAATCAATATATGTATTCTTGATAAATTCATATCCAGTTAATGGTGTAATTTAAATAAAAAATTAATGTAATAAAGGACATACAGGAATAGCAGGAAATCTTTAAAGGTTAAGAGGCAAATTTGTCTAATTTCTTTCTTTTTTTTTGGTACCTGTTTTTGAAAAAATACATTGAAATTTAGCTGATATCAACCTTGGTCTTCCGATCACAATATTGCCATGATTTTTTAATATAGCTTGTGTTTCCTGCATGCATTGTATTTTTTCCATTCTAATGTAATAAACTATATCTCAGTTAAATTCGTAATTGTATCTTAGGTTTATAATACTGTGGCAAATCTAAAAAAAAAAAAAATCACAGCAGGGTTTCAACATTTGGCCAGGAAATATTGTAAAATATTGTTTGTCTTAATATTTTCTCCATTAATTACTCATTCCATATTTTTATTGCTATGCGGTTATTTTACTTAAACTATGAAATGCCAAAAATATGAAAATTTAGATCCAGCCATAAATGTATTTATAAGATTGTGGAAACCCTGAATAATGTTTTAATGCAATAAAAATCTGCTCTCTATCGCCTGTTTTAAATACAGTTAATCCAGTTTATTCAGAAAACACGTGTAAGTGCCTAAAAAGAAAAGAGAGAGAGCGAGAGACTGGAAAATGGCTTTTTGTTTCTCGATTGCATATTGGCGTGAAACTGCAGCCTGGCTTCGTTTGATTTTATTTATCAGCTGTAACCACAAAACGCATTTTAAAGAATAACAGGATTTAAGAACAATTAATATTGCTGATTGCCATCCATTGTGATCTTAAATGTTGAAAACAAAACCGCACAATGTGTTTATGTATTGAATGTTTTATGAAGAGTAGCCTTTGAAATTATGCAAAACATTAAGGTTTGCCATCAGCCCTGACATGGTACAGAAGTGTCATTTTAATCCATTGAGATTTTTTTTGACATTTTTCTTAACATTGGTCTGCCTTATTTAGAATAGCAACAGCGACTCATGCAGTTTCACTTGACACTGATGGGTCTTTCAAAATGTTACATGGGCAAGAGAAAAAAAAAGAATTTGCTGCCAGTCACTTTAGAAATTCAGCTATTTAAGCAACAGCTATTTGCTAAAAGTTTACGTTTCAGATGAGCTGGAATTTAAAGATCCATGATCCTTTCCCTGGGCCTATGTTTTGAAATGAAGGGAGAAAATAGAGAGGACAATTATGATTGAGTGTTAACGTGTACTCTAATACTGTAACATTTCCATTTAAAGTGTATTTTGTTTTTAGACAAAACCAGCAGCAAGAGATACATAGCCATTCCTAGGAGGCTTAATTTAAGCTTTATAGGATGAACACAAAATGCTAGGTTACAGTAACACTGAAATGTTACACATTTTAAATATCTTCATTTTAAAATCTGTGTTATTTTTTTCCTCTTGGGATCACTAATATGACTCTCCCCAGACAAAGCAGGAGCATGCCACATTCTTTAAAATTATCTGCAAAGGAGATCACATTCCTAGGCGTGTTGGAGTCTTTTTATAACTAAGGATAACCTCTGAATAGTATCACGATTTTCAACTGGTTAAGCAGGCATCTTCAGAACATTTAACTGCAAACAAAGAGACTTCATTTAGGGGGAAACAGTTTGGAATGATTAGAAACATAAGTTTTTATCTACTGTCACATTGGTGAATCAATTATTCAAGCCCTACTAAATTTGGTTGTCTGCTTTTAAAACATTGGTTGCACTTGCTTCATGGAAAGATCAAAGAATCTGATAACTTTGCTAAATTATTTGTTTGCACAGTATGGCTAAGAGTGAAACATTTTATTTGTGTTATGGTCATGTTTTAGTCAAATGCAGTGGATTTATTCAACACCTACAATAAACCTCAGCAATGAGATTTGAACCAAATTATTATTAGTACATGCATCAATGTAAATAGACGTATGACTCAGCGATGCACAGCATGCTATCATCTGCAGATATTTATGTGGACAAAGCCACATTGTTAAAGTCAATAAAATTATGCAATAGTGACTTGTTTGGAGGCTGTGCTGATCAGATAACGACTAGCTAAAGGAGTGAAGAGCCCAGGGTAAAGCTGAAGGTGTTTAATGCTCTAGCTGGTCATTACCTGATTGTAGAGACCAATAAGGAAGTAATTATTGCTATTATAAAATAAGTTAAAGATATAGTGTTAATGATTTTTTATATGTGGTAGCACATAAAGTGTTCTATGAAACTAAATTCAGTGTTTATAACTGGACACTGCCATTAGTATGCGCTCACAACTGTGATGTGAAGGTGAAAATGCTTGTTTATCTCTCCATAATGGCATGATCTGATTGGCAGAAAGCCTGTCAGGTATGGACTTCCTTCCCACCTCACTTCCCACACACCCAAGTCAATAAAGTCACAGGATTCAGGGACAGAATTTTAAAATGCCAGCATTTTTTTTTAAAATATGCAAACTGGTAAGTAGTGTTGACTCTTCAGTTCCTCTGGAACCTTGTGATAACGGATCCTCCATGGCTGAAAACAAATTTAACTTATCTTAGTAGACACTGAAGCTCCTTCTCTAGTGGAAATAGTATTTCTAGGTAAAAATATATTTATAAAAAGATTTTTAAAAAAGTTAATAAGAGAGGAGAACAATTTAAAGAAAAAAATCAATTTACTTAAAAAAAAATCAGTAATTTTTCCTTATAATTGTGAAGGTGAATTTAGTCTCAAACCATTGTCTCTGCGTCTATTCCTTAATCAGAAAGCAAATTTCAACAGCCTTTTGTGAGAACCCCCACCGCCAGAAAACACAAGTAGCAATAGGAATAAGAAATGTATGCCAATTTTACAACTCTCATATAAAGCAAGGCAATTTCTGACCAAAAAACCCCATGCCAAACAAAGGATGTGTAAGCGATTTCATTTATTTTGATAATCCTCCTCCTGCACCAGAGCATTTTGCTGTCTTTGTCAAAGTGAATGACAACAATTTGGTCAACTCTCTCTGAGCTGCACTCAACAGTGACAGGCAAATTATCAGAGGCCCTGCACTCCTTATTATCAGAGGAGAAGTCATCAGGAGGACGCGTGGAGAATCCCTCTCCCCTGTCACTATTTGTCAGTGGGACAAGGGCCACTGCTATGGGTAGCTGACAGGTAATTTCAACAATAACAATTACTCCTATTACTGGTGTCATAAACAATTCGCCCAAGGCATGACAATAGCAAAGCTTTATAATTCAATGCCATATAAATAAATGCCAGCAGGTAACAAGTAATTTAGCTCCAATCAAGCTTTGGCCCTGGCATTAATATTGTTATTGCGAGAAAATGGAAAATTGAAAAAATTCAATATGTTAATGAATTAAGAGAGGGTCAAGGGCTAAAGCAAGGGAGGAGGTATAGTGGGGGGGTCAGAGAAGAAGAAGAGGGAACTAGAAAAAAAGAAGCCAAAATCATCATTTCAGATTCAGCGCAATGCTCACTTTTGTACAATATTATAATCACTTTTTGATATGAAGGGGAGCAATGCCATCTTGCTATTTTATATATTAGGCCTGGTGAAAAGGTAAACAGGAATGTGAATTCCATTCCCTGATCTCAAGTTTCATCACAAAGCTGTATGCAAAGTCCATTAAAAATCATTGGATTTAATTATTTTGTTATAAAAATAATAATCTCTCAGAAGCTACACAAGTAATATATTTAGAAAAGATTGAACAATTTTAAAACCCCATCATGTTAGCTTATACCCCTTTTCCTTTTGGATACCGGTTTTACCAGCCCAACTAAAATTTATTCTTATTTCTTAAGAAGGAGTATAATAAAACGTATTTTTCTAGTACGCCACAATACCACCAAAACCAAATATAGTCCAGTATCCCTAAATACCACTTCTTGATAAGACCAATTTGCAATTTTACTATTTGTCCAGCAAGACAATGTGGCATCAGTCTGACAGCAGTAAAAGAATTTGAAAATCTCTAATTAGGAGAACTGCGGAGCAATTAACGCATGTCAAATTTCACTTCATCAAGTGCCACTCTAATTTTCCCACTAAAAATTAATGGACTTTTTTTGTATGTGCGTGTCCCCTCAAGGCAATGTTGATTCAAATCTGCTCAAGATGCAGTGTTGCACAGCTAAGCATCTTCTTGATTACAATCCGCCACACTTCTAACTGCTTTCATTCTCACTGCCACAGATACTTTGTCAACAGTCAAATTACGCCATGCTGATAACAATGCATAATGGTGTTCCTCAAAGGAGGTTCCTGTCATGGAACAGCGTTTCATAAAAATGTACCATTTTCTTCTCCAGGAAATATATCTGGCTAAAAATGATGTTTTAGTGGTTTGTGCATGGGTTGCAGTGTAATTCCCCGCCACCCCCACCCACCCTCAACTATAATTTATTTATTTTTGAGATCATATGAAAATACTACAGGGAACTGTTTGAGGAGCAATACAGAATGGAAAATATTTACAGTCAGTGTTTGTGCAGACATTGCCTCACTGCTTTACTCCCCATTTTCAATAACAATATCCTCCCCTTCTCATGCCAGTGGGTTTTTTTTTGTTTTGTTAATCTGATAAGGCAAAATCCTACAGTCTTCACACAAGCAGAAGTCCTCCTGACGTCAATGGGAATTTTGCCTGAGTGAGGACGGCAGGACTTGGCCCAGGATCTACAAACACATTGGAAGCATCTCTTTTAACAGACAGTATTTAGATTCCAAGAGGAGTTTGTTTAACAGGCACATATGCCAGAATCCTCAAAACATCACAGAGTACACAAGACGAATTGCCTTTTTGTCAGAATGGCGTATGTGTCAGCGGAAAGAGGTGCTTCATCTGAACAGTTTTTAATTTTTTTTCCTTGCCTTCATTTTTTCTCCTTGAAGATCAATATCCTTAAGCTGTTGGTAGAGTAGTGTGTAAGGGGATGGAAAATATTTTCAGTGATTAAAAGGTGAATTTGTGAGGATAAAATGCTCTGGGAATGTTTCAGCTTTTCATTTTCAGAAGTACAGAATATCTCCCTTCCCACAAAACCAGACCAATATTAAAATAAATGTATCTGTATATTTCCTAGAATTATTTGATTTACTGTTGTTAATACAGAACCAGTGTCTCAATCGCTTTGTTAAAATAGATACACTAAGTTGTAAATATAATTTCCTTCCATTGTTTTAGCTATCATCGTTTACATTTTCATGCTGAATTCATGGGACCAAGTTCTCTGTTGCTGTAACTCAGTTGACCTGAATGGAGTTATGCCAGCAGAGAATTTGGGCTGTGTTCTTTGTAGTCCAGCTTATATAGCTACCCCTTCCCCTTCGGTTTCAACCTTGTTGTAACTAAGCATATTCTTGACAGCATTGTTATATAGTCAACAGATGTGTCATAGACATTCAAAATTGGGGGCTTTCTGTTACCAAAATCTATATCCCCCCCCTTTTTTTGACTATGTCATCTAGTTAACAAAAAGCCAGGGAGGTTCCTTTAAAATTAAAATAATGACACAAAAACCTACTGTTGAGACATCCAGAGCTTGCAGAGAGGCCCGCTGGAAGTTGCGTAACCATGCTTATATTCATGAGAGTGTATTTTCTTCCTAAATATTATTTCATAAGCTTTAAAAATCATGGTGCTTATTGACAAAACATATACCATTTGCTGTGTATCAGAGATCTACAATGATCTTGTCATTCAAATAATAAGCAGGACTGTAAATTAAAAAAAAGAGAGAAGAAAAATGTGATTATATGATGTAATCCTGCAGTAACCAATTTTACCTCCAATATCTTGTTTTTGTTTTTAAAACGCTAAATAAACAATACATAATGCATTCCTCGTCAGCCAAAACCATGAGGCTCTGTGCTCAAATAACAGGAAACATATTCAATTTTCCTAACAGAAGACAGTTCATTAAGCTGTGCCACATCAAATAAAACTTTAATTTCTCCAGCATCAGAGTCGCAATGAAAGCAATTGAGGAAGATGAGCCATATGGTACTTCTATCAGCAAACACATATTGCTCATTCCCCCAAAGTTTTCTAATTCTGCTCCCCAGACCTGTGTAATATAGATAATGTGCTCTGAGAGCAGCAACCATGAGCTATCTGGTGTACACTTCTAATACTGTATTTAATGGGAAATAATGAATCATAAAAGCCTGCAGAAGACGGCTTTTGCTAACCTAAATCTCAGCTGTAATTTCATTGTTCTGTGCCTAAGATGCTGTTTGCCCTTTCCAGACAACAGCAGTTGAACATAATTATGCTGCTTCAAACCTGGGTTTGAGGAAAAAACCTTCATAATATAACCAAGTTTCTGTTAACTCTTGAAATTCTGAACTTGGTGCAACTCTGATTCCTAAAGGAGAACTTTGTATGATATTTTAGGTTCATAATATTATATATAAATATTTTTTTTCTCATGTATAGCTACAAAAATTAAGTTTAATACTCCCTAATCTGGCCCTAAAATGCAACAGGCGAGATCTACTAAAAATTAGGAAATCTGCTTGACATTGGGAAATCTGACACTTTGTCTGGTATAACATCTGTAAATGGCAAAGCCGTATAAGTGAACACAATAAAAGAGTAATATTTCTGGGTCTCTATTTTTTGTCAGTTACAAAAACTGGAGTTAAAGTGTTGACTAAAAGACTGAACTAACCCATTTAAACTTTATAATGTTTATACTTTTCTGATAAATTCATAATGATCTATTTACTTATATTTGAAGGCCAGTAATAAAATAGTATTGGTACAGTATATTGTCTTGTATTTTCCCCCCATCTACTTATTAAGTAAATGTACGTGCATGAAGGGATAGGTTTATTTTTAAAGATGTCTATAGTTAAAAATATGTTTTAAAGTTTATTGACTTAATACAGTTGAAGATAAATATGTTATTTGGATATGACCTAAAACTTGGACAATTTCTTAAACTCATCTGAAGTAGCTTCCCCCTCAAAATACTAATTTAAAACATTGTCTAATTAGGCTACTTACACATATTGAAAATATATTTTAGTGGCTGTGTTTGTTCTGGCAATATATGAACCAAAACCAATTAAATTAAAAAGGGAGACTTTTAAAAGTTAGAGATTGCCTTTTAAAAGCTTATTAAAATCAGCATGTTACATGTCTGTCTTTGAATTAGCTTTACAGACTTGATTGCCTTCATTAAAGCTGACTGTTTGGGTGCTGCTCCGTGAATGTTCAAGAGTCTGTGTCCCCCCCCCCCCCCCCAAAAAAAAAGCTGATTCTCACTACTTGTCAGTGTGCATTGTCTCCCAATAGAATCTAAAAGAACCTGTATTTTACAGAAGAAAAACTCACCTCATATGAAATATTACCACAAAACATTGTCATTATCACAAGAAAAAAGACCAACAGGTAAAATAACTACATTAAGATCTAAGACAAATAAATAATAATAATAATAATAATAAATAATATTATTATAATAATTAATACCCACCCCACATGGATTAGATTTCATGAATGCCTTAAAACAAATATTTAAACAGTTTTTTGAAACAGTGCAGAAAACCTCTGCATGCTCCGATGGGTTACAATAACAATGGTCTATTGCAATGTAAAACAAGCTGGAGGATAAAAAGGTGCTTTTTGTTACCATTTTATCAAAGCTGTTCATCTTCTAGCTGCAGGCAGCATTTTGCTGGAATTGCAGATATTTCTCTGTCCAGGCTCCTTTGTTTGTGCATCTCATTTGCATATATTTATCTCCAGCTGAGGGTGCTTCCAGCTCATTAGGGCCACCCCCCTCACATTATTTCATAAGCCAGCTGCTAGGAGGGATTTCACCTGTGGTGACTGAGAAAAGAGGGGTGAAAAACCAAATTCTTCATAAAAAGGAAATCTTCTGACTCTCTTCCCCTATAAATGGGCACCATTTGTGTTAAACAGCCTCTTGTCATGATAGATGCCTCCAGGGGTCAGGGGTTAAAGTTGATTTGAAGGTCAGCAGTAAAACAACAGACAAACCAGACGCCAAACTGGTTCCTTAGCTGTCGGTGGGAGCAGTGGTACAACCAGGTCTTGAACCTTTTTCAACCTCTAATAAAACAGGGGAAGAATTTGAAGTGGATCAACCAGGCCCCTGAGGAAGCCACACAGAAAAACACAAATAATATCAATATCAAGCAGCAACAGGAAACAATGGGCTAGCTCTCAGTGCTACATGCATGCTTCTATTGTTTCAAGAGCTAGGGAATTAATTCCACTTATTTATTTAAGGCGTGTCAACTCACTGCCTAAACCTGTTTCAGTGTCAAGATGAATAAAACTTTTATGGCTCATAAAATAGAGCCATTCATCTCAATGTTCTTTGTGGTGCCTTTTTTTTTTTCCTGGCAAACTGAGTGAGCCCTCTGCTTCAAATGGTTACATCCGAACATACTGTTGCTCAGAACTGCACCTTGTCAGAAAAGAAAATGATTTGATTGGCAAATGGATATCATTAGCAGAACCAATAAAGAAAAGCTTTTTAGCAGCCTTGTAGTAGCCCCCCAAAATTCTCATAGACACTTTTTACACGCCTGAATCCACTTGCAGCATGACTTTCTACAGAAAAAATGATTTTGTCCTAAAATAGCAAAAGTAAAAGATAGCCCAAAATGGCACAGTAAGAAATCACTTTAATATTATTTTATCTACCTGTCTACATACTAGTCATCACCTATGTCTCCTAGATAAGCAGTTTTCATTCATTTTCTATTAATGCAAAATTTCTTATGTCATTCTCATAGACTAATCTATTATTTTTTGCATTGAGTCTTGCAGTTCATGTGTAATTAAAAATATAAAACTCTCTTAATCTGATCAATTTTGTATTATTGCTATCACAATACAATTGTATTTTTATTATACTTTCAATTTGCATACTTACTGATGAATTATTAGTAATACATACTAATCAGATGAGACCATCTCAAACAGCTAAGCCTGAACTAACTTCTGTGATTCATTACACATGGCAAATGTTTGTTCAGAGTTAAAAAATCAACATAAAACCTACAATGAAATCATGTCATCTATGAAGTTTTGGACCCACAGGTAACTAAATACAATAAAGTGTGCTTTTTATTAAAAACAACCCTCCCCACCTACTCCCATTACTTATATTGCATGACTGCTTTAAAACCAAATGTTCAAATAGTAGTTGGAAATGATGCATAAAATCGCAGCATGTTCTGATAGGTTATAGAGTTCGTGGTTTATTGCAATGTAAAACAAGCTGGAGGAAGAGAAGGTGGTTTTGTTTACCATTTTCATCAAAGCTGTTCATCATGTTGATATACTTATTTTATATTGTGACCTAACATATGTTGCATTTAATTTAATTTATTTATTTGTTTTCTAGGTTGTTGCCACTTTTGCTGCTTGACATCCAAGATGTCAAGTAATTCCCAGGATTCATTTGTAATATAAGGCTATCTGAACTGAATTTCTCCCTACAAGACAACTGATATATACAAACAAAGAAATATAATCAAGTAATTTTTGTACTTAATCTGAGGCAATTAGTACCTGAATAAATATAGACTAAGATATTTGCCTACTCAAACTGTAATTATACTTCTGTTTAACCCAAAGAATGCACAGTTCTGATTGAAATGCTTTTGAGATTTATAAGTTTTGTTCATCTCCTTATTTCCTTTTGTCCCAGAAAGCATTGTAGAATCTTCTGCATAACTTGCCGTTTTTTTCCTGATATCAAGTATTGAAAACACCCAGAACCTAACACAGATATACACAATTTACTCCTCCCAAAATCGTTATCCATGTTTTTCAATTTTCTTTTTCTCAAATCTAATCACTAATTCCTTTGCTTTACCAAATAGTTAAAAATGTTAAGTGCTAGCAATGCCTCCTACCTCCCCCTCATATCTGTCTCTGTTTATGGAACGGGCCCTGGTTTCCTCCTTCTCTTGTTCAGCTCTAGGTCTTCAGGTCAGGAGACTGTAAATACACACAGCATTGCCCCAACCCATAAATCTGAGCAAAGGGCAGCCTTATATATTCAGATAAGCAATGTGGAAAAGAGAGAGAGAACAAACAGACTCTGTGGTGAAGCAGGCATTTTCCTAGAAACCAAAAATTAAATACCAACAAACCTTGAGAGTAACCTCCTTCGGAGGGGAGGGCTGTCGGGGAAGGGGAAATCTCTTGTTACCTCCTATTATTTGCCTTTAAAAGCTGAATCTGGAATGTTCACTCTCTTTTCTCGCCATTGTTTATATACAAAACATTACAAAATGCATTTTATTACCTTTGAGGCAATGAAATTAAACAAGAGATTTCTATTACTTTATAACATGCATTTGCCTCTTCAAGAGCTTTGTTGGGGTTTTCCTTTGTCATTTTTATTCCCAGCACCTCAGATGCTTTCAAGGAAACTGCCCCCCAGTTATTGCTTCTCAGTACCAAGGTCTTAGGATAAATAACATTGTTGTTACTCACCTCACCAATTTTCAAGAATTATTGCTGCAGCAAATGGGAACAGCCCTAATATATGCAAAGTGATAAATGAATTGCTACATACCTTTCAGCCTGTGTGGCCTCAAGTTATCCTAAGACCATCCAAATCTTTTGGGGGTGGGAGTAGGGTGGGCTTTGGAACTGAGCAGGGCTGAGACACTTTGTGCTCTGTGTAAGATTTTTTGTTCCCCTCCCCACCAGATGAGTAGATAATCTCTAATGCTGAGATCAAGCCAGACATGAAGATCCAGCAAGAACCACAAACAAGCACAAAGAAGTCATCTAGTTCAATGAAGGCACTTTCTGACATCTTCCGGCCCCTTTCACATGCTGATTTGCCCAGCTTTGCTTGTGCAAGGAAAGCTGAACTGACTGACACTTTGCCTCTACCATAAAGAGCTACAGAAACATATAGAACTGCACAACGTGTAGAACTTCTTCACTCTGCTATAGCTGACCTTTCCCCACTCCACTCACAGGCAGTTCTCTGCCTCTCTGTTATCTGGTGTAAATGGGCCCTGCTATTAGACGGCTTTCCTTTTTCACTTTTGTTCAGGTGAGGCATAACATACTACAGATGTAAGAACTATAGAAGCCATTACACTCAGCGGCCTTCCCTTCTCAAGTTGGAAGAGAAGTGAAAACTTCAAGTTAGCTGACAGGCCTCTCCAGAAAACCATGCCAAGGAGAGCAATTATTTTCAAGTCCATTTCCCTCTCTCTCCCAGCTTTCCCCAGTGACATAAAACAAATGTAAATCAAACGTCTGTGGTGCTGGTGAACAGCAGGATTAAAGGTTTTCACTAATATGTGAACTAGAAAGCAAGATTTTTTTTTCTGTGCTCATGACATTGAATTCTCCATGAATTTTCCTCACCAAAACTGAATTAGTAAATTGTAGTGGCAGTGAAGGTTTTGTCAGCATTTCTGTTATAAACCTGCATTTTCAGGACATTATGACATTTCCAGGACTGAAACCTTCCCTAAAACAAATCTCAGGCCAAGAATTTCCAGTGTTTCTATAGCTCAAAAAAGGGTTATTAAAAAAAAAAGGAAATTGTGCATCACTTTAATTTATGATGTAGATTTTTCCTTTTTATTTAAAACAAATGTCCGAATCAAAGTATTCATATAGCATGTGTCACGGTGAAAAATCCACTGAATGTGCAGTAATTAAAAACAAATCAAAACATTTAAATGCTGAAAGAAAAGGCGTACTTGTGGCACCTTAGAGACTAACCGATTTATTTGAGCATAAGCTTTCGTGAGCTACAGCTCATTTCATCGGATGCTGTAGCTCACAAAAGCTTATGCTCAAATAAATTGGTTAGTCTCTAAGGTGCCACAAGTCCTCCTTTTCTTTTTGCGAATACAGACTAACACGGCTGCTACTCTGAAACCTGTCATTTAAATGCTCATTCACCTCAGGAGTTGTATAGAAGCATTTGAAAATATTCTAAATATCTATTAAGATGCTTTGGTCATTATCTGTTGCCTATAGACAATATTTACTAGGTTGATAAACAGTTTAGGATGTATTCAACTAATCTTTTTTTAAACCTCTCTGATGTACCCTGAAAAATGACTAGGTCGGTATTCCACCTTTTCAAAAGTCCCTGACTATGGCATTATCCACCCCAAATCAGCCATGAAGAGAAGGCTCTGCACAGGGTTCAGTTCTTTTCTCTTGGAGCTGGGAATCCGCCTCTCGTGGTATCTCTTTCCCCACGCTTCTCATCCGCCGCCCAATTCCAGGCTCTACTGAACCCTCTGTGGGGCCAGAGATTCATGGCAGGAGCTGGGCTTAATGCAATTTGGGGCTGAATTAAGTGTAATGCTCCGCAGCTTGACAGGAGCCAAAAGAAGGGCCAAGAGTTCTCAGAGCTGGTGCAGAAGAAATCTGTGCAGAGCTTTCTGGCTGCAAAATCTTTTCCCACAGGCTATGCTGGTGCTTTTCCTGCTGGAGTTGGCAAACAGGACCTATGGACTTCATTGATGTCAATGGGTCCAGTAAACCGTGTGGTAGCTGGAACCTTCAGGTAAGCATTTCCCATTAGGATGTGTTCTCTCATACATGGGACCATGTTGTGGCATTGATTTTTGAGCAGATTGAATAAAATCTTTTCAGGTTTTGCTGAAAAATATTATTGGCATGATATAGTCTGTGGTTTCTGACACAATGTAAAATACAATTTTATGCCCCAGTCCTGCAACTTTATCTCTTTGGGTCCCCCACCCCCGGGGACTCTCCATGGATCCATCTGTATGGATGCAGGTGCTGGATTGGGTCCTTAGTATAATATCTTTCACAAAGACTGTTTTCTAAAACACTTCTGTAAGTTATACAGAGAATTAAATTTAAAAAAATTAAGTATGTATGTATGTATGTATGTGAGAGAGAGAGAGAGAGAGATGAAGACACAAAGGAGAAACAATACAGTTACAGCTGAAATTTGCAATGAGCTGGAAAGTTGCTGAAGAGATAAGATAAAGGGAAGGTGTCCTAAACTACTGCAGCGGCAGAGGAGAAGGCTCTCAAACTAAAGATTGTCATATGTGGTGGGCCAGAGCTACAGAGCATGGCTGAGAACAGACACTGTCCATAAGGCAGGCTGTAATAAGCCCTCAAAGGTTTTTTAAAATAAAGAGAGCAGTTTTGAAATGAATGGGGAGTCATTCGAGTTGTGTATGTATGATGCCAAGTGTCAGGATTCTGCATATGATAGCAGCTGGGAAGCTATAGAGACGGGAGTTGCTGTCGCCAAAGTAAGAGGAGATGAAGGCACAGGTGAGGATTTTGGCAGGGGGGAGTCAAGGCGGAGGCATTCGCTGGCAACACTGGTAAGCTGGCAATAGTCTGTGCACAAACGAGATGTGGACTGTGTGAGATACTTAGTTAGCAAGGTCTTCAAGGAAGGGACTAGCATTTTACTCCTTTGTGTGAGGCAACTAGAAGCTTAAAAATAAATAACAGTTTAAGAACTGAGGTGGGAGGAGAAGGAACTTACAGAATAAAAGACCATACCAAGGTTTTGATCGGCAGAAGGAACAAAGGATCAGATAGAAGAGACAGTATGGTGTTTGAGAATGCTCCTCTTGCCCAAGAGAAACATCTTCTGTCTGGGGAAAAAAAAAAAGGTGAGTTCTTAGCTCAGGTTATCTATTCTTCACACAAGAATTAGTAGGAAAAGCAAAAGTGGATAGGAACCTGGAAGGCAGTGACCACGAGATGGTCGAGTTCAGGATCCTGACACAAGGAAGAAAGGAGAGCAGTAGAATACGGACCCTGGACTTCAGAAAAGCAGACTTTGACTCCCTCAGGGAACTGATGGGCAGGATCCCCTGGGAGAATAACAAGAGGGAGAAAGGAGTCCAGGGCAGCTGGCTTTATTTTAAAGAATCCTTATTAAGGTTACAGGAACAAACCATCCTGATGTGTAGAAAGAATAGTAAATATGGCAGGCGACCACCTTGGCTTAAGAGTGAAATCCTTGCTGATCTTAAACACAAAAAAGAAGATTACAGGAAGTGGAAGATTGGACAAACGACCAGGGAGGAGTATAAAAATATTGCTCAGGCATGCAGGAGTGAAATCAGGAAGGCCAAATCACACTTGGAGTTGCAGCTAGCAAGAGATGTTAAGAGTAACAAGAAGGGTTTCTTCAGGTATGTTAGCAACAAGAAGAAAGTCAAGGAAAGTGTGGGCCCCTTACTGAATGAGGGAGGCAACCTAGTGACAGAGGATGTGGAAAAAGCTAATGTACTCAAACCTTTTTTTGCCTCTGTCTTCACGAACAAGGTCAGCTTCCAGACTACTGCACTGGGCAGCACAGCATGGGGGGAGGTGACCAGCCCTCTGTGGAGAAAGAAGTGGTTCGGGACTATTTAGAAAAGCTGGACGAGCACAAGTCCATGGTGCCAGATGCGCTGCATCCGAGGGTGCTAAAGGAGTTGGTGGATGTGATTGCAGAGGCATTGGCCATTATCTTGGAAAACTCATGGCGATCAGGGGAGGTACTGGATGACTGGAAAAAGGCTAATGTACTGCCCATCTTTAAAAAAGGGAAGAAGAAGGATCCGGGGAACTACAGGCCAGTCAGCCTCACCTCAGTCTCTGGAAAAATCATGGAGCAGGTCCTCAAGGAATCAATTCTGAAGCACTTAGAGGAGAGGAAAGTGATCAGGAACAGTCAGCATGGATTCACCAAGGGCAAGTCATGCCTGACTAATCTAATTGCCTTCTCTGATGGGATAACTGACTCTGTGGATGAGGGGAAAGCAGTGGACGTGTTGTTCCTTGACTTTAGCAAAGCTTTTGATACGGTCTCCCACAGTATTCTTGCCAGCAAGTTAAAGAAGTATGGGCTGGATGAATGGACTATAAGGTGGATAGAAAGCTGGCTAGATCGTCGGGCTCAACGGGTAGTGATCAATGGCTCCATGTCTAGTTGGCAGCCGGTATCAAGTGGAGTGCCCCAAGGGTTGGTCCTGGGGCCGGTTTTGTTCAATATCTTCAATAATGATCTGGAGGATGGTGTGGATTGCACCCTCAGCAAGTTTGCAGATGACACTAAACTGGGAGGAGTGGTAGATACGCTGGAGGGTAGGGATAGGATACAGAGGGCCCTAGACAAATTAGAGGATTGGGCCAAAAGAAATCTGATGAGGTTCAACAAAGACAAGTGCAGAGTCCTGCACTTAGGACGGAAGAATCCCATGCATTGCCACAGACTAGGGACCGAATGGCTAGGCAGCAGTCCTGCAGAAAAGGACCTAGGGGTTACAGTGGACAAGAAGCTGGATATGAGTTAACAGTTGCCCTTGTTGCCAAGAAGGTTAATGGCATTTTGTGCTGGATAACTAGAGGTATTGCCAGCAGATCGAGGGACATGATCGTTCCCCCCTATTCGACATTGGTGAGACGTCACCTGGAGTACTCTGTCCAGTTTTGGGCCCCACACTACTAGAAGGATGTGGAAAAATTGGAAAGAGTCCAGCGGAGGGCAACAAAAATGATTAGGGGACTGGAACACATGACTTATGAGGAGAGGCTGAGGGAACTGGGATTGTTTAGTCTGCAGAAGAGAAGAATGAGGGGGGATTTCAGAGCTGCTTTCAACTACCTGAAAGGGGGTTCCAAAGACGATGGATCTAGACTGTTCTCAGTGGTAGCAGATGACAGAACGAGGAGTAATGGTCTCAAGTTGCAGTGGAGGAGGTTTAGGTTGGATATTAGGAAAAACTTTTTCACTAGGAGGGTGGTGAAGCACTGGAAGGTGTTACCTGGGGAGGTGGTGGAATCTCCTTCCTGTGAGGTTTTTAAGGTCAGGCTTGACAAAGCCCTGGCTGGGATGATTTAGTTGGGGATTGGTCCTGCTTTGAGCAGGGGGTTGGACTAGATGGCCTCCTGAGGTCCCTTCCAACTCTGATATTCTATGATTCTATGAATCTAACCCGCATTAGCTAACTCAGGTTAAGATAGCAGTGAAGACACATTTCAGAGTAGCAGCCGTGTTAGTCTGTATTCGCAAAAAGAAAAGGAGTACTTGTGGCACCTTAGAGACTAACAAATTTATTTGAGCATAAGCTCACGAAAGCTTATGCTCAAATAAATTTGTTAGTCTCTAAGGTGCCACAAGTCCTCCTTTTCTTTTAGTGAAGACACAGCAACTCAGCTGTTAACTCCGGTTAGCCACTTGAGTTCAAAACTGAGCTTCCCTCAAAGCTTTAACTCGAGCTGCTAACCCAAGTTAAAAGCTGAGTTGCTGTGTCTTCACTGCTATTTTAACCTGAGTTAGTTAATGCAATTTAGCTAAGGCAAGTTAAGAATACACCTTTTTTTTTGTAGTGAAGAAGATGTACCTCTGAGGCATTTAGCTGAAGGCAGTTGAAATGAAGTCACATATTCAAGCGAGGCAGAGCAGGTGCATTGGGAGGAGATCTGAAAAGGGTCAAAAACATAATCTGTTGAATACCACGAGTATAAAAGAGAACTATTTTAACCCATGTTGGAATCACTTATTGATTTATAAGTAGATAATTTAAATGCAAAATATCCTTAACTCTCTCATGTATATACACACAATACACACGCATGCACCTGTGTGCAATTTGTCACAAATAAAAAAAAGCATTTGTCTGGATGATAGTGATCCATTCATAGGTATGGGCTACAAACTTCCCCAGAAAAATGTCACAAACAAGATGACACACAAAGTTTTGGAGGTTTAATTTAGTTAAGCATTCACATGTTCCAGTGCTTATCCAAACCTTCCTGAAATTTATCATCACTCTTTTGAACTTTAGAAACTAAGCTTGCAGAAATGCTTGCAAGCTGGTTTTCTTGTGAGATTTCTGTCATTTCTTGGTTTAACCCAGGTTTGAAATACTGTGAGAATAGCGTTTCTTGTGGTATTTTAGCTTCCAGCCCCAATCAAAACTAGGACAAGCTTGGGTAGGTGAAAGCTGAAATTGTCAAACACACTAAAGTATTACTCCTTCAGAAAGTGCATGAGTTCAATGATGTGTTGCCTCTGTCTGTGCTTGACTGTTCCCTAAATGCCATGCACCTGCCTCGATGGGTTGAAAACTCAATTGGACTGGTGGTGAATGGGAAAACACCAGTGGAAAGAGGAAGGAGAACACACTGGAGGGATACAGTGGTGACTCCTCCCCTTCCAGAGTCTCTAGCTATTCATTGGCCAGCCAGGGGACAAAGGGAGTTGACTGGTCTTTTGTTCTCCCCTTTCATTAATTGAAACCTCAGCCCACGCTATGCGGAGCCTCTTTTTGTAACATAGCAAAAAAAAAAGGGGGGCCCGATCCGGAAAAGCTTTCTGCCCACCAGGGATCCTATTTATTCCATTGAAAGTTCTCCATGTAGAGATCTTTGCAAAATCAAGTCAATTTTTTTTTCAACCCTCCAAAATAAAAATGTTAGGGCAGTTCTTATTTTATCCAGACCAGTTCATAAACCTCACGTAAATCCACATGTTATTCTAGGCTGCTGGATTTTACATATGGAGCTGAAAGACTGACAGCTGAAAGACTGAGAACAAGTGATTTGTACCTTAAAAACAATTAACTATAATATTTTAAAGCATCTACTTTGGGTAACAACAAAGTAGGAATAGCACTATTAAAAATGTTAACTAGAGCTGAGGGCATACTGCAAAAAATGTTCTGTGAATATTTGCTTGGGTTTTTAAATGAATTAACTTCAACCATACTCATACACTTTTCGTGTTGCTTCTTGCAAGCATTGGAGAGTGAGTTTATTGACCCTGATTTTCACAGAAAATGAATTTCTAAGTTGCATGTGGGAGTATTCTCATAAACCATACTTTAAAGATGCACACACACGTCTTTGGTGTAGAAGTGCTTCCACACTCATTCAATCAGAGAACAGAAAAATACCATCTGACCAGCAAAAACTAAGCAACACAGCTCGAGTAGCAAATATTGAAAACTTGCAGGAAATTGTTGATGGTCAATCCATAGAGTAACAGCCGTGTTAGTCTGTATTTGCAAAAAGAAAAGGAGTACTTGTGGCACCTTAGAGACTAACCAATTTATTTGAGCATGAGCTTTCGTGAGCTACAGCTCACTTCATTGGATGCATACTGTGGAAACTGCAGAAGACATTATATACACACAGAGACCATGAAACAATACCCACTCCCACCCCACTGTCCTGCTGGTAATAGCTTATCTAAAGTGATCATCAAGTTGGGCCATTTCCAGCACAAATCCAGGTTTTCTCACCCTCCGCCCCCCCACACACAAACTCACTCTCCTGCTGGTAATAGCCCATCCAAAGTGACCACTCTCTTTAAAATGTGTATGATAATCAAGGTGGGCCATTTCCAGCACAAATCCAGGTTTTCTCACCCCCCCCCCAACCCCCCTCACTCTCCTGCTGGTAAACTGGAGAGTGAGTTTGTGTGTGTATGGGAGTGGGGGGGGGTGAGAAAACCTGAATTTGTGCTGGAAATGGCCCACCTTGATTATCATGCACATTGTAGGGAGAGTGGTCGCTTTGGATGAGCTATTACCAGCAGGAGAGTGAGTTTGTGTGTGTGGTTTTTGGAGGGTGGTGGGGGGGTGAGAAAACCTGGATTTGTGCTGGAAATGGCCCACCTTGATTATCATACACATTTTAAAGAGAGTGGTCACTTTGGATGGGCTATTACCAGCAGGAGAGTGAGTTTGTGTGGGGGGGGGTGGAGGGTGAGAAAACCTGGATTTGTGCTGGAAATGGCCCAACTTGATGATCACTTTAGTTAAGCTATTACCAGCAGGACAGTGGGGTGGGAGGAGGTATTGTTTCATGGTCTCTGTGTATATAATGTCTTCTGCAGTTTCCACAGTATGCATCCGATGAAGTGAGCTGTAGCTCACGAAAGCTCATGCTCAAATAAATTGGTTAGTCTCTAAGGTGCCACAAGTACTCCTTTTCTTTTTGCAAATAAATTCACAGAAATCACAATCTGGTCGTTGATATTCTGTGAGCTAAACAAAAAAATGAGTTAATGACCAAAACACTGATAACTATAATCCTGAGATATAGATTTGGGGCCCGATCTTATTTTGACTAAAGTCACTGGGAAACACCAAAGGCTTCAGTTGGAGCAAGTCAGACTTTTTTGTTGTTGTTGTTGGTGCACTAGTATCAATAATAACACTATTTGTTTCTTCTAGTTTGCTTTTCAAATACCTTTTAGTTCCATTTGCCACCAGGTTTTAAGGACATTCTACCAAAACATGAATGAAAACCACCATTTTGAAATTTGTATATATATCCCAAGGTGATAGCAGTTTTGCATGTCTTAATGTCTACTGTTTTAATCTGTATTTCCCACCCCCTTCCTTCAGATACTGTCTCAGAAATGCATGCAGGCTTGCTTCGTGTGATTTTAGTGCTGAACTTGGGATATGGGAAAGATTATTCTTAATTATATTACTTATTTATTGTTCCATAATATATTTATATCTACCTTCTGCTACAGCAGCAGTAAGCTGTTTTCTAAAGCCATTATCTGAGTGCTGTGGAAATGCAGTTGATTAAATGGGATCAGAATCTGCTGTAATATTGGTTCTGTGCAACCTTCAGCATTATCTAGACCTACCTTTTCCAAGACTTCCTTTGACACAATGTATTTACACTTTGTGACCTATGGTCAGCAAGTCCAATGCCGTCAGAATTTCTCCACCAGTCATATGCTGGTATAAAACCACTGAAGTTAATCGAGTTACTCTGCCATAAAATTGGTGTAATGGCTTGCACACTGTGGCCCCAATTTGTAAATCCCCCTTTAAAGGACCTTCTGAAATAACCGTAGGGGACTATGAGCAAAATATTGGAGACAGGCTGAAAAAGATGTCCTCTCAGTGAGGCTGAACTGGATGAAGCTGGTAGGGCACATTAAAAAAAATCCATATAATATATATTGGGATTTTCACACATCACTCAGCATTCTATTTATCTGGTTTCAGAGTAACAGCTGTGTTAGTCTGTATTCGCAAAAAGAAAAGGAGTACTTGTGGCACCTTAGAGACTAACCAATTTATTTGAGCATGAGCTTTCGTGAGCTACAGCTCACTTCATCGGATGCATACGGTGGAAAGTGTAGAAGATCTTATTATATACACACAGAGACCATGAAACAATACCTCCTCCCGCGTGGGGCGGGAGGAGGTATTGTTTCATGGTCTCTGTGTGTATATAATGTCTTCTGCAGTTTCCACGGTATGCATCCGATGAAGTGAGCTGTAGCTCACGAAAGTTCATGCTCAAATAAATTGGTTAGTCTCTAAGGTGCCACAAGTACTCCTTTTCTATTTATCTGGTTACTTGTAGTGTCCCCATGACCTTGATCATTAATAGAACATTCCTGTGAGATATTATTCTCCCATTTTACAGATGGGGAACAGGATAGATTATGCACCATGTACAAGATAACACACAATATTTGTAGCTGTTCTGAGAATTGAACCCAGGTGTCCTGAGCCCTATGCCAGTGCCTGATCTTCTAGAGCTGCAAACTCTGCTCTGGTTGAAACCAATGGTAAAATTCCCACTGGCTGTGAAAGAGCAGTTAGACCAGTGCTGAGAGCTTTTGAAAATCCTGCTTTAAATGTATAATGAGTTGGGGTTTTAATAGTGTTATGAGCTGGTGAAACCTTGTTATAGGATGATAGGTGGGGGCTTATGCTTAATTGAATGGTGAGCTCACCTATGACAAAGGTAAAGCCCACCCATAGGCTTGGTCTGAGTATTGTCTTGGGTAGATGTGTGTGGGGGGTGAGAATGGTGGGGGAGGGGTAAAGTGAGGACAAAAACTGAGAACAGACAAGACCAGAGAGAGGGGCAAAAAGCAAGAAAGTCAAACATGAGCCTGTAAGCACAGTTTGACCCTGGAAAAAGCTAGCCTGGGTCTGGTGTTGGCTAAAGAGGCTTGGGGGCTGTAAGCTAGGAAACTGCTCCTTCTGTTCCTGGATCTTTCTGCATTCAGAGGCACAGACTTTGTATGCTCCTTGTAAATAAACAAGATTGCATAAAAAAAAAAATACCAGGCTCCATCAATTTCTACTTCCAACTGGAACATCTCAGGGCCATCAATTTTGACTAGCTGCTCAGGTCAAAAAAGGACAACAATCATCTACTTTATAGTTATGGTGCAGGTGGAGCAGATGGTTGGTGGTGAAAGCAGGCTAATAGAAATGGTTGTATTATAAAGGATGTTACAGTTAATTCTGAAAAGAGCTACTGTGCCTTTAAAATAAAAAAAAAGTTAGTTTAGAATAAAAAGCCCTGATAAAATCCCAAAGCAAACCTAAATATTTCCAGGTTTGCTCACCCTGTCCCTTTCATTTGACACTATAGTTGTTCTACCCTGAGTGTGTTTCAAATACTCTGTGCCAAAACAAATGTTTCTTTACCATCAAGTAGGCAGGCAAATGAAAGCAATAAGATGTGTGAGTAAGAAAAAAAGAGCCCAAATAGGGAAACCGCTTCCTTCTAATTTTAAAGTCTTGCATGATCAAGGCTGTTCTACTCATTCCGATGTAATCAATTTGTAGATACGTATGCCACTGTGGAAAGTGCTTTCTCTTCAATTCCGGCAAAATTCTTTATAATTCTTTTAAACTGTTCCAGGGCTTTTTGAAAAGTTTGCTATCAATGCCAACCAAATACACTCTCTCTCTCTCTCTCTCTCTCTCTCTCTCTTTTGGCTTGTCTTTAAAAACTTTCCTTATTTTTAAGCAGTACTGTTACCCCAGTGTACATAGAAACAGTACTATAATAAGATCTGGTTTTCTTTATCATAGAATCATAGAATTATAGAATATCAGGGTTGGAAGGGACCTCAGGAGGTCATCTAGTCCAACCCCCTGCTCAAAGCAGGGCCAATCCCCAACTAAATCATCCCAGCCAGGGCTTTGTCAAGCCTGACCTTAAAAATATCTAAGGAAGGAGATTCCACCACCTCCCTAGGTAACGCATTCCAGTGTTTCACCACCCTCCTAGTGAAAAAGTTTTTCCTAATATCCAACCTAAACTTCCTCCACTGCAACTTGAGACCATTACTCCTTGTTCTGTCATCTGCTACCACTGAGAACAGTCTAGATCCATCGTCTTTGGAACCCCCTTTCAGGTAGTTGAAAGCAGCTCTGAAATCCCCCCTCATTCTTCTCTTCTGCAGACTAAACAATCCCAGTTCCCTCAGCCTCTCCTCATAAGTCATGTGTTCCAGTCCCCTAATCATTTTTGTTGCCCTCCGCTGGACTCTTTCCAATTTTTCCACATCCTTCTAGTAGTGTGGGGCCCAAAACTGGACAGAGTACTCCAGGTGACGTCTCACCAATGTCGAATAGGGGGGAACGATCACGTCCCTCGATCTGCTGGCAATGCCCCTACATATACATCCCAAAATGCCATTGGCCTTCTTGGCAACAAGGGCACACTGTTGACTCATATCCAGCTTCTCGTCCACTGTAACCCCTAGGTCCTTTTCTGCAGAACTGCTGCCGAGCCATTCGGTCCCTAGTCTGTAGCAGTGCATGGGATTCTTCCGTCCTAAGTGCAGGACTCTGCACTTGTCTTTGTTGAACCTCATCAGATTTCTTTTGGCTCAATCCTCTAATTTGTCTAGGGCCCTCTGTATCCTATCCCTACCGTCCAGCGTATCTATCTCTCCTCCCATCTTACCTCTCATCTGCAAACTTGCTGATGGTGCAATCCACACCATTCTCCAGATCTTTTATGAAGATATTGAACAAAACCGGCCCCAGGACCGACCCTTGGGGCACTCCACTTGATACCGGCTGCGAGACATGGAGCCATTGATCACTACCCGTTGAGCCCGACAATCTAGCCAACTTTCTATCCACCTTATGGTCCATTCATCCAGTCCATACTTCTTTAACTTGCTGGCAAGAATACTGTGGGAAACAGTGTCAAAAGCTTTGCTAAAGTCAAGGAACAACACATCCACCACTTTATACTTTATACCTTAGAGAGTTAGATGTTCTAACCTTCTTTTTATTTACTTAATTGGTTTAATATGATTTTTTAACTTCTAGAGTTCCTAATTTCGCCAGTGTAACCTTATTATACATATTTAGTGCAACAGCACCTATAGATCAACTACATCAGACTATCACGGTGCAAACATATTGTAAATGACAGTTCCTGCCCCCAATGAGCTTGCATTTGTTAAAATTATCTTGCTCTGACAAGTGAGTGAAAACTAAGTTTGTGTAGCACAATCTAAAAAGTAAAGTTAGCACAATAGCTTTACTTGATGTTCCAGAAAGGGACACATTTACAGACAATTGGCCCCAAAAATTTGCAATGAGCTGAAAATGAAAAAATTCTGTTGTATCCTATATTGTTCTCACTATGCTGATGATTTGTACTGAGTTGGGTATTTAAATATAATGTAGAGTAATATTTTCATCAGAGTTGCCGTATTGCCAACCCAAGTGTTCAAAATCATGAACCTGGCTTAAAAATAGTAAGATTTTTAAAAATAAGAAACCAGGGGTCCTTTTTTTTTGCTAGCTCCTTTTTCAGCTTTTAGGGTTTTCAATCTTTTCTCTGCAAGCAGGAGGGCAAAACTCCTCCTTTTTTTAAAACTGAAAGCTGAAATACTAACTTAATTATAGGATTCCGGTAGCAGAGTCTACATGTAAAAAAAAATATTATTAACTTTATGATTCAACCATGAGAGCTGACAACACTGTGACGTAAAGGTATCTTGGGCACTTCAGACTGCAAGTTTTCCACAAAGTTAACTGGTAAGTAAAATATATCTATATATTGGAATTTCTTTCCAGCCATTTTCTTCGATGCACTGTGTGCCTGCATCAGCTTTTATTACAAACCAAAGATTCTTTTTTACATTGTGACTGTGATTCTCAGGACCAGATGAACTGTGTATGGTGCAGAACCTGAGGGGAGAGAAGGTAAAGGAGGCTTTAGCTCCTGCCAGTGCTTCATGATAGTGCATCTTCTAAAAGTTCTGTGGTAGGAATTGTTTGGGGGAAGATCTTTTGCCGGTGTTACACAGTACATCAGACTATGGATCTATGATGTCTTGGTCTGCTGGAGCCAATTCATTCCCTGGAGTAAGTTAGAGCTACCTCACTGCTGCTCTAACTTATGGGAGCCTACAGCAGTCCCCAAAGGTCCATTGCAGATTTCTGGAACAGAGTATGCCTTGACATAGCTCCTATGCCAGGGGCTGTGAAGGTGATTAGTGCTCTTCATTTTCTAAGCTGCTACTTTGTTCAATTCACTTCAGATCTCCTCTTAGGAGCAACACTAAGGTGTACCCTACCATCCATTTCCCCTGGCTGGCTTGCATAAGCAGGATGCCTTTGAAATCCATCACATTGCCAGTACCCTATCCTTTCACCACATCCTCCTTTGCATGGCTCAGGTGAGTAAGGACAAGCTTACCTTCTTGCCCTTTTGTTTCTCTGGAAAGGTTTGTACAGATGTGCTCTGGGTTCCAAGCTCCCTTCCCAAAGGAATAATTTTTGCAGCTAATATCCCTTCATGCACTATCTACTATGCCATTATGAAAACATAGTATGCCAACAACCTTTAGAAGTAATACACTCTGCACACAACAACACTTCCTTTGCCGTAGTTAACAGTAGGACTTCTTTTTCCCTCCTCCATATAGATACTTTAAGTGTTAACTATCCAGTTCTGTCCATTTCTGGTAGTCCCATCTCAAAAAGGATATAGTAGAACTGGAAAAGGTTCAGAGAAGGGCAACAAAGATGATCAAGGTATGGAAAGGCTTCCATCTGAGAGAGACTAAAACAATTATGGATATCAGTTTAGAAAAGAGACGAAGGGGAAATATTATAGAGATATGATAAAATCATGAATATTGTGGAGAAAATGAATAGAGAAGTGTTATTTATCCTTTTACACAATACAAAAGCCAGGGATTACCCGATGAAATTAATAAACAGCAGGTTTAATACAAAGAAGATGAAGTACTTTTTCATACAATGCACTCATTGTGAAATTCATTGCCATGGGATGTTGTGATGGCCAAAAATATAACTGGGTTAAAAAAAGAGGTAGATAAGTTCATGGAGGATAGGACTATATATGGCTGTTAGCCAATATGGTCAGGGATGCAGTTCCATGCTTGGGGTGACCCTAAATCTCTGACTGCCAGAAGACAGAAGTGAATTGCTCCAACAGCCCTATTCTGTACACTGCCCCTGGGCATGTGGCACAGGATACTGGGCTAGATGGACCATTAGTCTGACCCAGTATGGACATTCTTATGTACTTCTTTTCATCTGCCTTCAGTGTTGGAGCTCATTTCTTATAGTGTCATACCAGATACGGGTTTTGAAGAGGGATATGAAGGAGGAGAGTGTAATGGTGCTATGGATAAGGCAGGGCTTTTCATATATATTGGCTAGTGTGGAAGAAGGCATGGAAACTAGAACTGGTTGGAAAATGTCCCCCCACCATGGAATTTTTTGATGAAAAAGGGGAAAATAGTTTTCATCTGAATTTTCTGTGAAATTTTTCTACTTTTGGTTGAAAACCTAAAAACTAATACATTTCTGACTCAAAATTTGTTTTTTTAAAGAAAAGTCTACATTTTCTGTGGAAAGCAGACACTTTCTATCAAGATTTTCATTTACCTGAAAACCTTTTTTGGATGGAAAATTTTTGACCAGCCCTAGTGGAGACATTTGCGTGAGAAGCTGACAAACTGGCAGATGAGGTTGGCATCGTTGGGGGAGCCAGAGTCAGAGCAATGTGATAGAAGATGAGCGGCTGAGAAGCATCAAAGGTAAGAACTCAGGTCTTCTTGCTTCTGTTCTCTTTTACTGCATTTAATCATACAACACACCATAAATGAAATGTTAATGAATGTGTATGTCAGTGTATGTTGGTACATGAGTTAGCCTTGAAGAACTGCAAGTGTCCAGTTAATATTTCTCTCTCTTTTACTCTTTAGTAAGTACCTTATGTAAGTGTTACTCAGTGGCAACAGGCAATGGTCTGATTTTCACCGTGATCAGCTCTCTATCAGCCCTTCTCTCCCCAGGTCCAGTATCTGTGTAGGCACAGTGGGAACTCAGCCCAATGAGTATACAATGGGCCTGCTTCCCTAAATTATAGTTTACAGTCTATATTGAAAATGAAATATATTGTGCAAACATGTACTCTTTTACATTACTAAACAATACAGGTGAAAGGAAGATGGGGGTAATTTTGCCTTTTGCAACAATGGTTTTAAAATGACCAAGATGTTCAGTGCCAAAAACAGTGTTTTCCTCTGAGATTTAATAATGTTAATCATTATTATTAATAATAACAATAACAAATGGCAAAAACAGTTGGGCTGAAAGGAAAAATGGTGCCACTCAGACACAAGGCAGACTGACAGTGCAGTCCTCGCTCAGGTAAAATTCATGTTGAACTCAATATTGAAATCCTTTGGAGTTTTGCCTTGGTAAGGACCCCAGAATCAGGCCCCAATAGATTTGGACCACCAAAAATTGAAAGGAAAGTGCTTTGTCTGGCCTCTATGCAGCATCTTTCCTCACCCAAAGTCCATGGAACATTTACTTGAGCAAAGATGCTGAACAAGGCTTTCTGTTGCTGAAGTCCTGTCCGCTGTACAGCTGGAGCCATGTGGAATATGGGGAAAATCAGGGATGTGCAAGGGTTGCAAGATTGGGCCCAGTGCCAGTGATGGTAATTGGATTTCCTGCTGCCGAGGTGTGCTGCAGAACGAACGTTAAGTGCACAATTCTGTTTTTTTAAAAAACAAACTCATAGAAACAGCTCGTCAGATGGTGTAAATTTTCATAGCTCTATTGGCATCAATGGAAGCCACTGATTTTCCCCAGGTGAGGATATGGTTAAGGATGGTATGGCCCCCCTGATAGCCATTAACTGCTAGTAATCAGGAACAGGATGAAGGTTGAAAGCTAGAAAATCCTTGTTTAAATACAAATGAGATAGATTCTGATCTCAGTTCTGCTGAATAGAGCTACAAATTTACATTTGTGCTACTAAAGTCAGATCTGGCCCACATATCTGTAGTATTTATTTTTTCAATGTCCGCCATATAATACAATTTTATTGTCTGCACTGACAATACAAAATATTAAATAGACACATCACAATAAGAAGTTAGTGTTTAAACCATGACATTAAAAGAACTCCCCTTTTAAAAGAACCAGTCTAAGCTGCTAGGAAGATGTGGAAGGAATGGTGAAGTTATTCATTCTGTAGACCATATAAAATCTAACTTTTCTAAGTGTGTGTCTACACAACAACTGCTACAGCAGCACAGCTATGGTGCTGCAGCTGTGCCACTGTAGTGCTGTAGTGTAGACGATTCCTACATTGACGCAAGGGGTTTGTCTATTGATATAGGTTATTCACCTCTCCGAGAGGTGGTAGCTAGATTGACAGAAGAATTGGTCCGTTGACTGAGCTGTGTCTACAGTGAGGGTTAGGTTGACGTTTTTCACAGCCCTGAGCGCGATAACTAGGTTGATCTAATTTTTAGGCGTAAACCAGGCCTCAAAATGACAATTAACCTTTAGTGCCCAAAACCTGCATTAGCTTTTGCTAGTGCAGACCTTTGTGCTCACACAGGATCCCAATTCAGCACGGGTGCAGGGGAGTATAATAGCAGATCCCAGTGCAGGATAGGGGCCTAGAGGATCCCGAGGCAGGATGGATACCTAATAGTTCATTAACTATGTTTATAATTTTGAAATTACCAGAAATTCTACCCCAAAACCCTTCATGCAGCTTATTTTTCCACCTGATCTCTCATATTTTCTGCTGACATGCAAACACCATATGTTAGGCTTTCTTTCCTCTCCTTTTTTTATTGTTTCATTTTGTGGTTGGGAGGAGGGAAGAAGGGAGAGTTGGCAGAATTATCACTATGCTCTGCAAAACCGTCTATTGCAATCCACATTTACCATAGTGACATTTACTAGTTATGGCAGAGCTGATCAACTGCAGACATCCCTGCTGCTGCGCTAGGACTGCAAGCTGCTCACAACTCCATCAGATGTTTCAGGGTTTAGACCAATGGCAACTTCTGGAACATGTTCCTCTCTGTCTTGTACTGCAACAAGTCAGCCACCCTGCTAACTCATAATATATTGCTCTGCACTTGAACTGCTCTGATCACAAATTCCAAACCCAGCACTTACAAGGAACATGTATTGGTTCTATGTTTTCAAATAGAAGTCTACAAAAAGAAGATATCTATGGTTGAGGCTACCTCCTTATTTTCATGCACTGTTTTCTGTGTGCTAATATAATAATAAAGCTATCATGAAAATTATCACGTGTATGTGTGTGTAATATATTTATTATTTATTTGGATTTATCAGACCTAAGACCAACTGTATTCTATTTTTACTAACCATGGTAGAAGGGATTTTACAGGGGCTAGTGAGCCAAAGACACAAAGCTATTATTCACTGAGTAGGAGCTTCAATCATTTCTTTACCAACAATGGTGAAAAGATGTGATTTTTACAAGCAAACAGGAAGAAAAAGCTTGAACACACCCTGGGAACATGTTTAAGAAGTTGATTTATGTTTCATGCCGAGCCTTACACCTGCAGTTCAAGCAAAACTCAACTTTGCCGCCCCACAGAGTCTAGTTTATTAGGTATCAAGGAGTCACAAGAAGCCGTGTAATTAAAACTGTAATTAACTGGAAAGGGAAAGTGCCACCTGAGTTTTGAGAGGCTGTCAATTTTATTTCCATTACAGCTCTCCTTCTGGTTCTTTTCTCTGTGTTGGTTTTTTTTTTTTTTGGCTTGATAAGAAAACAACTTAAGGGGTTTTTCCCTTCCACTACATACTCTCAGCGTCCTTTCTAAGTGGAAAAGTCAAGTCTTCTAGTTGAGTGTTAACTCTTAAGTGTGTGTCTTGCACTAGAGTTTGCAGCTGTGTTTGGCAATAGTTGTCAAGCTCAGTTTCTGCCCCTCTCCCCCTGGCAACTTCTCGGTTGTCCTGCTGGCACAGGGTCAGCTGAGTCCAAGACCCGTTTGAACAAAATGCAGTCAATCACTGTTAAAAATGGGGGTCCACCGTGCTTTGTTAAAATGGGTGTTGGTTGACTTGGCTCACACCAACAGGACAACACCAAGTGGGGGAACCATGCTGGACACTTCTTGCCAAGTGCAGATGGATATCCTTGTGCTGAACAGGACCTGCAACCACCAGTTTATTTGGGTGGGTATAGTGGAACCACACTCTGCCAGACAAAACTGGTATGAGAGAACATGTCTCAGCGGGATGACTCCCATCAGTCAGAAGCATGATGACAGACAGCAGAAAAGACAATGGGCCAGATCTTCTACTGGTATAAACTGGCACAGCTCCATTAAAGTCAATGGAGCTATTCTGAGTTGCACCTGACCCAGTGTCACACTTGGCAAGGCCAGGTGTTGTGTGATGATGCAGAAAATGTTACCATTGAATGCATTTGCTGCTGCCCAATGGTTCAGGCCATTTCTCATTTGACCTTCAAGGGGTTTTTCTTTCCATTCAATATGGTAGCGTCAGAGTGAAAAACGTTAAAGGCTTTAAACAAATGTATTGAAAGCTATTTCAGAAACTAAGAATTGTGGAGTCTTAATTTGTGAACAAACACATTTCTTATTCAGTCTTCTTAAATCTCAGATCAGAAGTACATTAAACAAAGTCCTCTCTCCTGACACCTTCCTCCAGAGCCCACCTCCTTGGAGTGTCTCGTAATAAAAGAGGCAATTATCTAATATTGTAGAAAGAAGCCAGGGACTGTCGTACTGTAGCTGTGTGTCAGAAAGAAGGCAACAGTGGCAGCATAGAGCACTCAGAGCAGAGTTAAAGAACAATCATAAAGCGGGCACAAGGAAAACAATAGCACAAGGATATGTTCTTTTTCAAAATGATTTAGCATAGATTAAAAAAAAAAGCATTTAGGCCAAGCTATTTGGTTTTTTTTTTTGGAAGTGTACATAAAATGGGAAGGGGGATTGTTATGCTTCCCTGATCAATTTAACAGGTGATAAAAAGCATCAGTTAAAATACCAACCCTGAGAAAGGAAGTTATTATCGTAAAAGCAATTTTCCTTTGGTGTAGTTTGGTTAAGCCTGGTTTTTCATCTTAAATCAATTGTAGTTTTTCCTCTTCTGAAGTAGATCACATATTGAAAAGGTATGGCTCTCTGGAATCTTCTAGATTAGAAGACTAATCTATATCAGTGCATGATTTTGGGAAGTAAGCTGGAGGTACCCGCAGGAGATGATACACAGGGCTCAGTTTCTTACTCGGCTATAAGTCAGCAGGAGCGCTCCCTGACCATCTGTGTTCTATAAATTACAGTAACACCGGCACATGCTGCTTGTAAATCACCAATGAACAGGCTTTACCTTGTGACACACTACATGAACCCTGTTGGATATTCCAATAAACTCCCATAAACCATCCGATATAAACTCTGGATTATGTTTCTTTGGGGGTTGGAAAAGTTAGACTTTCCTTGCCGTCCATGAACTTCTTATGTGTGAACTGAAGATGTGCCCTATGTCGCATTATCTATTTTCATTCTTAGTACAGATTTGTTCTTAGTAATTGCCTAGTACATTTCAGTGAATTTCCAAGGGTAAATCACCCTGGCAGTAACTTGGTTCTTTAGGTCTATGGACAAAATGGAGGCACTACTGCACTTGGCAAATATGATTTAACAAAACATCTGGAAGGTATTTCAGCTAACAACATCCTCAGCTGAATGCATACTATTCTACTGTGCTTACGTACCTTGCAAGCCTTACTAAAAAGCAAATTAAATAATTTAGACTTTGAAAGAGAGCTGGCTATATACAGAGAGAACAAGATCCAGACTTACAATAATAAGGACTTAAAACAAAATCTTATAAGCGAAACAACAGCAAAAATGAGTTTTGGAAGGGATATAAACCTTCCTGCTTCAGGAATAAGACAACCTCCACCTATTAAGGATTAAGAAGAAACTTTCTCTGAGGCAGATTATCCCATAACTGCAATTGAAGGGTTTCTTGTATCTTCCTCTGAAGCACCGCACACTGGCCACTGTCTGAGACATGATACTGGACTAGAAGGGTCGGTTATTTGATTCAACAGGGCAGTGCCAATAGGCCATATTCTGACACCCTTACTCATCCTGAATAGTACCTTACTCCTCTTAAGGTGTCAATGAGACCCCTTGTGGAGTAAGATGCTACAGACTATGAGTAAGGATCTCAGAATCTGGTCCTTTGTTCCTAAATACATTATTAGTTGACCCATAAACTCTATTCACCATGCTACCCTTCTAAAAAAACCCACATCTAATTCAAAACAATTATTTGAAAATTATATTAGCAAATTATTTGTCTAGTTCTGTCATCTGGGCAAATACCTTGGAATTAGATTTATTAAAATATTTGAAATTTGCCACATTAATTATTTGATAAGTACTACTCAACCATACTGCAAATGCCTTAGGATTCTCAGCGTATGTACTGCAGTGTGACATCCATTATTGGGCGCACCATTAACAGGTTTGCCACATGTATTGGCATGACACATACAAACCTGTGTCATTCTTCTTTGACAGTTTTTGTTTTACTGAATTTCAAATAATCAAACTTCCTAAACAGGAAAGCCAGAGGCATCGTGAACAATAAATACTAGTTCATACAGATGTTCCATTAGCTTCCTGTTATTATCTATGCTCATATGTAGCAGAGGCCCACCCCACTCATAGTTATCTTTTCTTAGCATTATTATTCACTATTTGTATTACAGTAGCTCCTACAAGCTATCACCAAGACTGGGACCCCTTTGTGCTAGGAACTCATAGTAAGAGACAATTTGCCCAAAGAGGGCACAATCTAAATAGACAAAACAGACAAAAGTTGTTAGAAAACAGTAATATCATTCCCACTTCACATCTTGGGGAACCCAGGCACAAAGAGATTAAAGCGCAGATCCTAACATGTATTTAGGCAACTAACTCCCATTGGCAATAACAATTATTAGCTCCCATTGGGAGTTAGGTGCCTAATGACCTTTGAGGATCTGGGTCTATGTGACTTGTTCAAGATCACACAGGAATAGAACTGTATGGGAAATGGGTGAGATATTGAAAAAAATTCCCATCATGAATTGGGACAAAAAGTCAAAAGCTTGAAAATTTTCATGAACTAAAAATCCAAAAAAATATTTCAGTTTGGGTCAATCAGCATGTTTCATTTCAATAATTTCAAAATGTCTCATTTCAGTTTTGACCATCAAATGTTTTTTAACCTAATTAATTTACATTTCAAAACAAAAAACTCTTTCAAACCAGAAATCGGGTATTTTTAGTCTAGAAACTCCCATTTTTTCATGTAAAAAAATGTGTTGAAATGGATCATTTCCCACAAAATCAGTATATTGTGATGAAATAACTTTTCGTGGAAAAACTCCCAGGTCTACACAGGAATTCTATGGCAGAGCCTACAATTGAAACCAGGTCTTTGGATGCCCAGGGTAGAACCTTAATCACAAGATCATCCTACCTCTCAAAGGAAGACATCCTTCTTATCTACCTTTCCTCTTCTTTCACCCTCCCTTTTCCATGCTGTCCAACATACAGAATATAGAATAAGAATAAGAGGTGACAGCACCATTTCTAGTTTTTAACAAGATTTGAAAACCATTCAAGTGCCTGACTAAGTGGTTGGAAACAAGTGGGCTGGACGATATTTTGGCATCCTGTGGTGTATGTGTGCATGAAGAGCCTAAGACACAAACACACTGAACACACATACTGCAAGGAGGTCTGACTAATAAAGGACTACTGAAACATCATGGCCTCTATTGCGGCTAGCATGTATGTCTGCATATTAAAATAATAAATATTTCATTTGAACATACGGTGAGAACATGAGCAATTGTGGATATAACTTTCAGCAACTTTAAAATACCTAATGCCATTCTTTAATTAATGCAGTCTATCTTCAAATTAAAGAGATTTAGTGGTACAGGCAGAAAGATTTGCAAATAACATCAGGAAGTTCATGACATACCATGTGTCTCAAAGGATTTCATTCATCTTTCCATTTTTTTTCCAGCTGCCATCAATAAATTCATTCAGAGCTCTTAATATACTAAGTTAGAATGTAGTTAAAAGGCTGTTGGAAATTCTCAATAGAATGATTTAAGAAAACATAAACATGAACAAAGAGGCCCATTGTATTATTATTTGTTTTGATCTCTTTCATATACAACTAAATGGACTTAATCCGTAGCAAGGACGATTTAGGTTAGATGTAAGAAAAAACTTTCTAACTATATGGGTAGATAAGCTCTGGAATAGTGTTCTAAGGGAGGCTGTGGAATCCCCATCATTGGAAGTTTTTAAGAAAAGTTGGACACACGGGGATGGTCTAGGTTTACTTGGTCCTTCCTCAGCCCAGCGGTGTGGACTTGATGTCTCTCTTCCAGTCTGATATTTCTATGATTCTGTGATATATATGCAATATAGTCCAAAGGGGTATGCAGTGGAAAGCAAAGGAAGAACCTACACAAATTAAACTGCAAAAGATTTCCCAGAATACCTCTGAAAAAGATGATAAACCAAGCTACTCCCTAACTGCAAGATAAAATACAGGTGCTGAAAATGATGTGTATCAACAAAACAGCTGTAGGAAGAATTATTTTTGCTTAAAATGAAGTTCTACTGTGCAAGTGACTGTATAAATGGCCTTATTGCTTCTTAAGGATTTCCAGAACACATATTACATAAGAACGGCCAAAGTGGGTCAGACCAAAGGTCCACCTAGCCCAGTATTCTGTCTTCCGACAGTGGCCAATGCCAAGTGCCCCATAGGGAATGAACAGAATAGGTAATCATCAAGTGATCCTTATATTCTTTAGTTTACAATTAAACGATTTTTTGTATCTGCTAGTCATGCATACTCTACCTGTACCTGAGACTCTAGATGAGTTCTTTCCTTTTTCCATGTATCAGCACCCATAATAACGAGCCAACAGGCCTAGGTATATGCCCAGTTACTCCTGTGCAAATCCAATGCCTACAAATTATGTCTCCATAGGATGGGATTTTCAGAGGCTTTCAGCATTGGCCTAACTCCACTCCCATTGAGGTAATAGCGACCACAGCATGAGCAGAGTTTGGCCAATAATGTTTTCCAAAGTCCTGTCCACAGTCTTCAATGGGATTCAGAGCTGTAACTATTTGACATGTAGTAGACAATTCTGTTGAAGTTACACAAGAAGGAATAAAATCCAGGTCCTTGTTTCTGACCCATGATGGTTCTGCAGGTCTAACAGGAATATAATATGTACAAAAATATTTTTGGCCACTGAAGTAAGCTGAAGACAAAGACGGAGCAGGTCAGTGGAGTAAAAAGGTGCTGTTTTTACATAACTTTTCAGATGACATCTCCCTTTCTGAAAGGATATTGGGGTTAAAATGCACATGTGATCTCCCAAGTAAAAATGAGTATTTTGTGAACTATAAGCAAATGTTTAATTGGTTCCTGCAAAGGTAAGTATGCACCAGGGGAAGACATTGATTTCTTTAGGTAAAAGGAATGAGGCTTAGGAAAGATCTAGACCCAGACTCTCCTAGTCTATGGGAAAAAGGAATGTGATACATTATGCTAGTCCTATATTTTAGTAGCCAAGTATTTGTTTTGGCAAGGGAGGAGGCATTTGTCTTTCAATTTTGGGATGCTTGTCCAACTCAAACTAATGTCCTAAGATGCTGGTGAACATAATCTAGATCTGAGAGAAACACTTTTGTCCATAAAATCAAACCAATAACCAGGTGAAAAAAAATCTTCTTTTGGCTGCCATAGTTTTACTTTTCCATGCTTTGACTCAATCTTTACCTTTCCACTATGCACAACTCTGGCATCGTTTATCTTGAATTTTCCTTCTCGTCTTATGTTTCTTATGACTGCAAATCCACCTCACTACCATTATGATACTAGCAATGTGTGTCACTGCTTCAACTCCAGCTCTGCTCAAATCTGCATCTATGTGTTCCCGACCTCTCATGTTGACTATTGCATTTCATTTTTCTATTCACTCTCCTAATTCCAGCTCTGGACTCTAGCATGTACAAAACACCACTGCAACTTTTCTCACGGGTGTAATGCAACACAACATTCCCTCCTTTTTCCAAACAACTCCACTGGCTTCCCATTCACTTCATGACCCAATTCAAAATTATTCTCTTTGGCTCAGATTGTCAGCTGGTATAAATCAGCATAGGTCCATTGCCATCAGTGGATATAAACTGATTTGCCACAGGTGGATTTCTGTCCCTTTAGCTTCAAATTTTCTGTGCAAGTTGCATTCAAGCCTTTAAAATAGGGCCTAAGTGAGAATTCTGTTTGCACAGGCCTTGTTTTAGCCTTCTGCACAGGGACGAATTTCACCCGCAAGGCAGAGGCATGTGGTGGCTTTACTCTGTTCCGTTTAATGTTTAGAATTTAGTGTTTAAATTAGGCTATTCATGTCACCTCATTAATAAGAAATGCTGGGAAGAAATGGAAACCATAAAACTACAAAGCTAGGCCATGGTCCTGCAAAGTTACATGCATGCTTAACTTTATGCACTTTGAATAATCCCTTGAAATCACTGAGACTACTCACAGAGCATAAAATTAAGCATGTGCTTAAGTCTGCTGAGTTGGGGCCCTATATTTTGTATTAGGTATGCACTTATTCATTTTATTTTGTGGCTCAGTTCAGCAAAATAATCCCAGTTATTCATAATGACAAGTTAATTGAGACCACCTACAATGACACCAACAAATATTCAATAGTTTTTGTATTGTAGAGTTCCCATATATATTTTCTCACATGTTGTCACAGCACCTAAAGTACGTGCAGACAGTAGGTTTTGTTAATATTGCACAGCAACTGGATGGGTTCGACTGGAGCACATTTCCCCGCTGTTTATTTTACAAACACGTTTTCTGCATCTGAAGATAGAGTGTGATTTTTTTCTATGTATATAATTTATTTCTCTTCGAAGAGTCCCCTCTGATCAGAAGTTATTCTTGCCTCTGTCTACATGAGAGCACATATATGTACACCTGCACAAAAGAGAGCATGTGAAAGAGGACCTAAAATTTTTTAAAGCGACCTGTGATTTTAGTTGCTTCAGTTTTTGAGTGCTCAACCTGAGACACTTTTAAAGGGCCTGAATTTCAGAGGCGGCTTTTCTCACACACATAGAAGATGAGAGCTCAGCACTTTCTTCAACAAAATCTGCCTATAATTTTTTTTTTTAGTGGGCTTTTTTATGGATTGTTTCAAAAGTAGAAGGAATGAGTTACCTGGGTGCTGGTGACATACAGTAGTGACTGTAAAATATTTAAGCAAACACAAAATAGCATATGATTTAAAGATGGAGAAATGGCTTATTTTCATAGGCCAGGGCTCTAATTTACACATCCATCCTTTACCCATAGAATATGATAAGTGCCTTACTTGCACCCCTGTACCCCTCTTTTTTGGTGATTTTTTTCATCAGCATGGTAAATGTTGCCCCGAGTCAATGGGCCAGCTCTTCAGCTGGTGTAAATCAACATCATTCTATTGAGGTGAACAGAGCTGTGCTAATTTATACCAGTGGAGGATCCCACCTAATCATTCATTGTGGTGTGGTTATAAGACCAGTGCAGAGCTGTTTATGGGATAACACCTGCTGGTACAGGGCAGCTAAGTATAACATAACTTGATTTTTATGATACATGCTAAGTCTCAAAATGTGCTGGTAAGAAGGTCATTTTATTGACTCACTAGTCAGAGATGACCCATAAAAATAACAATACTTTTCTTTTGATGCTATTTCTTTATTTCTTTGTTGAATAAAACTGCACAAAAATGAAGTGGCTGCCTTGCTTCCCAAGGGGAAAAAGAATACCTGAAGGGAGTGAGAACTTACATACTAGCTAGATGAAAAAGGGCACTCTGCCCCTTTGAGAGAAGAAGAAGAAATTGCACATCAGAAATGTAAGTGTTCTCCACTGACCTATGACTTCAGTCTAGTTGTAGTGACTAAGTGAGTGACTGAAATGCGTGTCTCTCTCCCTTACTGTGAGAGGTACAAGAGTTGCTGCCTGTCCTGAAGGAAAGCATACAATTGTAGCTGATGCTGTAAGGAAGGAGAGAGCAGAGAAAAGGAACGCTATAGTCTAGCTGTGGTGGGTTGTGATTCTTCCTGTGAATGAGGTTTCCAGTCAAGAGAAAAAGCATTCAGAAGACTGTCGAATCATAGGTGTGGGTTCCCTCATCTCCCATGGAAAATCAGACAGAATGGAAGAGAGCCTGGATCTTAGCTTCCCACCTTCCTCCAATTGTTCTTCCCCACTCTGATGTATGGAGAATATACTTTAATGAATTTAAAAATAACTGTGATAAAATAAACATGGAATTGACTATTATGTTCTTTAAGCTCTGTGTGACCTTGCCTTTAGGATCCTATGCTATGGCGCAAAATGATAATGAAATGAAATAGGAATCCAAGGTGCCTTTACAGAAACCTCAGAGAATATTAGCCAACTATTGTCGACTGCTTTTGTTATTGACTTTGTGTTAAGGTGGCTTTTCTGTTAACAATGAAAATAAAATTGATGCTTTTTGAAAAAAACAAACAAAAGCATGAACTAAAACGGCCAGTACAGAATTGGCTGTCAATGCAGTGTAATGAAAAGGAAATCCATCTCCGATAAAGCCTTTGAATACACGTATCTTAAAAATTATACTTCTACTTCAGCTTTATGTTCAGGGAAGATATGTTACCTTACAAGCACTGTAGCTATTGATGTGACAAAGTGAAAGAAAACGGATGCCAAATAAACCTACCAATACTATCAAAAAGGAAAAAGGGGAAAAATGTTTATTTTTGTGTTTACTTTGGAATATATCTATCTATACATACACATACATATATCACACACATTGTATTTTCACATACTTATCTCGTACACATTGTATTTTTATATATATACCAATATATTCTATCACATGTTTTATGCATCAACTATCAGATTTTGATAGCCAGGGCATAAATTTCTTTAGTGCTGCAATCACTGGAGCCATAGAATAACCTTCATTTATTTTGTAGCTTTGATTCCCTCTGCCTACTAATCCATTTCCACCATGGCTAATTCTAACATTCACAACCTGTGAGTAGTTTTCATAGAGATGCCATTTAAAAGAAGACGTCCCTCCTAACTCAAAAATATTTCATTCTTCCCTTCCAAGTATGGCAGGAGCAGAGATTAGGTAAACGTAGGGATCAGTGGAAAAATGTCCACGTGTGTCATCTGAACAAGAGGCAGTTTAATGGGAAGATACCAAGATCGAATCAGCCCTTTGGTGCAATGACAGGCACATTTCACCTCCCTGTGCCACTGATGGCAGGTTGCGTGTTTGCCATGAGTCCTACTTGGAGCACTCTTCTTCATGATTATGCATATCTGCAAAAGACCTCCCCCCTTGCCTTGCTCACAGCAGCTTAATCTGTCCATAAAGAGTGGGTGAGAAATGGCAGTGGCTCCTGGATTGGGGGAGGTGCACTTCCTGTTTCCCCCAAAGGTGATGCTAGAGAGGTGATGCTGCAAGGTAGGACCAAATGGGATTGTGTATGTTCAGGCGTAAGGGGACAGAGGAGGAGTCTACTGTGTGTGGTGGAGGAGTGAAACTGCAGGCTACTGGGAGCAGGGCTGGGCCTATGGGTGAGTGACATGGGCAACCGCCCAGGGTGCTGTGGCTGGAGGTGGGGGCAATGTGGTCAAGAGGCAAGGAGCTGGGTGGGCCTGGGGTACAAGGTCATGGAAGGAAACTTGAGGCAATGGGGGGAGGCAGGCAGCAGAGCCCAGGAGTAATGCGGAGGTGGAGGGCAGGGGGAGCCAGGGGGATGGGGAGATGGATGGGGAGGCAGCAAGGGCTAGGGGCAATGGGGGGAAGGGAAGCCTGTGGAGGCAGCAGGGCCAGGGCGATGGGGAAATGGGTGGGGAGCCCAGGGAGACACCGGGGGGGAGGGGCAGGATAGCCAAAATACAAATTTGCCAAGGGCATCATTTTCCATGACTAGGAACAAGAGTTTGAGCTTGAATGTCTGGCTGCCATGAGCTGAGGAGGACATACAAGAAGATTTGGGCTACACAGAATGCTGATTCATATTGAAACACCAGAAGTTCTGAAAAAAAAAACCCATTTGAGAAACTGGCAAAACTTCTAACTACACATGACTAGAAGCCAGCGAGAATTATGGATGCTCAGGACCTCTGAAAATCAGGACACTTATTTAGGTGCTTACATTTGGATTTAGGCACTCACCTTTGGGCAACCCAACTTTGAAGTTTGGCCACAACTCCCATTAAGCAAATGGGAGCCATATCCATGCATCCAAGGGTAAAATTTGGACCTTTGTTATTAAAAGTCAAATTAATATGGCCATGTTGGTTTTACTAATTGGAAACAACATGCTGCTGAAGTTGGAGTGAAAATAAATCATGTTGTTTAATCATTTTTCTGTAACTCTACCTGTTATTAAAAAGTATGTGACTAATGCTAAAAAGATTTTACTTTTCTTTGGGACATCGGAGTGTTCAAATGCTTATGGTTTAATTTGCTGGCCACAATGACTGTGGTCCTCAGCAAAGTCTGATCTCACGACAGTTTATGTGAAAACTCTTGCAGTTCTTCACAGTGCTTTGTATGTTTTCCCTATTGCCTTTTATTGCACCAAAATCACGTCACATTATATACGTTATTTCTGTGCAGAGAATAGTTTCGTGTGCATGGGAAAAAGGAAAATAATACAAGAAATTGTTGCCATGAGGTAGAAACAATGACCAAAATTTTCAAGCTCTAAAATAAGGCCAAAACTCATAATTAGGGACTTTCAGAAGCATTAAGTAATCACTGCTCCTATTGATTTCAGTGGGAATTGTGGGTACCCAGCACCACTGAAAAAAGAGCAGGTTTCAGAGTAGCAGCTGTGTTACTCTGTATCTGCAAAAAGAAAAGGAGGACTTGTTAGTCTCTAAGGTGCTAGTCTCTAAGGTGACACAAGGACTCCTTTTTTTTTTAAAAAAAAATATCAGTTAACTTATTTAGGTGCCTAAACAAATATCCTAGAATATCAGGGTTGGAAAGGACCTCAGGAAGTCATCTGGTCCAACCCCCTGTTCAAAGCAGGACCAATCCCCAATTTTTGCCCCAGATCCCTAAATGGCCCCCTCAAGGATTGAGCTCACAATCTTGGGTTTAGCAGGCCAATGCTCAAACCACTGAGCTATCCCTCCCCCCGTATATGTAGTTGCCTAACTGTAGTTGTCCAAATCTGAAGAAATATTGGCAAGTATTCTTAAGTTTTATAGTCTCTCTCTCACACATACAAATTAAAAGGAGGAAGCATGGATGGATGGTTCACTTTTGATTAGGTTGCTTTGTAAATATGGCATTGAGCAAGGAAGCTTCTGAAAGAATGTCATAGAAACAGACATGCGCAAGGCATTCTAGCCATCATGTTTGGTCTGACTCCACATCATTCAGAGTAGGTACCACCCTGTCTGAGCAGAATGGTATGAGGCCTGGGGGACAAGCAGCTAAAGTGTAACAAGCTATTAGTAAATTGCATGGCTTTCAACCTAGTACAACAGGATAGAATAAATATGGATTAGTGCTAAAGTCAAAGTTTTTATTATGTGAGGTAATGTATGTGCAAGTGGGCGAGTTTTTGAGATAAAGAAAGTACTAACCAGAAGACATATTTTTGTCCAGCCCCTTTAATCTTTTGTTTAGCTCATTTTTAAGCCTCTGCATTATAATTGTTAACAATTAAATCACCTTATAAACTTTTGGAGTGACTAAGGGCATGTCTATGCTTTTGGCAAATGATGTACAGTAGTTGTTTTAGCAACAGTGGTATTTAAAGCAGACACACCATTTGCAAGGGCTTCGAGACATAAGTGATTCCTTTCTATATGGGCCATCAACATTCCAGACCTCTCGCTATGCAGCTGCTAGCGGTAAGAAAGCACATATCTACTGGACAGCACACATATGGCCATACAGAGAACAACAGCAACTTGCTATTGTTATATGCATGGCCATATAACAATGGCCATGACAACAATAAAAATACAACAGCATTCTTCAAAATCCATATTTCTCTGTTAAGAGGAAAGTTATTCCCCTGAGTGTGTGTAGGAGACGTGTGGTGGGAAGTCCATGGTGTCAGTGGTTAGGGAGTGTGTTCCATTACAGATCATGATGGTAAATCTGATTTGCGCACATGTAGGGTGCAATTCTGCTCCCATTAAAATCAAAGGAAGAATTGCCATTCATATCAGTAGAGGCATGACTGGGGCCATAAAGTTTGGCAGTCATATTGATGAGAGAGAATATTGAAATTTCCATACATAGGGCCTGATCCAAAGTCTACTGAAGTCACTAAGACAAACTTCCATTGACTTCAAATGGGCTTTCCGTCAGGGCCATATTTCACAAATATTTCTAGTCTGTCACACAACCTGTTAGCAACACCTTTCCAGAGACCAGGACATGCAGGGAAGCTTCCTCAACTTTGACCCTTCTTAAAAGGAGCCCTGTTTTACAGGAAAATTGTCAGGGATAATGCTGAAAGTAACAGCTCCCCATATGCAGCCACTTTTCCATGGCCACACCCTCCATGCCAGGGCACGCAGGTCTCAGAGAATCCTCTACACTAGCCCTAAGCCACTCAGGATTCCCTCCATTCCTTGATGCTAGGGAAATCAAGTGGTCAGGTAAGTTAGTTCTGCAATTGTTTTGTGCTGTTAGATTGGTGCAAAAGGGCTGCAGCTGGGGCCGGGACCTGGTGCAGTACGTGTCATTAAAAACATGACTCTAAACTCATCAAGAAAAATGGATGTGCAAATCATGATAAGGAAGAATTAAAAAGTAAATAAAAGCAGAATGACCCAAAAAGCTGTTTGAATAAGCATTTGAACTCAAGTTTCAATGTGGTTTTCAGATTATTTATTGTTTTCTGATTCTAATATTTGTTATATTTTAAGGCTAACGGAGGGAGAAGAACTTTTGGGAGCAAAAACAGCTCCATTAGCAAATAAGATGACTATGTAATGTCCAATTTATTAAATGTCCATGTCTATTTTGCCTTATCTAGGGCCAAACTGTGCCTTCAGATACACATGTGCAACTCCCATTGAAATGTCTGGGAATTGTGTGCATATATTCAAGGAAAATTAAACTTTCAATGCTAATAACTAAAAAAGCGAGCCGAGGCAAGGTATCCATTGGCATATTTTTTCATGTGCATAACCTGATTTTCTAGGCAATTTTTGGATTTACAGAAGGGCAAAATATGGCCATTTTGCCAGATTTCTCTGGGAAAAATAATGGCTACTTTAAAAAAATCCAACACAAGTTCTAATCAACCAAAAATTTCAATAGTTTTGTAACAAAATGGTGTAATTTCTACTGTGACATTCCAACTTTGGCAAGAAAGCAGTTTTCACTCTAAATTCTCTGCCCTTTTTTCCTTCCTACCCCCCAAAAGCAAAGTATTTGAGACAAACATTCAAAATGTTTTGCATTCTTGAAAAATTACCAAAACAGGATTTTCCACTCAGGCTGAAAATTCTTCTGCTTTTTTTTTTAAACAAATGTTCAGTGTTGCTAGCATTATTAAACCATGATGTGACATACCATCTTACTTCACTGAGTTGATGTAAGTTAGCACATGTCTGTTATCCATGACATTTTCAGTTGCCTATTCACTCTGCAATCTCAGTCTGGTGGCAAACTCTATTCTCATTCTATTGTTTACTCCCCACAAACACACAAACCCTTTTTGTGAACTGAACTCACTATTTCAACACTAATGAGCTTGCAAATGTTGCTTCATTGATCTCATACAGTTTGATAACTTAATTTCGCATGATTCTCTCTGCTGCCTGGTTTTTTTTTTTTTGAAGGATGAGTTTCCCAACAGGTACATTTAATTCAGCTTCCTTTCTGTCACCATTCTCAGAAATAAACCTCTCCATGTTCACCAAAAATACCTTATTTACACCAGCCATTATAAAGAAGTTAATGTACTAGAGACAAATCTAACATAGCCAGTAGCTTTTCAGCCTCAAATAATTACCATGTGTTTCCAAGATTTAATAACTGTAGACCCAATCCTGCTCACACTAAAGACAATAAGAGCAGGATGACACCATATGTTTCTTGTTAAACAAGCCTCATCTTCCTATTGTTAATCCTTATCTCCGAGATAAAGTCTTTCTGCAGAAAGCATATTCCCATAGCAGTGTTCTGTTTGCAATGGCCTGCTGGATGCCAATGTGCTGTTTGCACTGCAGTAGATCACTTTCATCTATTTCAATTCCATTCCAAGAACACCATTTGTACGTTATCCAACTTCGAAATGTTAATCTGACACCACTGGTCCTGGGCCTTTTAATTTGAAGTGGCAAACATCCAGCTAGCTGCCAGTTGAGTATTTATACTGGAATGTTTCTGAGCCTAGAAATGAACTATTTGTTCATGATAAACATCAACAACATTCCTATAATTTCTACAACACACATTTTGGGTCTGAAACCCTCAACTGGGCTCTAGTCCAAGCCCGAATGTCTACACTGCAATTTTTAGCCCCATAGTCTCAGTCCCGCAAGCCTGAGTCAGCTGACCAGGGCAAGCTGTCTCAAGTCATTTATTGCAGTGTAGATGTACTTGAGAGCGAAAACCAAAACACTGGGCCAGAAGAGAATTGTCACTAGAGAAATATCGCCATCTGTAATCAGAGGAACTCAGGCATGCTGAATGGGTGGCTGCCCAGGCCCTGTACTTCATGGAGCCCTTAACTTCTGTCTGTATCATTGGTCAAAGACACTCCCCCTTCACATACTTCCAAGAAGAGGAGAATTCTGACCAAGTGACAAATGAGTAGCCAGCTACAAGAGCAGCACTGGGAGAACTCATGGGCAATGAGCCAAAGGCCAGGCCCCACGCAGGTGCATAGGAATCACCTACCTTTTTCCAAAGAAAAAACTTTCAATATCCGCCATGATCTTTGCCCCTCTTCCTCCTATTTTTCTTTCACTCCTTGTAACGCTCTCTCCTCCTTCTCCCCCATCACCAATGCCACAGTTCCTTATCTGCTCTGTGCATCTAGCCCCACCCTGTCCTAGCTACTGGCCTCACATGCTCCCGTTACCACTTCTTTCCCTCTGTCTCCTTATCTAACCTTTCACTCACTTCTGGTCTATTCCCCTCAAAATGGAAAGCATGCCCTAGTCTTCCCTCATCCTAAAAATAAAAATAAAAAAATCCACCCACAACTCCAGCTACACCTTTGCAGCTCCCTTTTACCTCAAAACTCATGGAAAATGCTACTTACAACTATTGTCTCCATTCCCTCTCCTCCAACTCCAACCTTGATCCTGCAGTCTGGTTCCTGCCCTTTCCAGTCCAACAAAGATGTTCTCCTCAAGGTTTCTAATGAGCTGTGCAGGCCCTGCACTCCATCCTCTTCCTCCTTTCCCACTATGCTGCTTTTGAAATGTGATTCCACATTCCTGGAAATGTTATTTTCCCTTTTCTCTTGTGACTCTGTCCACTCACAGTTCTCCTATGTAAGTACATAAGAATGGCCATATTGGATCAGACCAATGGCCCATCTAGCCCAGTATCCTGTCATCTGACAGTGACCAATGCCAGATGCTCCAACGGGAATGCACAGAACAGAGTAATCATCCTGTGACTCATTTGCTGTCATCCAGTCCCAGCATCTGATAGTCAGAGGTTTAGGGACACCCAGAGCATGGGGTTCAATCCCTGACCATCTTGGCTAATAGCCATCAATGGACCTATCCTCCATGAAGTTATCTAATTATTTTTTTAACCCAGTTATGTTTTTGGTCTTCACAACATCCTCTGGCAATGAGTTCCACAGGTTGACTGTATGTCATGTGAAGAAGTGCTTCCTTATGTTTTTTTAAATCTGTTGCCTATTCATTTCATTAGGTGGCCCCTGATTTTTGTGTTATGTGAAGGCGTAAATAACACTTCCTTATTCACTTTCTCCACACCATTCATGATTTTCAAGACCTCTATCATAACCTCCCTTAGTCGTTGTTTATCCAGACTGAAGAGTCCCAATCCTTTTAATCTCTCCTCATATAGAAGCTGTTCCATACCTTTAATAATTTTTGTTGCCCTTCTCTGTACTTTTTCCAATTCTAATATATCTTTTTTGAGATGGGGTGACTAGAACTGCATACAGTATTCAAGGTTTGGGCATACCATGGATTTATAAAGTGGCATTATTATATTTTCTGTTTTATTTTCTATCCCTTTCCTAATGGTGCCTAACATTCTGTTCGCTTTTTTGACTGTTGCTGCACATTGAGCGGATTTTTCCAGAGAACCACCCACAATGACTCCTAGATCTCTTTCTTGAGGGGGAACAGCTAATTTAGACACTGTCATTTTGTATGTAAAGTTGGGATTGTTTTCCAATATGCATTACTTTGCATTTATCAACATTGAATTTCAACTGTCATTTTGTTGCCCAGTCACCCAGTTTTGTGAGATCCCTTTGTATCTCTTTGCAGTCTGCTTTGGACTTAACAATCTTGAGTTATTTTGTATCATGTGCAAACTTTGCCACCAAACAGTTTAACCCTTTTCCCAGATCATTTATGAATATGTTGTACTGTACTGTGCCCAATACAAAGCCATGGGGGATACCTCTATTTGCCTCTCTCTCTTCTAAAAACTGACCATTTATTCCTACTCTTTGTTTCCTGTCTTTTAACCAATCATTGGTCCAGGAGAGGACCTTTCCTCTGATCCCATGACTTTACTTTGCTTAAGGGCTTTTGGTGAGGGACCTTGTCAAAGGCTTTCTGTTTGTTGACCCCCCCCCCCTCAAAGAATTCTAATAGATTTGTGAGGTATGATTTCCCTTTACAAAAGCCATGTTGACTCTTCCCCAACAAATTGTGTTCATCTTTGTGTCTGATAATTCTGTTCTTTACTATAGTGTCAACCAATTTGCCTGGTACTGAAGTTAGGTTTACCAGCCCGTAATTGCCAGGATTGCTCCTTTAAAAATTGGTATCACTTCAGTTATCATCCAATCATCTGGTACAGAGGCTGATTTAAATGATAGGTTACATACCACAGTTAATAGTTCTGCAGTTTCATATCTGAGTTCCTTCAGAACTCTTGTCTGACTAATATGGTCTTGGTGACTTATTACTGTTTAATTTATCAATTTGTTTCAAAACCTCCTCTATTGACACCTCAATCTGGGACACTTCCTCAGATTTGTCAACTAAAAAGAATGGCTCAGGTGTGGGCATCACCCTCACATCCTCTGCAGTGAAGACCAATGTAAAGAATTCATTTAGCTTCTCCACAATGGTTTTGTCTTCTTTGAGTGCTCATTTAGCACCTTCATTATTCAGGGGCCTCACTGATTGTTTGGCAGGCTTCCTGCTTCTGATGTACTTAAAAATATTTTTTTGCTAGTTGCTTTTCAAATTCCTACTTCTCTGACAGTTCAGGTTGACTGACATTTTCCATTGTAAGAAAGTATCTTCAGTTGTCTATAACTTTGCAAAATTGATTGTTTGGAGTGAAATTTGACATGCTTGACTTGTGCTTCATGCTGAATTTTTGGGAAAGTTTTCGTAAAAACGATGTAGCCATTTCCAACAATGACGTTAGGGAAAAACTGGTAGTCATGCCAATGTCATGTCAATTGTTTCTTTGAGAAGCTCTAGCTTCTCCAGTGTTTGGAGCAAGAAGTAGAAATATGGCAGGGGCATAGTCCTGGGGTCGGAGAGGTGCCTATTGCTGTTCCCAGGAAAATCAAACCAGATTTGACCATATTATAAGCCCCTGAAAACCGTCTTTTGCACCAGCTCAGCAGATGTTGTTAAAGGCTAACTGCTAAAATCAATGAACTTTTCATCTGCACAACTCATGCTCCGGCCGCATAGAACTCTCTGCATGCCAGCTGCACTGAACATGCGTCTAGCCCTGACTGACTGTCCTGCATAGCGGGCACCGAGCCAGGGGAGGGGGATGGAGCAACAGCTACTCCATCCCATTTTTGTTTGGGGGAATGTGCGTTGGGATGATAGCCATACCTTCGAGTTTCAGCTCTTTCACTGGCTCGTTTCAAAAATCCTGCACAAATCGCAGCCCTTATTACTGAGTAAGTTTTATATCCCACCGTTAGGACATAGTCACAATTATTCTCTCTGCTTTACAAAGAAGATATCTGAGAAGTTGCACAAGATTATTTTTGGCAGAACTGGGACTAGAACTCAGGTCCCTAATTTGATAGACTCATCTCAGCCATTTAGCCACATGGCCTCTCAGAACAAATGTGTCAGATCTATGTGTTTAGATATGCTGTTTGTAATAACTAGAACACCCACTGCTCAAAAGCCAGGAAAATAACCCAGGATTTGGTTCCCAGCATTCCTCTGATGTCCATCAAATCCAAGAGAGACTTGCAAAAGCACCTAAGCAATTTCAGGAGCACAAACCCCATTGATTTTAAAAATTTCCAATCAGTTGGGTAAGCCCCCTGCAGACTGTGTGTCATATCTGCCTCTAATGGCTGGTGTACAGAGGATGGCAGCCTTCTACTGCTACCAGTTACTCCTTTAGTTCAAGTGGTAGAGGTCCGTACTGTGACCCCATCACTGCTTGTGATCCAGAAAGGGGGGTCAGTATGGTTCCAAAGCTTGGAATTTTTACTTTTTCAGTTTGTTTAAAAAAAAAACAACCCGAGGGAATTAAATCCAAAAAGCTATGTTTGAGAATGTTGAGATTACGAAGTCAAGCACTGAACATCTAGTAATATTCAGTATTAAGGTTGCATGGGCAACATTAATTTGTTCTGTTGTGCATATGCATGGTGATACACAGTCTTTAATTATATGGTCATATACTATTTGTTCTACAGGATCTCTGATTTATCCAGGGCACATGATTAACAGCAAATGAGGCCAAGGGTTGTAAGAAGAAATAGGATGTTCTCTTTGTTTAAGGCGCTGGATGGGGGTACAGGAAAGCTGGATTTGTTCTGATGTTGGGCAAAACTATGATAAATATGTAAGCACTAGTAACCTTAATTCTGGCATTTTCTGACTTTTGAGTTCTTGACTTTCAATGTCAATGTTCTTTGAAGTTTTTCCTCTATATAATGTTTACAAATATATATACATAGATTACATGCAAAAACTGATATAAACAAGCAGTATTTTACATAGCCAACAATATATGTTTACATTCTTTTGTAAGAAGGTAAACAACATATTTTGATATCTTGAAATACATTTTCTCTTATAAAAAGGCAAATAAATAGAGATGATAAAAAATAACATCATCACACTCAGCAACTACAACTTGCTTTTAGCTGCTGTAACTTTAAACTCTTAAGAGAAAGTTAAAGGAACTCATATCTGAATTTCTGTCCACAGAATAGGCAAAAACCTTTTGCTTTTGGTTTTTCATGTTGTTAATCCTATCTGGAGCAATCTCTGAGTTAGCTAAAACAGCAAAGGATTTTCCAAAATGCTTAAGGAAATTTGACATATTTAAGCTGTTCTCAGGTAGGACAAATGCATCCTATCAATAAATGCCTTTAGTTAGGAAACTGAAGCAGACAGATTTGAAGTCTAAGGGAGGGCATTTGGACTTGGAGGAAGGAAGAAAATCAAGTGCTTTTGGAAGAAAGCTGGTTACCAGGGGAAAACTGTGAGTGTCTGCAGAAGGATAATGGGCCTGAGAAGAGTGATTGGGAGACTGGGAAATAACATCAGGTTTCTAGAGAAAAAAGTTGAGTGGCTGAAGAAAGACATTGGGAACTTAAAAGAGAGACAGCGAGGCCTGGGGCTAAATTTTTGCTGGTTTATTTTTTCTCCCTGTTTGTTTATTTGCTACAAGTCAGATTTTGGAGCAATTAGTAAAATATCCTGCAAATATTCCCTGTGTGGCTGCACATGAATAACTTCAATTTTACTGAACATTTGTGTCGAGCTACAGAATGCATCTGCTATTTGCATTTACTTAATCTGCTAAAATATTGTGAATTAAATTACAGATTTTATAAGATATTAATGAAACAACTTCCTATTGGTATATTAAACATCTTTGACTACCATGGCCTGTTTTTTGGCTATGTGTCCCATTCCCCAGGAGTATCCATGTCTTGTTTCAATTACACTCTGATTGCAAGCAACTGGGCTGAGTACCATCTCGTGGAAGAGATCCAACTGGCTGCGAATGGTTCAATATACACTCACAATAGGCTACGGGAATATCTGCCAACATCCTATGACCAAAAAAAAGTAAGCTGCAGATTTGCATAAATTGTCATATATTTGCATAAATTTCAGCACAACCCATCAGAAGCATGTGACTTTTCATTCTAATGTTATACTGTAATACACCGCACTATGGGGATTTACACTGTTTGATAGTTGCTATGTACTATAGCAATAAGTAAATTAAGAACATTAAAAAAAATCCATTCCATATTTCCAGAATTGTTCCTTCTCTCTTTCCACACAGACAAGTCAAAAGAAGATGGAGGTATGTGTGGGGGGAGAAGGGGGAGATGTGCCTGTTAGAACTACCCAAACCTACGTTACCACTTAATTAACCCCCGACATTTCCGAGGGAAATGCAGAAAGTCAAGCCATTTAAAACATTTCTGTACTGACGCTCATAGATGGAATAGTAACAAGAACCCTAACAGTTATACATTGGAAAGACAGGAAGGCAAAAAACAGAGGGCAACATTTTCAAACGTGCATAAGTGATGTAGCAATCTAAGGCCCATTGACTTTCAAGAGAATTTATGTGCGTAAAGCATGTAGCCATTTTTGAAAATTTTACCCAGAGTCCCTTGAGTACTTTTTTTATTCCTTGCAAAAGTAATCAATCCCTGATCTGAAAAGAAAACCTGAAATATTCGCAGGTAATCCCAAGAAATTGTCAGAGCAAATTTCAGACTTGAAGAGGAAACTGAGTTAAAAAGGAAAGAGAGGGAGAAAAATATTTGTTTAGAACTCTGTCTTTGAAGAGAGTCAGTGGGTCTCTGGATGTAGAGCATCTAAATTCTAAGCTAAGTCTGGGAAATGGAAGATGAGTTTGAAACATGTTAATGCAGTTAATGTCTTAACACACAAATAACTCTGATTTTGTCTTCAATCTACTTACACTGAGTTCAGCATACAAAAATGCAGCGGCTTTTCCCTGTCATCTAGAGGGGAAAAGTAGACTTGGAAGGTCCGCAGTATACAAGAGTTATTGGACTAATGGATCAGTTCCATATTCTGCCTTTGAATGAATGAAATTTCTGATACTGTACATCAGTTAGTATGAAAGTCACTGTTTGCCCACGACACATGTTGCTACTGTACAGAGAAGTTTCATAATTTAAGAAAAACAATTATTTAACAGGATTTCTCTTTAAATATGTTGGCATGGCCTTTCCCCCTTCTTTCAATATCTTAAAATCTGGGAAAAGTGTAGTTGAAATATTAACATAGGTATTTAATACTGTATTGGCCTGGCTAGTATGTAAATGCACCATTGCCCACTGCCAGATGGAATCAGAACCACTCAGGTGTGTGTCATAAGACCTATATTGCTAAAGGCTTACTGAACTTCTCTGGCAGCTGGAGAGGTAGAGGTCTGTGCTTTTGAAGGATTTGAGGAAATATGAGTCTCATCCACTCCATCATTGTAGCAGATCAAATAGTCATGGCACACAGGATAATAATAACTGTAAAGTCCAACATGGCTGCAGATTAGTTACAATAGTCATGTCAATTTGCAAACAGGAATCATTTGCTCTCAACAATAATATTTATCTATATTAATCTTGCTAATATCTGTTGAAGTTATTGGGTTAGGTCTTCATTTGTGCTGAGCTTCTTCTTCTCTCTGCTGAGGAAAGGCATGGTGGGATAAGGAAGGTGGTCACTGGGGGGCCAAAATATCTTGAATGATTTCACAGGGAGCTATGCACTCATTTCCACCTCCTTCTGCCCCTGGCATGCTTCATTCTTGACACGCTCCCTAACAATACTACCTTTTGTGCCTGTTAAGGATTCTTCCATGCTGGGATCTTTAACTTGCCTGTTTGAGGTAGCTGTAAGGCTCTTCTGCACTATGGGAGCAGCACAAAGGGGAAGATGTAGCCCACCCACTCCATATTTACCATCCCAGATTTCCCATTTAATAAAAGAACCTCAGGGTTCTCTTATAATATTTTGTGGCACATAGAGTTACATTTTACTTACTTAATACTGCCGAGGCATGTCCATAAACAAAAACGAAACATATTCTCACACACGCGAATTGCATTTGTGGCTAAAAACGCAGACTGATATGAAAACAGTGTCCATTGTTGATGCTCTGCTTCTCGATTTTGGTTGCATGCTCATTAATGAATTTGTAATCACAAAGAAAAAAATTATAAACACACAGTTCAGTACAAAAATATACATTTTGCTTTTTGCCAACTAAGTCCTAGAACTAAAGTGCTCCATTTAATTATTTGAGCTGGGAGTGTTGAAGGAACCTATAATTTATTTGTATAATTAAGTCAGCTGCAGATGTTTTTATTTTTTTTAATATTTGGTATTTATGACAAGTGCTTTTCTCTTTCATCCAGTAATAACATCTGAAAAACATGAATAAATGTCCCAAGTACTGTGCTCCCCAACAGAGTAATTTGCATATGATATCACTTTTGTGGGAATGCATTTGTTTTTGTTTTTTTTCAAAATGTGGGTTTGGCAAACAGAGCAGTTACATGGTAGTACATGAGGGCTTGTGGGAGGAGTGGGTAGGAGAAGGTGACAGCAGTCATATCAACGGCTAGAATTCTTACCCTATATGAGAACACAATTTTTAATTTAATTTTTTGCTTTCCTAGCACAGTGCTCTAGCAGCTTTGCCCAAGAGAGGGGGTACCAGCAGGGAGCTGGTTGTAGATCTATTCTGCACTAGGCCTTGGTGGTCAATTAGTTTAGGACACATTCCAACCATGTTCCCTTCCCTATACTTGGCTTGAGAGGGGAGAATGGCTCAGGGGACAAACACACCAATTCTGCACCATTGAGAGCTCCCCTGGGCTGGGGCAATTATTAGATGAAGAGATTTGTTTGCTTTGCATATCTGAGAATCTGGCCTATAGATTATGTGGGTGTCCTGGGCACAGTTCAGATTGTATGCTCTTCAGGGAAAGGACTATGTCTTTCTGTTTGTTCTGTGAGTCGTCCAGCACACTTTTGGGTATTGGAGAAATAATAGATAATAACAACAGATAATTTATGGTCCTGGCAAAACCAACTGGCTCACTCCCAAACCCCAATCACCTCTTCAACATCTATGTAATTTTCAGCCTTACTGGGTCTGACCCTATGAGACTGGGCATTGAGGATATCCCGCATCTTACAGGATCAGGCCCTGAAAGAATTATGCAAACCTGATTGCTTTCATGGACCTTAACTGCTGGGCATATTTTCAGGATTCACAGGTCAAGTTTGCTTGGTGTTTTGGGATCACCTTTGTGAAGAGCTCCTGAAAGGACAATCAGTCCCTGACTGCAATGAATGGTGCTGCATGAAACAGTAAATGAAACAGACACAAGTAGATGTGCCCATTCAGTCTTCAGGAGCATTGTTTTTTACACTGTAGTATTTTTTTTTATTTTATTTTTTTCCCCTTGAATGACACTCAGAGGAGCAAGGAGCCAGAGACATTCTAACTAGACTGCACTCAGCAGTGCAGTTAGTTGCCATCAGAAATGAAGACAAGTTTGGATCTAGCCACCTTCACAGAATGATAAAATGTCCTCCTTTTTACACAGGGTTCCCCTCTACCGGGAAGACAGTCACCAAGGCTTATTAAGCCTGGGAGGCAGCTTCAGTGAGAAAGGGGAATGGAGGTTAGATTCTTTTGTGAGGGAACTGATGTTTCCTAATATTGGTAGAAAGCGCTTACATAGCATATTAGAATTGTTTAGTAGACAGAACTATAAAATGGTTCTCTTTCAAATTTTCATAAGCGCCTTAGTCCCATTTTCATAACTGATTTAGGCATTTTGGATCCCAGGTCCTATTAGTTTTCAATGAAATGTTCCGTGTTCAAAATCTCCTAATTGATTTAGGAGCCCAAGTCCCATTGACTTGCAATGGGACTTAAGCGCCTAAGGGACTTAGGGACTTTTGAAAATTTAGCTCCATATGAATATCCTTATTGAAAATGCTGATTTTTTTCTGAGAATTGTACTATATTGTTTACCTCAAAAGTCACCTCAGTCTATCTATAGCTTTATACACACATGTACATGTGTATATATGTACACACACACATATATACAACCATATGTAATTTTCATATTTCTTTTACTAAAGGACTTATCTGTACCTACTTACAATAAATATGTGTATAAATATACCGTAACATACAATATATATATGAACCTCTTCTGCAGGGTTACTCGGAGGAGAAAGTAATGAAATGATGGTTTAATGTAAGGGATTCATTAGGTCCCATGAGATACAGCAGGAAGTGCTGCAACAACTCACAGGCAGTAGTTGTGAGCAACTAACTTACTCATTCCCGAACAAGTATAAATAAAAACATTCTCACCTTTAAATGTTATGAGCTGCATTCATTAAAATTCGACACTCCATTTATGTGGGTTTTCTTACAGACATTACTCACGTCTGTTTTTCTTTTGCTCTTCAATAAAGCACTCTTCACCTGTGTGTAAACTAACTCCTCACACAGCACTCCTGGGGTGAAAGGAACATAAACCATAGAAGGTGCAGAGGCCGCTGGAAGGGCACATAATGCCTATTCAAGGTTACAAATCTGCATCTCTTTCCAAAAGGAGGGTGCTAGATGAGGCAGATTTAAGGGATGGGGTTTGGTTGGGGTTGTTTTGCTTGACTCTAAAACATGTTTTATTATTCATTGGAAAGCAGGGCTTGTCATAACAGTCCCTCCATCAAGTTGACTACCGTATATAGAATCTCTGAAATACTTAAAGAATACTAATAAGTGTAGTATGAGTTTTCATACTTGATCCCAAAAGAAGCATTGAAAAGTGTTTCTCAGTAAACAAAACTATTTCCCCAGAATCTCTGGAGCACTGTTTGGTACAAATTAATTACTTTTCCAAACTAACCTCTAACATTGTACTTGACAGTTTTGTGTGTGCAAATTGAGTAGTTAGGTATTTCCTGACGACCCGCTTTGCAGACAGCATATTGAGGCACAGTTTTGGCACCTAAATGAAGTGGCCACATTTACAAAAGGGCTTAGCAGCCTGCCACTCCCCGTGGGCGCATGATGCACCATGACTATAGACTCCTATGACAAACCTCCTCCCCTCATCAAGTGAGTAATGCATCATGAGAGATGTAGTCTAGCCAGAGAGTGGGCTCAAAGAGGAGAATGGGGGCATGAGACAATCTAACTACCACTTTTGTAAAACAGTGTGGTGCCATTTTGAATATTTCAGTTTTCAGTGTTTTGCGGGGGGGGGGGGGGAAGGGGGAGGAGAAATCTGACCAATTTTTGGCAAATCTACCATTCAAAATGTGTGGGCAGAATTTTGGAGACCAGGCTGAGGCCAGCTCATTAGTTAGCTCTTATTTTCTAATCAGCCAATGGCTACTTGTTCTGATGATGTAATCGATTTATCCTGTGGTCACTAGTCATGTGTCTTGTCACTCAATCCCTCACCGAGGAGCTTTGATGTGTAAAGTTCTTTTTGGGTTCTGGTGGCTCCACTCAAAGCTTGAGAGCTCTTGTAGCTCAATACAAGTTAAATCAAAGGTGGGAGGGTCTTTGCCACATGGAGGGCTCTACAAATGTTTCCCGCAGACGTATTACCAATACAAATAATCATTATCATGATCAAATTAAGGGCATGCAAGTGCTATCAATGTTGTGTAAGAAAGAACCCAGATTTGCAACAGTTTATGTTGTAAAGAAAGACTATAATCCTTTCTAATATTTACTGTCAAATGACATTTCTTTATATTTAAGAGCAGCTTTCCAAAGTGGGAAAAGGTGAGTCATTTTCTATTAAACCATGGACCCAATTTAGCTCTCTCCAAAGTCTTTTGGAGTTTTTCAATTGACTTTGGTGGAAGCAGGACTAGATCCATACGAACATAGAATTTATTGTCTTTTGCATATCAAGCTGGGTAAGTCTCCGTTCTCTTCAAATATTGCTTTTGAATGGGCTTCAATGGTCTATAAACAGGATCTTATCGGTCCTCAGATACTCTGACAAAAAAAGATGCACTCAGATACGAAGACAAACTTGGCTGTATTCCCAAAGTAAAAGCAACACAAATGAAGTTGTGGTTTGATCTCTGGATAGTGCTGATAACCTGATTTAGGCAGTTATAGGAATATGTTGACACTTTAGTTTTGTTATTTACACTGATAACTTCCCATTAGTCCTTATTTTACTCCATATTCCCCCTCACTCCCTCTTCACATATATTCTCAGGGCCAGTATCCTACTTGCTAAAGTAGCTTCAGATTCCTTTTCGAGTCTGTAGGTTCTGTTCCTTAATTGGACAAAGAGTTTCTGCATAGCAAGGAGGTCACCCCGCCCCCACTTTCTTTAGGGGCTAAGTATTTTGTGTCTGTAGTTGTCCAAGTTGCTGCTACATTTGACAGGAATAGATGAGCAGTCTCAGAACCAAATTTAGATGTTCAACAAGCCAGTGCAGAGCACGATCACAAAGCCAAAAATCCAATCCAATCAAACTGATTTGAATACTTTTATCCCTGTTTAATGTTTTAATTTTTATTTAAGGTACGTAGAAAAACATCAGATCTTCCCAGTGGTTTCAGATGATCCAGGGATATAAATGTGGTTTAGGTTAAATGACTAAGAGGAGGGTGCACAACAGGTTGAAAGCCCATAGTCAAAGCGTGGTTATCAGTAAATAACTGTCAAACTGGGAGGACGTATCCAATATGAGCCTCACAGGTTCTGTCCTGAGTCTGGTGCTATTCAATATGTTCATTAGTGACATGGATAATGTCACATTTTAAGAAGGATGTGGACAAATTGGAGAGAATCCAGAGGAGAACAACAAAAATGATAAAAGGTTTAGAAAACCTGACCTAGAAAGAAAGGTTATAAAAACGTTGCATGTTTAGTTTTGAGAAAAGAAGACTGAGGGGTACATGATAACAGTCTTCAATGTGTTTAGGGCTGTTATAAAGAGGACTGTGATCAATTGTTCTCCATGTTCACTGAAGGTAGGATAAGTAGTAATGTGCTTAATCTACAGGAAAGGAGATTTAGTTAGGATTTTAGTAAAAAATTTCTAACTCTAAGGGTAGTTACGGTTTGGACTAAGCTTCTAAGGGAGGCTGTGGAATCCCCATTATTGGAGGTTTTTTAGGAACAGTTCAAACCAGTGGTGGGCAACCTGCAGCCTCCCCATGGAGGGATGCATGTGACCCATCAGGGTAATATGATTGCGGGCCGCGAGACATTTTGCTGACGTTGACTGTCTGCAGGCACAGCCCCCTGCAGCTCCCCCTGGCCGCAGTTCGCTGTTCCCAGCCAATGGGAGCTGTGGGAAGCGGCGGGCTGCAGGCACGTGCTGGCCACCACTTCCTGCAACTCCCATTGGCTGGGAACGGTGAACCGCAGCCACTGCAAGCTGTGGGGGGCCATGCCTGCGGACTGTCAACGTCAGCAAAATATCTCGCGGTCTGCAATCAGATTACTCTGATGGGCTGCATGTGGCCTGCGGGCCGCAGGTTGCCACCACTGGATTAGACAAATAGTTGTCAGGGATGGTCTAAGTTTATCTGGTCGTGCCTCAGCACAGAAGGCTGGATTTGATGACTTCTCAAGGTCCCTTCCAGCTTTACATTTCTATGATTCTGTGGGTCTAACCAGTTCCAGCCATCTGGAAAGTGAATCCTGGTCTTCCTTTCCAATATTGCTCCCTTTTGAGTAGTGTGAATGTTCAACTGAGAAGGCATTCAATAGTGATCCAATAAATTGCACTCAGAACTTATACAGAAGCACAGAGGTTGATTGCTGTTAAAAGAAAACATACAGCTGTATAGGACCAGATCCTCAGCTGGTGTATAACAGCTCAGCTACATTGAGCTTGTGCAAGACAGCACAGTCCTTCTTTTGAAAATCTTGACTTTAGGCTAGGCAAGTTTTGGTTGGGTGTCCGCGGGGTAAGAAACCTAGATGAACAGCACAACTTGAAGAGTGATTCTGCTCTGAATGCCATTACTCTGTGCAAATGGCATTGTGAGGAGCCATATTAACTGTGTATCAATGAGTCCATGTCAACTGTGCTCTGCTTCAAGTAAAGAAAGGTTGATTTCTTTTCCTAAGAGCCAGCCCTGCAAAACTCCACCTCCGCTCCAGGAGTCAAATGAAGCTTTCTTTCTCACACATCATCACAAATTCTCCAGGCCAGATTAGGCCTCTCCTAATTTACACCTTTGGTTACACCTGTGCAACTTCATATAGATTCATACACTTTAAGGTCAGAAGGGACCATTGTGATTGTATAGACTGACCTCCTGCACAACACAGGCCACAGAATCTCACCCACCCACTCCTGTAATAAACCCCTAACCTATGTCTGAGCTATTGAAGTCCTCAAATCATGGTTTAAAGACTTCAAGGTGCAGAGAATCCTCCAGCAAGTGACCCGTGCCCCACATCTTCAGATTAGGCCCCCAGTGACACTGATACCACCGCATTGTCTTAAATGGCTGTGAATTGACTGGAACTTGTAAAATAATTGTATTGGTGAGACAATGTAGAAAAGGAATAGAATCCAGCTCACTCTCCCATAGCTTTGTAAACTCTGCAGAGCTAGCAGGAGTGAAAAACAACAAATATGATTTTTATTACTATCGTGAGCAGATATTGCTTTGATTATAAACAGAGAGCCAATCTGTTGAATAAAATGTGCCATTTTTGTATAGTCACTTTTCAAAGTGGACCTGTACTTCAATATAATTGTTGGAGAGGGAGAGGCTGCTGTGATCATTCCACAACAACATCCAAATGCAAAATGGATATAAACAGAAGGATGAAATCAGAACTGAAGTGGGATGAATTAATTTTTTTCCAAGCAAATTGTATAAAAAATAAAATAAAAAAATATGAATCCACTAAAACCCCAGGGGTACAGATGGGCTGGTCTTCATTAACATTTGGATCGAAAAGTGTTTCCTGTCTTCTTTCTGGAAGCTGAGAAATGTTAGTGGTTTTTCAAACTTCTTGAAATATTTTCAGACTGTGCAGTCACGATTTCCCTGTGCGCCCACGGAATTATGGAAATAGTGAAGAGCGATGAATCTGCCAGAAAGAAAGGTGGCACTACAATGCTTAGGGCAGAAACCTCTGCAACAAATAGAAAAGTGTTTCAAACTTAGTTTGAAAATTTACATTCTGTACCAGTCTTTAGAGAGCAGGTGTCAAATATGAATCACATGCTTTTCATACCATATTTTTCCCAGGTTTGTTCATCTTAGATAAGGTATCATTTTTCATCTCCATAATATGTAGCATATATAATAAATAATATGCACAGTGCCATAATAAATATACATCATATATTATGTGTGTGCATTATAGTGGTCCTGGTAGAATTACAGCAGAGCAGTGAAGGCTGACTTGGCATTTTCATTATAAAACCTGATATCCAGTGTTCAATAGCAGCTCAGTTCCAAAAGACATAGATATACCTTCTAACCACATGCAAAGAGCTTTTACAAATGGTTTTAAGAGCTTGATGTGAACAGCCCTGCATAGGTTTGCAAAGGAGGAGAGAGGGTTCAAGGAGCCTTCTCGGTGTTTCAGTTCTCATGATTTTATCATTAGTCTTTGATATTTTGTGTCTTTTGTGAAGTCCCCACTCTTGGCAGTCCTGTGATTATGTGAGAATCTCAGCTTTCATTTAGTAATAAAAACATGTTTCTAGCCCTCCTGGTTGCAGAGAAAAGTTTGAAAGTGTGACCCCTGAAGGCTCAAACACCAGAAGGCAAATACAAAACACACAACATTTATTATTGTTGTCTTATCATTTTTAAGCCAAACTCATGATTTTTTAATATGGCACTACTGCTACTAGTATCAGCATGCAGGGCTCAGATGCAGCCATAGTTCTTGCACTAACTAAGTGTAAGGATAGCTTAAGGCTAGAACTGGTGCAGGCCTGTGACAAAGCCGTGAAGTGTGGTAAGTGAGATCATGGCCACATCCAGCCCTTCCCACCAGCCAGTAAAGCTGGCTCACATAGGAGACACATGTACATGTGTTTTCACTATGCTGTATTGACAGGAGATGCTCTCCGGTCAACTTCACTGTGCTGTGTTGATGGGAGATGCTCTCCAGTCGACTTCCCTTACTCTTCTTGGAGAGCTGGAGTACCGGGATTGACTGTGGAGCGCTCTGCCATCAATTTAGCGGCTGTTCACTAGACCTGCTAAACCAATCCCTGCTGCATTGATTGCAGCAGCGTTGATCTCCCCAGTAGCGGAGACCAGCCCTCGGTCTTTTAATCATTCCTCATACTGTTTTGTTGATGAGATGAGGTACAAGAAGGAATAGAATCCAGCTCACTCTCCCATAGCTTTGTAAAGACTGAAGGGCTAGCAGGAGGTATATGCATCTACAAAGGTCCAGGATAATTTTCCTCACCTATTTCTATTTATGGTATACCTTTTGTGCAACAGAGTGATTAGTTCTGAACAAAGTATTCCTGGTAAGGATGTACCATTGACTTATATAACTGCATTACAATATTTTAGTATTTTTATCCCATCCTTCATATATCGTTGTGATGGGTTGGATCACAGAAACCCCTTTAGGACTGCCACCTGATGTGCCTAGACTACCTCTGAGCCTGTTTTCCCTGCCAGCTTGGGACTTCAGTACCTTGCCTTGTTTGAGCCAGACACGCTTGCCTGCTGCAAACACAGATCCAAGTCTGAACCACGTCCCCCACAAGCTGCAGTCTTAACTGAAAACAGCTTCAGAAGTGCTTCTGTCTCCAGCACTCAGATGCCCAGCTCCCAATGGGGTCCAAACACCCAAAAAATCCATTTTACCCTGTATAAAGCTTATACAGGGTAAACTCATAAATTGTTCACCCTCTATAACACTGATAGAGAGATATGCATAGCTGTTTGCCCCCCATCCTCCCCCGGTATTAATATTTACTCTGGGTTAATTAGTAAGTAAAAAGTGATTTTATTAAATATAAAAAGTAGGATTTAAGTGGTTCCAAGTAATAACAGACAGAACAAAGTAAATTACCAAACAAAATAAAATAAAACCCACAAGTCTAAGCCTAATACAGTAGGAAACTAAATGCAGATAAATCTCACCCTCAGAGATGTTCCAATAAGCTTCTTTGACAGACTAGCCTCATTTTAGTCTGGGTCCATCAATCACTCACACCCCTGTATTTACTGTCCTTTGTTCCAGTTTCTTTCAGGCATCCTTTGGGGTGGAGAGCCAGCTGAAGACAAAATGGAGGGGTTTCCCAGGGGCTTATATAGCCTCTCTCGTGGTTGGAAACCCCTCTCTTCTCCAGTGTACAGCTACAAGATGGAGTTTTGGAGTCACATGAGCAAGTCACCTGTCCATGCATGACTCAGTTCTTTACAGGCCGACGCCATGTCAGCCCGAACATTCCCAGGAAAGCTCAGATGTGGACTGGGGTCTATCATGGTTCATTGTTGGCCATGTACTCCCAATTACTTGAATAACCCTATGTTCACCAAATCTGCCTTAGGAGCTTTCTGCAGCAAACACTTTAAATACAAGCATAGAGCCAATGCTCTTAACTTCAGACATAAAAATGATACATGTATATGAATAGGATGAATACATTCAGTAGAAAATAACCTGTGCAAAGATATATTACATGGCATATGTAGCATAAAACATATTCCAGTTATGTCATATTTACATTCATAAGCATATTTCTGTAAAGCATTATGGGGTGCAATTTCACAATCATCTTTGCTTTTTTTTGACTATTGCTGCACATCAAGCAAAGATCTCCACTGAGCTATCCACAATCCTGGACCCAGTGACGTCAATGAGAGTTTTGCCATCAATTTCATTGGGACCAGAATTTCACCCCAGGCCTTTTCCTAGAGTGGTTATGCTTAGTTTAGAACCCAGCAATGTGTGTGAGTAGTAGATCTGAGAAAATTACAGATTTTCTGGTTCGTTGACCATTAAAAACAAAACAGACAAACAAATAAATAAATAAAATTGAAACAAAAGTTTTCAACACTTTCAGTGAATTGAAAGGTGGGGAAAAATGTTTCAGGTCAAACAAAACTTAGTGTTTGATGTGAAACAAAACATTTCATTTCGATTTTTGAGTGCTTTTTAACTTTTTTAAAAATAAAATTAAAGGAAATGTCAAAACAAAACATTATTTGAAATAATAGTGTTTCATTTTTAAGATGCTGAAACCATTTGGCGAAATTGACTCAAATTGGTTAAATGTTTCAGTGTCACCAAATCCAAAATTTTCAGTGAAAAAAATGTTTTGGCGGAAAAATTTTGCCCAGCTGTAATGAATATTTTATTCCTTCCGCTCTGCCACACCTTGCCTTTGGCTCTGTCTACACTGCAGACTTCACGGTGGCACAGCAGAACCACTGCAGCTGCACTGCTGTAAGGTCGCCTGTGTAGCCGCTCTATGCCAAGTGCAGAGAGCTCTCCCATAGACGTAATTAAACCACCCGCAATGAGCAGCAGTAGTTATGTTGGCGGGAGAGCATCTCCCACTGACACAGAAGTGTCCACACCGGCGCTTTTGTCAGTGAAACTTATGTCGGTCAGGGGTATGGTTTTTTCACACCCCTGACTGACAAAAGTTTTACCAACAGAAGTACTAGTGTAGGCATAGCCTAAGTATTGCAAAGGTCTTAGAACAGTCATTAAATGTAGTATATTTACACTGGGGTATTATTTGCACTTCTTTTCACTTTGGGGCTGCATTTTTAAAATAATATCAGTTTGCAAGAAGCTGTCAGAGAACTATGTGAAAGTTGAGACAATAAACAAACATCCAAAAAACTTCAACTTCCAATGTAATTGTTTTCCCAAAATACCACTAGCAATTAGACCATATTAGCAACATATTGGTTAAATTAGCTCATTTTCTAACTCATAACTGTTTTTTTTATTTGGTTTTACGGTTGCCAGAAGCATCTGAAACTGGAAAGTATCTAGGATTTAGTTTATAGTCATAAATTAGAAACAAGTAAACAACCAACATCACGTCTAGGAAAGCCAAACGTAGGAAAATTAAGGGGAAAAATATGAAGAAAATAATCCCATGGGTGGATTTTTTGTGATGGTTAAAAATTTATTGTGCAAGTTTTATGGAAGTACAATGACAACACAGCCTGCAGGGCAATACAGAAAGACAGTCAATAAATAAGACTAAAGAACTGTGCAATAAATAAATACCAAACTAGTGTAATATGTTTCTAGCAGGCTGAACACTTTTAATTCCTCAGTTTAAGGGTGAATTTTACAAATAAAATAACCACACCTGCATGTGCTTCTGCAAAGCAGTTTGTTTATGGTAGGACTCACCTTCCCTCACCCCTCCCCATCTCATTTTTCCAGTGTGTTTTTTAAAAATCCAGCTAGCATTTAACACTAGTTAAAGTACTACATTCAAGATGCAGCCACTCTCTCGCGAAGACAATATTTGGGGTATTGAGTTTTGTAGTTTCCCTTTAACTCTAGCAGAGTTGTAATCCATGTGTACATGCACCCTTACCATAAGACAGCATTCCTCAGTTATTTTATATACATGCCCTTCAGTTAAACAAGCTGTACTGTGAGTGTCAAATGTGTCATGCACTGTCCCAAGAGATTTCTTTGAGGCTGGTTTAACCAAGTAAACGCACATCTTTTATTACCTTTGGTTGAACACATTAGCTCTTTCTTTTAAAAACATTGTATGGTTGAGAAGGCTTGGAACATTCCAGACAAGCGTCTGCAAAAACATCTCTGGATCAGTGACTGTGATCACGGGCTAGGTAATTTGTTTGATTAGAGCATCCGTCTAAGACAAAGAAAGTGTAGTGGAGTGAATCAGGCTCTGGTCTCATTTACAGGTCTGGAGATGCATGTAGAAGCTATTACAAGTGACCTTTGACCCAGGCCACCCTCAGGTGAAACTGTTTTGCCCAGTCACCTCCTGTTAGCCTCAGTCAAATGATAGGCTTTTGGGAGCCATAGCAGTGACTTGGCAATTGTTAATCATACAGACAATATCAGAACCATAGGCCCAGCCTGGAGCTATACAGATGCAAAAGCAGATGAATTTAACAAATAATGGGTTTTCAAACTTCTTATGATGATAGTGTTACTTACAACAAATCTGTCTGCAGATTTTGGGCTACAGAGATAAAAGCCCTGAGGAAAAATGTCAGTGGCTTGAGTTTATTTATATGTAAGGTAACCATGAAAAATGTCGGCATACCACTAATTGTAGGGCATATTTATTCTGCACAAGTTGTTTTCCACATTAGCACAGTTGTTAAAATGCACAGTTTTGCCTCAGGAATAATATAACTTTATCTTCTGTAATTTTAAATGTGGATGCTGCTGGGGTACTATACGGTGAAGGAGAAATGTAAGAAATGGGCAATGCAAATATGAAAACAAACATAACAAAAATGTAACGTAGTAATTATATCAAATGCACAAGAATCAGTACAGACTCAGGGAAAGGATAACAAAGCAACTACAGAGAACTACACTTGGTTTGAAATTTGTACTCTTATTTGTTGACTGGTTTTTAGCTTAAACCACCTAAGGGGGACTGTTTGGTAGGGTTAAACATTTATAGGGTTATTCTGTATTGATCTATGTTAATCAGTATCTACAGTGTATAGCAACCGTACTAACTGGGACAAAATAATCCCACCCTGCCTTCACCCAGGTATATTAGTCACAATATTACAAATAGTGTACTGAACAACAATTTAAAAAATTCTGTTGACAAAGCAAGATTTTGCATCCAGTAATATTTTAAAGCAAGATAACACTAGAGCAATAATCCAGTAATTCACAAAAAGAAAAGGAGGACTTGTGGCACCTTAGAGACTAACAAATTTATTTGAGCATAAGCTTTCGTGAGCTACAGCTCACTTCATCGGAGTCTCTAAGGTGCCACAAGTCCTCCTTTTCTTTTTGCGAATACAGACTAACACGGCTGCTACTCTGAATCCAGTAATTGGCAGTGATACAAGCTGTGTAATATCAGCTGATAACACAATTCCATATATTTGAAGCAGAAAAAGCTAAGATTCAGTAACTGATTTGCCATGACCTTTAGGTAACATGTAAGGCAGAGATATATCTAGTTCCATGAGACTGAAGTGGTGCGCTAAAGGTGAGTTTTTCACCAAGGTAATGCTCACAAAACATTTGCTCATCAGCCTACTGGTACAACAGCAAGTAAATATGCCAGATCTAGTTTCCAGGCTGGTATCAACCTCACACATATTGGGCTGACAGGCGCTGGAAGGATTCTGGAGGTGAGACTCAGCCTTGGGGAAGGTTTGTTACTGTGACACTCTTAGCCTGGAGGAGGAGAGAAAGTGTGGATGCATTGCATCACTCGCAATAACTCCCTAAAGGCCAGTTTAGTGTGATAGGGCTTGTGGGGAGAGTAACCATTCATCCATTCTCAGCCATTGTTCAGTGGTATGTTCTTATACCACATTTCCATATTATTCCAGCTTGTTAACTACTTCTGAACCATGTAGACTACACTAATCAAATTCAGGCTACCTGTATCCATTAAAAACCCCAACAGAAATGTTGGGACTCACAGTGTGATTCTTCAGTTTATTTATTTTTTAAACAGAGAATGCAATTGCAAATGCAATTTACAAGTTTGGATGGTGTGTGTGTGTGTGTGTGTGTTATTTGTTAGGTTTTAGACTTTTACAGAAAACAGTGGATGGTTCTAACTGCAGTTCAGAAGACCATGATAATGCCACCCGTACACCAACCTCTGGGACAGGGCCAAGCAGAAGCATATTTGTTAGATACATCACATACAAATAGGGTTATTGGGAAACAACCTTGATAGCCCACTGCATGTGGACAGATCACATGTTCATCCTCGGTAAGTAGTCATGTGCAAGCAAGCATGGAAGTTTGGCTCACTTTAGAGGCCTGTCATCTTTATCTGAAACCAATCTTTAGACTTCTCTTCCTCCTCCATCTCTGACATACCTGACCAACCTCCTGTCCACCACTGAGTCTTATTTCCAAGCCTAGTATTTCATTCTCCTTCCTTCCTATGATGCCTCTGACAGCCTATCAGCAACCTTCTGCTCACTGATCTACCCAAACATGTTGAATGAAACACCCCCTTAGCTTTCCAGGGCATCTGTGACCCAACAGATAGTTCTCTTTAGTTGTTGTATCCTGCAGCTTTATCAGCAAACGTACTGGAGCTTTAAAAACATATTGGGCCAAATTCTGCTCTCAGCTCATCACTGTAAATGTGGGATGGAGTTATTCTGGGATAATTTAGTGCGGAAATTTGATCAATTTAATTTTTCGAAAACAATCTATGCTACATTTCAGGTTGATTGCACATATGAGAACATGGATTAAGCTTTGAGATTATTCATTCTTATTTTCCCCAAGCAAGTTTGTCCAGCCTTACAATGAATTCAATGATAACTCACTAGCATTATTGTTAGCTTTTCCCCTGCATTAACAGCAAGGTACCAGGAGAACAAAAGACAGCTAATAAGAGACATCATTCCCGTTGTTCCATGCATCAGAACTCCCCTTTCTCCAACATTGTGCTGATGGAAAACACTTCTCTGCACTGAAAATTCATTGAATTAACCAGTTCGCTTCTCCATCACTTATCACTTCAAATAGTTTTGGATTAAAACAGCATATTTCCCACTACTGTTTTTAGTTTTTAGTTTCTATTGCAAATTCACTTTTAAAAATTAACTCCAAACCAAAATGTGACCTCATCTAAAGTCTCACTCTGGGAAGGATTTTTCATTTTCCCTTTTTACTTCATTTCAAAATGTACATTTAATTATTTTTGAGATATGTGTAGTTTTAAAAAAACAAACTAGTTTAATCATTGTCAAGTGTCCAATATTCATGAGTCAACATCCCCAAAACCATGAGTTGGGTTTAAAAATCGTGAGTTTTAAAAGATGATAAAGGTGAGGAGTAGTTTTTTGCATTGTTTTTTGTGTGTGTCTTTACTGTTCATGTTTTCTTTTCTCTGTAACTAGGAACAACTTCTTCCTTTGTTGTTTTGTTTTAAATGAAAGCTGAGTGTCTCACCTAATCACATGACTCCAGGAATGGGTCTACAAGAAAAACACCAAATATCTGAAGACTCACAATAAAATCATGAGAGTTGATAACGCTGTAAGTTTTAGAAAGTCTTATAATCAGTCAGCGTAACAAGGACCACATTGCCTACAATGGGACTTCTGCCTGCTTACAGCTTTGGGGTTAGAACTCAGAACTCATGGTCTCGGGTACATGCTCCTTCTGCTGAACAGTCTGGGTTTGTTATGCTTCTCGTTCTACAGGCAGTTTCACCTTGCCGCAGGGCTTTAGGATCTTTGGATCAAACAGTTTTCCAAACTGAAACAAAATCTAAAAGTTACATTTCAGGGTTAAATAGGCTATAAATTGACCTGATTGGTGTCCACTTCCTGAAACTAACTTTTGGGACTGAAGTACTTGATTCTTGCCTTCCTTTTCTCCCTGAGGTGCTGTATGAGCACATGCCCTGGATGAGTTTGGTGGGCAAACAAGCAGAGGAGAAGCCTAAAGGGAACACTTGTTTCTCCTGCCAATTTTGTGACGAACGGAAAATCCCCCACTAAACACCTTAGCTCAGTCCAAGAGTGGGTCAGCCAGGGCTTCTTCCCCAGGGACAAGTGAAAGCCAGCCCATGCTGGTGAAGCAGGGAACCGCAGCTGTGAAATGGAATGTACAGTCCACCTGTGGGGAAAAGGAGAAGTAATGGTCTAAGGATGGCTTCTCCATGACAAAACTCAATATTGCCTTATCAACCATTGCTGGTGACTGAGGCTCCCACAGCAGGTCTCTTCTCTGTTTCTCACAGAGGAAAAAGATCAGTGGGAAAGGGCCTTTGTGCCCAGTTCCGAAATGCCCACATTTGAAATTACAGTCATAAACCCCCTCAACATCATTTGAATTTTCCTTCAATTTTTTTTACCAGCTCTACTTATAAGGTGTGTTTGGCCCATCAGGAAAGTTAAATGAAGACAGGTAGCCTATGTCACAGCTAAGTAAGACAGCTGGAGCAGCAGGCTGCTAGTGAAATGCATTTAAAATACATCTAATCATTTTGAACACCAAATACTTTTGGAAACTAGCATTCTGCTCTGGGGCTTTCTGCAAATTCCGTTGATAAATTATTTGTTATCAGTTGGTCACTCTGCACTAGAAACCAGGCTGTGAATCTCATGGGAACCAGCTCTCGTGTGATGCAGTTTCACTCAGGTCAGCATTACTTGTAGTATTTCAGCAGGCAGCAGTGTGCAAGAATAAACTTCAAGCAGTTCAAAATGCATGGCTTGGTTCAAACCTTGTACAAAGATTTATTTCACGTTTTTTTGGGAGACATCCAATGGGGCATTCCTGGAGGGATGGTGGTGCCCAAGAGGCCACAACTGGGTGTTTCCATGCCAGGCTGGAATAGGTAGTCAATTATAAAGGTATCAAGGCAGGGCTACTAGATAGGTAATTAGGTAGATCTACTCTGTGCAGCATAGAGTGTAAAGTGTCAATCACCTTCATTCCATGGTAATTCCAGCAGTCACTGTTGTGGCCCGCCCACAAATTGTGGGGTAAATGTCTTCCCACACACTCCCTGCAGAAAGACCAATTACTCATGCATTTTTGGGCTCAGGATGTCAAAGAAAGTTGAATTCCACCCATTTTATCCAAATACATTCCAGGGCTGTCAAGCTGTGATCATTTGAATGAGGAGATTGTTCATACCTCTCACTGTGATATATTTCAAAATCCTTCGCCACAGAAATGAGACGCTTTCAAAGCTGACTAGAAGTTATTCCAAAATGAGGGCTTCTTCCTCCAAGAGCCTGGAACAAAGCCCATTGGCAGGCTTTCCACTGACTTTAGTGGGCTTTAGGATCAGGCTCCAAATGATTGAGACTGGTTTATCCTCTACTTCATCCAGGCAAACTCAAAAATCAGCTTTGATTCTCTTGCTTGCTGCATGCACGAGAGCCTTTTGAAGCCCACAAAAACAAGTTAAAAAGATCTAGATATTGCCATTTAATAATCACCTTCTGCTGAGGAGTAGCAAAGTGTGTTGTTTTTCCCCCACTAACTCTCACATGAATTTCTTTTTCTCAGTACTGACGGCAAACAAAATTACACAACAGATCAGAACAGCTTACATAATGCCCTTTATAAAAACCTGTCTTACCTCAGAGGCATATTAGCATTTCTTATGGGCTTAGAGGGTAAGGGATTAATTACAGATTTTCAAAATATGTCTAATTACAGATTTACTGGAGAAATAAATAATTCATGTTTCATAATTTGCCATGAAATGACTATTTTCTTTTGAAGGTTCAAAACTCTAGGCTTAAATAATGATAAAATTCAAACCTAAAAATGTCTCCTAATCCTTTATCAATCAGCGTTTTATTTATATTAGAAATACAGTGGAAACTTGCTCTTTTGCCCGAATGAGTGGGAGACCCACTGGAATTCCTCAGCATGGCAAATTATCAAACAAAATGAGCAAACGTTAAAAACGTTATTTGTTCATTTATTTTGGCACTTGGTGGCTGCGTGGGGGGAGTTCAAAAGCACCTAAGTGATTTAAGAACATGAATCCCATTGACTCTTAGGTTTTGTGGCAAGAACTAAGCAGGCATAAAGTGAATGGCTGGTACTCCAGTCTCAGGGCTGGAGTAGAGGCTACTATTATATTGTGCATGCTAATGCCAGTCCAGCAAAATATTTAAACATGTGAGTATGCCAGCTGGTTTTGATGCGACTACCCCTGTGCTTTAAAAACATGCCTTTAAGTGCTTCACTGGACTGGGGTCAGAATGCAGAGATTCCAGGTCATGTAAGCATGAAGCTAGTTGTCCCTTTCCTGCCTTATTCTTAGCCCACCACCAGTGTATCCTGCTGTCATACCTATTCTACCCAGAGCCGACATGAAGAATCCATAACTGGCATTTAGGGAACATAGATCTGCATTAAAATTGTTATAATGGAGCAGGGAATATCCTCCAGAATTGAAATATCTCCATTTGAGTGTTTTATTAAAGAACCCTTTAAAAACATTTTAATTTTCTTTATAAATAACAATTTAAAAAGGAAAATAAAAATGTAAAGGGTCTAATTTTGTAGTCCTTTACACCAGCTCCATTGATTTCATTTCCAAATTCAATGAATTTGCACCAGTGTAAAACTGGTGTCATGGCATGGAGAAATTCTTGTGTACAAATATCCATTAGTCAAGTCACTATCCTGCCTTCTTCCATATTGGTGCACTATGGGAGAAGGGGAGGGGAGGGAGGAAGAGTTTCTAGAGAAAAAAAATATCAGGGCAGGATTTTTTACTACAAGAAAATGAACTAGATGTCTTGCCTGCCAGTGTTCCTCCACCTCAAGATGGCTGGATAGGGTGAATGTTGATCACCCTCTACCAGCTGGCTCATACCATGCTATTGTTCACTACTCTGCTCTTCTGCTTTGTGTGGCAATTTAAGATAAAGGCAGTATGTTGTCTGCAGTGTACAATTTTCAAGTGTATATGCAAAAGAAATAGGTTGACAATATTTTCTCTAAGTATCATATATACAACATACAATAACAAAATCCCTGTACTTATTTTTTATGTGATACGTTTTTCAAATATATTAACAACAATACTAGAAAACAATAGAATAAAGCTAAAAATAGACTAACAATAGTTGTGTATTAACTCATAGGATCTAATATGCCCACATGTTTACGGTATGTATATGAAGCCTGGCACCCATGCAAGAATAGTATTTCAATTCATTAATGAATTAATAATACCGTTCTTAATTATGCTATATTAATGTATTATAATGCAAACTAAAATAAATAAATGATGCTTAGACTCAGGCTAGTCATTTTAGGTCGTAGATATTCAACAAAGTGGGACAGTCACAAGATGTATGCTAGGATTTTCAAGGAGCCTAAGAGAGTTAGCTACCGAACTATTAGGCTTCTTTGAAATTCCCATCCTTAAAAGACAGAGACCAAGTATTGGAATTAGGGAATCTGCAATGTCCCAGACATTACACACACATCTCCTTTATCTCACCTGTATCTTTTTTTGTGGAAAGAAACATCCTCATGTATAATTCATAATGAAATCTAAAAATGGTGCCATAGAGCATCCTATATTATTACACTGGGGATTGTCATCTTGCATTCTGTTTGTAAGATTATTATTGGCTTCTGCCACAGGGTAAGGAATCAGAAGACCTGTCTTGGTCTTGCTGTCTGACCTTGGACCAGTGACTTAACTTTTCTGCACTGCACTTTTCCCTTCCATAAAGTGAGGCTAATGATACACCTGCCCTATTCTAAAGTGCTTGGAGTTCTATGAACGAAAGTTATCATAGAAGTGCTAATTATTGTTATTAATTGGCACTGGTTGAAAAATGAAAACCTATTTTCATAAAAAAATTAGGAACATAGACATTATTTTCATGTGAAGTGTTCAAAGGGGACCTTCTTCTCCTTTTTTAAGGAGACTCATTATTGAAAATGTTATTGAAAGTTTTTTATGCCAACACCCCACTTTTTAGTAAATGAAAAAAAATGGACAATGCTTTCAATAATATTTCTGATAATTTTTACATTGTTGACAATGTTGAAAAATTTTTTTGCCAAAGAATTCCATTTTTGACAAGAAACCTTTCCCTTTGAAAAATGTCAACCGGTTCCATTACTAATATTCTATCAGCACATTCATTTTTAAAAAATCTCTGTTAAGAGTTCTAGGTTAGCTCTACAGATATTTAAGCAGGTAAAAATCTACCGCGAAGTTGCCATAGAATGGGAAAAGTTCATCAGGGGGTATGAGACGGTACATTAAGGTGAAGTGAAGTGCCCTTGGTCATAACTGCAAGGGATGAGCATTGTAGGAGAGATTTGTAAATGAAAAGGCAAGTCATTTAAAAGTCCTCTCCCTCCTTCGCCCACACCATATTAATTACATACCTTGGGCCTGTGCCAATATCTTTTCCTTACATCTTAATAAATGAAGCTGGTATTCAAGATAAACAGTCTGATACAATGTAGAGGAGCTGCAGATACTTTGAAATTGTATTTTCTAAAAACACTTATAAGTTATGCTTCAAACACAGTTTCGTTCACTGAGTCGTGTAAATAAATATCAGGCCAGTGAGTTCCCATCCCACTGCTTCAGTGCAGTAACTCTAATTACCCATCTATAAACAATACTGACAAGCCATAATTTAAAACTCTGTGCTGTGCCTCATGGCCATGTTGTTTGCATTCACTCAAGGTAAATATCAAAATGAATAGCATCTACTATATCTGCTAAAACAGTGTTTCATGAGCCCTCTGTATGTATATAAAGTGCATTAAATGAAAGTATTTCCTAAGGGCCTGGTCCAGACATGCTGCCCAAGCTCTAGACTATAGAGCAGAAAGGTCATTCAGCCACTAAAGCCCAATCTGTCACTCCCACTGAAAAAAGCATGGATCAGGACTCGGCTCCAAGGCTGCAGTTTGTGGATCGGATAGGGCGAGGGTGAGGATCAGCAAAGCTGAGATTTCCAATGCATCCCAGTGCAGAGAGCCAGCAAAAGGTCTAGGCAGCACTTACACGCTATTTTGAGGACTTAAGTAGGATTTAAGTGGTGCAGAGGACTTGTGCAGCACAGGGGCAAATTTCACCCCAGATACATTCCTTCTTTCCTGACCTATTTTCTTCAAAGTCCCCAATCAAAGCTGCAAAGCGAGGATTCTATCCTGGATTAGATTTTCTGGATGGCCCCAGCAGGAGTTGGCGGACTGGTGGGATTGGTGGCCTGTCCCTGTAGAATCTAGTTTTAATTTATTTTATAGAACAAATACATTAACATGGACTGCTGGGTCTGGGAGAGTCCCCACAACCCTTAGCTGAAAAATATAGCATGGGAGAGGGTTTCCTTCTTCAAGATTGCCAGTCTGAAAATCTTCAGGCATGCATGGCTCACTTCAGTGCTCTAACCCTGGTTGACAAGTCCATTCAGGAGGTCAGGCTGGGATACCTATTGAAATATTTGTGACATCCACTGGTCTCCCCTCCATCAATACTAGGAGAGGTAGGGGCAAACACAGCTGTCACTGGCTGGCTGCAGAAAGAGGCTTGTCAGCCAGGGAAGAGTACATCAGAGCATTGCCCCTTTAAGATGTATACACTAAGCTGTAAAAGAACCCAATGTCTGGGGAATTCCTTGTGTACAATATGCTCAGTGGGTGACTTCAGTGTCATTAAGCCAGGGCAATTGGGGCAGAAGCAGTCTCTGCAGGGGGCAGCTGGGAAAGCCCAATGAGGCATTTTATGGCCAATAAGGATGAGGCATTTTCACTTTACAGAACACAGGCAGCTTGCAGGCTTCCATGGATCAGCAGCTGAAGAAGCTCATTATTTCTTGGACAGGGCCCAGTGTCATTGCACAAGTGAGCTAGCTAGCTTCCTTCCCAAAGTAGGTGAGCATTCACAAAAGCCTGAGCGAGGAATAACTGAGTGGCCTCAGAATGTACAGTCACTATATTCAACCTGTAAGCTGTGTATGCTTGCACAATTGTGATAAATATTTTAAACATACATTTCTTGGGTCCAATTAACCATCCATGTCATTTTACAGGGGTATTTTAAAAAGGAAAACAAAAATAATCTCCTTTTGGAACCAATCTTTTAAATTTGTATTTGAACCACCAGGAGCCTGACCAAATAAAATGTCAAATTTTTCCTTGTTCATTAACCTTTGATGCTTATTGTACAGTCAATTTCACTGCTCACTGGGGACGTGGCAGAATCAAATCACCGTATTCATTTTACTTAGGGCTTTAGGTAGGACTTGAACTGCAGTCCACAAAGCTGGGGGTGGGGCGGGGGACAGAAGGCAAAGCTATTAGACCAATCCTGCCTCTTCAGCAGTTTGTATGTTTAATAAAAATTGAATTTAGAGAGAGAGAGAGAGAGAGAGAACCCCCATCTTAGTAATAATTCCCTTCACAAGTTCTACTATAATTTAAAAAATAGAGTCAAGGTCATGATGAGTGCTATTGAAAATAACAGACAGACCCGTAATTATAGCAGGGCCCGCTAAACCAAGGGTTAAGGGTCTCTTAATACTCTGTCAGCATTTCCACTATAACCCCTCAGTTTCAGAGGTTTACATCTTGGACATAAATATTTGCTGCAGGCCAAAAATGCCCCTTCGAGGGGTCAGCTGGAGAGGTAAATTTTATTTACATATTTTTTTTTAAATGGCCTAGTTCTTTAGCAGTCACATGGCTCTTCACAAAGACAAGAGGCATATTTCATTCGAAAAGCGAGAGATCACAATCTGGAACATAAGAAGATGTCAGTGAGGGATCTGCCTGCATGGTGTATATTGCAGGGTTAGGGCTTTGCATTTAAGGCCACATTCCTACCAAGACTTACACGTGTGCTTAACTTTACGTGGCCTCCCTGGCATTCCTTTACTCATGGTGTGTAAAATTAAGCACATGCACGACCCTTTGAAGAATCAGGGCCTAAGGCCTTATCAACATGAGAAAGTTGCTTTGTATTCATTTAAATCGATCTTTAAACAGATTTAGTTAAACCATTGTGACCCCCTGTGTGGATATCCTTATTTTGGTCTGAGGGTGTCTTACTCGCGGTTTCTAATCATCTTAAGCTAAACCACAATATTACCAACACTCATGGTAATATTTGGTACTTTTCTTAAAGCCCCAGCTGCTGGAATCAAGAGGCTATGTGTCAATCTCAGCAGTCATTTGTTTAAAAAGTACGTTTTTAACTCTCATAGGTGTAGAGAAAAACTTGAAAACTAGAAGTGAGTGCACCCTGGAGGCTCAGAAAATTAAGACAAATAAAAAAGAACTCAAATGTATTATTTAAAAAAAATCTCATGATTTTTGGCACCTGCCTCACGATTTTTGAATGCTTGAAGTAGGCAGTACTGAAATCAAAATAAACATGGTTTAAAGTGCAATAAGAGCTTCCCAGCGGCCTTTTGCACTGGTTTAACTAAATCAGTTTAAAACCACCTCTTTAGTTAAACTGGTGCAACTTTCTCATGTAGATAAGCCCTATGCCAGTAATGTTCTCCTCCATCATGGCTTTGGTGCTCATTTAAAGAGTGCTGGGATGGAAAAAACATGATTGCTAAATTATCTTGACTGTACTGTAGAGATGAGTTTTCAGATCTTTTTGATGAGCAAAATGGTCCAGAAGGGAAAACCCCTCCAAAATGATTACGCAGGTAATCCTTTTGCCACTCTTTTTTGCCTCTCTCTATCAAAGTTATCAAAATATAATAATCAGAATGCCTAATGTATGTCTACCTCACTTCAGCATCTCTCTCAATACGATCCTAGAGGGGGTTGGGTTTTTTTAAGCCAAAATATATTGAGGATATATAACTTTTTTTTTTTTTTTTTTAGTTTCTAAAAGCATATTTATTGTGTAAGACCCAGAAGATAAAAAGGATGCAACTGTTATTCTTGGTTTGCTTTGTGGTTATTTACTTAGGAATAAGCACCTCATTTTTCTTGTGCACAAAAAGTAATTATGCAGTCAAAAGAATTATAGCCTGCATACTTCAAAATATATGAAAAATGTAAAACTTTATTACACACATTCATTTCTAACAAAGGACGTCCACAGCTTCGAAGTAACTGGGATAAGCCAGATAACTGATGCATGGTATATATACTGATGTTCCTCCCAAATGGGCTTTATAAAGGCAAACAAACAAATAAACAACTTCTTCCGTTATGTCTCTCCTTCTCTTATAAATTTCATCTCCCTAGAACAGGAGACTGTAGATTTAGAGTTTTTTATTAAGCTAAAATATTCTGCTCAAGCAATCTCTTTTGCTGTCCTTTGCAATTTTTTCCTCACTTTCTCATCCCAAACGGTTCAAATGAAATGACTCCTGCTTGTGTCACTGACCTGACTGTGGCACCCTGGGCAAGATACTTCATTTCTCTGCCTCAGTTTCCCTATTTGTAAAATGGAGATGGTCCACTTGATTCACCCCAGCTAGGCAGGACATTGCAGTTGGCATAGGCCTGTGCCTGAACCAGTGTGTGCATTTGCCCCCAGAGGACAGGTGGTGCTTGTACCTTTACCAAAGTGTTGCATCAGGGCAGGATAGCTTTAAAATGTGGCCAGTACATTGGTACAGCATGTTGAATCAGTACATCCCTCAATGACCTGGCCACACCCTTGCCTAGCCAGCATTGCTACACTGGAATGGAGATGCAGGCACTCCTGCAATTTCCCCCTGTGGCTAACTTTTGGTTACCAAAGGCTCTCTGCTAAATGAATCAAGACTACCAATACTTAAACACTTTGTCTGGGAGGCACAATGAAAAGCGAAAAGCTGTAAAACTGCATTCCATGGCGCCCTCATCACTAAATGTATTATTTGACCTTTTCAAGAACACTTTCCAAGTACAGTGTCCACCAGAAAGGAGAAAATATGAAATTTCAAAATAACTGAAATAATTTTTTCAGTGCTTTTTTTTTTTAAATGAAGCTGAACAATGGCTTCAGGGTAGTTTTGCTTTATTTTTAAAAGTGAAACCTTAGTGTTTGCTACTATGATGGTGGTGAATCAAATTGTCTGTGCCTCTCGCCCATGGATTTATTTGTACCTGTGATTTTCAATTTAATATGTGTAGAATTACGTAGGCTTCAGCATTAGCACATTTAGCACACATAACATACTGTTCTGTAACTCTAACTGGCTGCTGCCTAACAAATAACATCATAAATAAAGAACTAACATTTGAGGGTTATTTTTCAATTCTTCTTTGTGTTAATCCCATCAAATGGGATCCACGCTACAACTCCTCTCCTCCAAAAGTGTGCTGTTCAATGCCATATTCTGTCACACCATATATCACCATCTTTGTCTTTATGACATCCCACTACTACTTCTTGGGTTGGCCTCTCTGTCTTTTTCCTTCACTTTTGATCTGGTGGACTCTTACACAGTTGTCAGGATTGTGCTGTAGCCAGTCTCAAGCCAGGCTGGAAAAGGAGTAGAGTTGGCATCCGGTTGGCAGCTGGCCATAAAATCTGTCATAAACGGAAACTTTAATTTTCAGTTATTTTTCAGTAAACTCTGGTGCAGATTCAGCAAAACACTTAAGCACCTGCTTCACTTTAAGCATGTACTTAACTCTCATTGAAGTTAAGCACATTCGTAACGGTTGCTGATTGGGGTCTAGTTCAGTTTTTCATAATTGCTGGTATTTGTCCAGCTATCTAAAGCACAATTCAAAGAAGCAGCTTTGAATAGCTTGCAAATGAATGGAGTGTACAATCATAAATGTTCTGATCTTTGTACTGATGTGTTCAGACACCTTGGCATTGAACAGGCGAGCTTGTCACTCCCCTTGATGGCATATGTGAATTCTAGACTGAGTACTGAAAGCTACATAAACTCTTGTGGCCTACATCCAGAAAAGTATTTAAGTACCTAACTCCTATCCATTTCAATTTGAGGATCCAGACCTTCTGCGCCTATATTATTATTAATTTGTATTGTGTTAGTGCCAAGGAGCCTCAGGCCTGGGACCCTAGTGTGCAAGACGCTGTATACAGCGCATTTTAAAAGAGAGGAAAACCGCAAACCAAAGCTCAAGCTTTGACCCTCTCAGACTTGGAGGAAGTTTGAACCTGGATGCAAATGTCAGGCTTAAGCCCATCTTTAATTAAAATGTAGTTTGGGGGTGAAAAACCAAAACCTGTATAAAATTTAACCCAGCCGTCCCTAAGGAAAATACTCTAGAACAGTGGTTCTCAAAGCCAGTCCGCTGCTTGTGCAGGGAAAGCCCCTGGCGGGCTGGACCGGTTTGTTATCTGCCGTGTCCCCATGTTCGGCCGATTGCGGCTCCCAGTGGCCGCGGTTCACCACTCCAGGCCAATGGGGGCTGCGGGAAGCGGCGCGAGCCAAGGGACATGCTAGCCGCCCTTTCCGCAGCCCCCATTGGCCTGGAGCGGTGAACCGCAGCCAGTGGGAGCCACGATTGGCTGAATCTGAGGACATGGCAGGTAACAAACGGGTCCGGCCCGCCAGGGGCTTTCCCTGAACAAGTGGCGGACCGGCTTTGAGAACCACTGCTCTAGAACATAGACAGGTTTAGAGCCTTTGAATACTCTACTATTCCCTCCTCTACTTACTCTAAAGTCTAAATACCTGACTCTCTGCTGCCTTGTGCATTGCGTAGCCATTTACCCCTGATCAAAGTGAGTGCAGGTTGTCAGTTGACACCCACTTTCCAAAAGTACAAATGGCAACTGAGCGAGTGAAGCTGTAGGTCCCCATTTTTTTTATTTACTTTGGGCTGTCATCTACTCACATAGTTCCAGTCATTCATCCTGCAAACCACCAATTTGTGTTATGCCCTGCAGTTAGAAATCACAGGGTTTTCTGCTAAAAACAATGGAATTCATTTTATTGCATGGATATTATTCATTCTTAGAAAGGTTCAAAAGTACACACATAAGCTAATGCTGTAAACTCAGGGTCACACAAAGTGGCATGCAGAATCATAGCCAGATTGCCTGTGCGGGTAGGTGTGGGGGCAGCAGCAAGACAAGGCAGGAAGGAAAAGGGGAAATGGTTGGTGACTTTGAAATCTCTTCTATCATTTCATAATTAGAATAAAAGGCACAGGCTGATATCATTGGAAGACTTTGCCTAGAGCTGTTTCATCTGAAGTCAGACTGGGCTGCTACAAGCTTTGATAAGAATGCTGTTTCTTCTTGTGAAGTGAGATGCCTGCGGATAGGATCCCCAATGACGCTGTCTTCTGAATCAGCAGAAAGGTACCTCCAAAACATGCCAGCATGATCCACAAATACATACTGGCTAGCAAAATAATAGCATTACACTCTGTTTATAGGCTTTAACCTTACTGCTTTTCAATGGAAACAATCATATTATCCCTTAAACCTGGTCTCAGCACCGTTTAAACATCTCCCTTGTCTACCCACTTTAAAAGAGCAGCTGAATAGCTGCATATATAGGGACCAAGCCCTTCCCCTCTCCAGGTGTCTGTACTTTACTTAGGGCCCCAAGCTTGATTCAGCTCATGCCCTTTCTGACAAGCTTCAGCTGGCCCTCCTCACCAGACAGGCAGATCAATTAACAGAGGGATTTTTCTTTCCCAGCTCCCTTCCTGGACCTTTAACCCTTTGTTTGCTCTACTAACAGAGGGAGGACCGGGGCATAGCTGGAATCACATAAAAATTTTCATTCAAAACCTATTTCAGCCAACAAATGACTATTTTCCCCCAAACTGAAAACTTTTGTAAAAAGCTTTTGGTTTTTTTTTTAATTTTTCTAGATTTTAGTCAAAACTGAAACTTTTGAAATTCTGAATGATCATTTTTCTCACTTTCTCCTTTTTGCCACTGAACGCAACTTAATGAATGATGTCTAGAATTCTCTTTCTTTCTTTCTTTCTTTCTTTCTTTCTTTCTTTCTTTCTTTCTTTCTAACTCTTCCAAATCCTCCTCTTTGAAAAAGTTACAGTATGGAAAAAGAAATACATGAAATTCCATAACTCTGCTATTTGGTAACTTTACAAAAGTTGGTTTTGAACAGTTATCAGATTATCAAAATGAAAAAAAAAAAACCCTTACAAAATCTTATGACATCGTTCATTTTATTGCAGTCAGTGCAAAAACAGAGGTGGGGCGGGGGGAAGGAAAGAACGGGGGGAAACATTTTAAGTTTTTGAATATATAAAATGTCAAAACCTCAAAAATGTTAAAAAAAAATAATGTTCTGCAAAGAATTTCAAAAAAATTAAAACCGATCCATCATGAACCTTGTGAAATGGAAACAACTAACCTATTTGAATTTTTTTTTTAATAACAACCAACTCTACCCGGAAGTGTAACACACAGCACCTCACTGATATGGAAAGCCCTAATGCTTTTGCCCCAGCGAAGAAATACATACCAATTACATTGCTAATGATAATAATTAGATGCTCCTGAGAAAAGAGGTTTCCCAGAGCTACTGAATAACTTTGAAAAAAATACAAAAATATCAGTGCATGATACACAAAATGCAATTCAAATATATTCATAGTGAATATTTAATTATTTTTTGTTAGGCAGCATCTCATCATTGTCAGCATCTTTGGCTATAAAAGGCCATTCTTAAGATGGACCCAGAAAGACCTTGCACTGCTGATTTTTTATGATCCATACTGGTGAGGGTTGTTTTTTCCCCCTTCCTGAATTCATACACAAAAGCTCTTTGGGGCAGGGACTGTCTCTTTGTTCTGTGCCTGTTTGGCCCCAAGCACAATTGGGCCCTGATCCATGACTGTGGCTCTTCAGTGATCCTGCTATATAAAGAATAAATAAATAAAACCAATAATAAATACACTGCAGTGCATTAGAGAGACAAGGTGGGTGAGGTATTATTGTTTATTGGATCAACTTCTGTTGGTGAGAAAGACCTGAAGAAGACTGGGGTGTAAGCTCAAAAGTTTGTGTCTCTCACCAACAGAAGTTGGCCCAGTAAAAGGTACCACCTCACCTGCCTTGTCTCTCTAATAACCTGGGACCAAAACAGCTACAGCAATACTGCAAACTGCAGGGTGCATCAGTTAAGGATGCTGTATCACCATTATTTGTAACAAAAAGACTAGAAAGTGAGGAAATGAAAAGTTAAGACTACCAACACTACGTACCCTCTATTCCCCCATTCAAAGAGACACACACACATATTCACACAGTATTAGTGCTATTGATAAAGACAGATATATCTTCTTCACTAGCTAAATCTGGCATCCGTGAAAGTATGATTTTTGTATGATACAAATGCACAGGACAGCTGTAAATTTTTTTTTTTTTTTTGCTTCCTTCTTGATCAACTCGGTCATACAGTTTTTGGACTGAAAAGAATGATCCTACTATGTACAATTATTCTAAAGCAATAATGGAGTGTTAACATTAAGTTTCATTTCTGCGCCTTTGGTCAGTTAATACCACAACTTTTATTATGAATTTAAGGATAGATTTCTGCATGCAATTAATATTGTTCTCCTGTAATGCCACCAAAGGAAACGAAGCCACTCATTAGCATGGGGTTTTTAAAGCTCCAAAGAATAGAAAATGAGTTTGAGATGTTGTAAGAACTTTGTAAATGTGTTACCAGACACGCTAACGTGAACTACCCAAGTACAAGATGGTATTATTGGAGCTGATAAATCCTCAGACACACCATTCAGCTAGTTATATAACAGATTAGAACTAACTGTATGAGCAAAATTAGAACATTCTTCTAATAGTGCTAAAATTCAGACAACATTCTGGAGGATGATACTCTCATTTTTAATTCCTTATTTATCCATATAACACTGACCACACACAGTCAAGTACTGCAAATTGTTTTTTTGTTGGATCAACGTAGTCTGAAGATAGTGCCTCTTTGTAACTTAGAGGTAAGTTGAACAATGCAATGCACTGATCAATCCTATGATCCTGAACATTTGTCAAGTGAGATTTAATGAAAGAGGAGTGTCCTTGCTAACACGTTAAATCCTGCCTGTAATCCCCAGTATAACAAGAAAACAAAGGGGTCCTCCATCCCCTGCTATATCAGGAATAAAGATTGGATGATAGCATGATGTGAACATAAAATAATTGTACACAGAAGCTTATGCAAAAAGGCTTTGTTCGTAAGTACTGGAAAGCCACTCACCCTGAAACAATGGGGCAAATTAGCATGCATCCAGCCCAAGGGTGTAAGCAGCACACACACGCACTCCTAGTGACGGATGCTTAGCTCTTGCTGGGAGGTCACCACTAAGAATCTTTCTTGAGAAGGCAGCATGTCAGATTTCAGACACTTTCTCTACAAATGGGCTTTTGCAGCTCAAAAGAGGGGCTTTTCGATCCACATAATAAAGTCCATTTACATGAAAAGATGCCGCTTTCAATGACATGATTAATTTAGGAAATACCTGGCATCTGAATGAAGCAAAGACTTCAAGAGATGACTGATGATGAGAAAAGATAATTAGGCAAATGTCAAGAGTCAGTGTTTTGATTGGTGACTGAGAGGCTGGCCTGCCTAGGTTATCGTATACCCATTCCAGATGGAAATGAAAGGTCTTTGTAGAGAATTCAGGATGATCATCTTATGGCTAAATATAAACTCTATTTAAGCCTAGATTTTTCCTGAGTTTTCTTCCACTGCAACCAGAAGTGAAGCCTTCTTAGCCCATGAAAGACCTCACTCACATCAATGGCTTTTCTGATGGTACTAGAGAAAGCTTGGCCTGTTTGTGTCTTGAGATGTCTAACATATGAAAATTTATCTTGCATTTTGTTGAGGACTAGAGCACCCTTAGACTTTTCAAAGCTTCCAGTGACGTCTTCTCCCAAGTCTCCAAAGGTGAAAGAAAATGTAATAACTTTGCAGACAGGACCTGAGGACAAAGGTAAATGACAACTCCTTTCTTAAATACGAACAAAAAAACAAACCCCTTTTCTTCCCAAGTTTCAACCAAATGCCCCCTTCAGTGACATGGCACTGAATACTGGTGCCCTCCACAGGACAAAAACAAAATCAACAGGATATCGCAGATCACTGTGCAGCATGCGCTGACAGGACTTCTCTGTTTAGATTGATGGATTGTCTCCCCTAAGTAAAAGCAGCAAGCACAATGCATTCTTTCTAATCCATCATGACATTTTGGATCAAGATTATCATTGGTCCCACAATTATGTATATGAGATTTAATTTGTGGGCTATGCTGGGATTATACAGCATACTGGGTCCTGGGAAATATGGATTTGTGCAATAGAATTTTAGGCACTAGAGGTTTTATGGGATTTATGAAGCAGTTGTTAGACAAGCTTGAGACATCACTGACCTTTTTCACTTCTGTCTTGCCCTGGTGCAGATTGAAAGCTAGGCCTGGTTACTAATTCTGTTGTATCCTCTGCTGGCCAGGAACTGCTTCAAGAAGACAGGGTAAAAAGTACAGTAGAGGAAGCATCAGCCTAATCAGTCAAGCTTAATTTGGCTAACCATCCAATGCTGCAACTGCTATTAGTTAATCTTCAAATAATTTGTTATAGTAGGCTTTATGAAGTACCAGAAATAATTGTCTTTTTTCTCAAAAAGAAAAGGAGGACTTGTGGCGCCTTTTAGAGACTAACCAATTTATTTGAGCATAAGCTTTCGTGAGCTACAGCTCACTTCATCGGATGCATTCAGTGGAAAATACAGTGGGGAGATTTATATACATAGAGAACATGAAGCAATGGGTGTTACCATACACACTGTAACCAGAGTGATCACTTAAGGTGAGCTATTACCAGCAGGAGAGCGGGGGAGGGGGGAACCTTTTGTAGTGATAATCAAGGTGGGCCATTTCCAGCAGTTGACAAGAATATCTGAGGAACAGTGGGGGGGTGGGGGGAGGGAATAAACATGGGGAAATAGTTTTACTTTTACTTATGCTCAAATAAATTGGTTAGTCTCTAAGGTGCCACAAGTCCTCCTTTTCTTTTTGCGAATACAGACTAGCACGGCTGCTACTCTGAAACCTGTCTTTTTTCTGAATTCTATAGCTGTGGGCAGTTATGGGTATAATAACAGAGTATATCGTGTAGTCAGAAATAGTGGAGGTTTTATAGCCCTGCATTAGCCAGAGGTGGATAACCTATCTTTGAGAGGCTTGATTGACTGAAAACACATTTTTTGCCTGCTTAAAACGGCATAGAGAGTGTCACAGAGGTCCCCAAAAGTAAAATGTTCAGTGTATTTAATGAAACTCTACACTCTAACTACATGCAAGGGCACTGTAAGATACTAATTAGATTGTATCATAAAACACTGTAAAAAGCAAAGGCTTGACATTAAAAAAAAAAAGTCTAAGCTCTGGCCAGCTTTTTTATGTTAGAGAAATACTTAAAAAATAGATTCACAGCAAATATAGGAGGACTTTGAATAAATCTGTTTCTAATAGCGTCTTAAAGCTGGAAGGAATTGAAATAGCTTTTTGTGTAGTAATTTCTACTTAAATACCAAAGAAAAGAAACAAACAAACAAACAAAACCCTGAAACAAACAAAGCCAATAGAAAATAACAACAATCTTCCATATCTGAAGACAATTTTATAAATTACCATGAGTAATAGCAAAATATGATTATTATCATGACATTAGCTAAAATATGTATGGCTTGTCACCATACTTTTCTTTTTTTTCTTCTAGGAAAGATTAGGAAAATTAGGATGTTGGAAAAAATAACTGCTCGAAAGCAGGGCATGAAAAATTCCTTCAGAGTAAAATAAATAAATTAAATAAATAAATAAATAAAAGCTACTGCATTTCATTTAAATATGGCAATGTAAACATACTTCCAGAAACCTTTTCCCTGGAATTTATAGTACAAAGCATTGTTCAAACCATCTTTCCTTGAAATATACTGAGAAAGGTTTTAAACAGGGAAGTGTTGTGTGGTTCTGGGACTACAATATCACATGGAAGGGTCTAGAGTGCCAGAATCGAAACAGAATATGATAGTGTTCTCCTATTTGCTTTTAATTATCTGTAAATCCTGAGATGCTTAGCATTTTATGTTTAAATATTACTTTGTAGGAACCAAGATTTTCTCCATGCTGCTACATATTTCAGCTAGTCTGTCGTCTCCCACTTATAATGCACTGAACACATTAGAAATATTTTGCCTCCTTAATAATGTAGGAATTAGTGTAAGTTTTTTTGAATTAGTGTAATTTTTAAACACTCAAGAATATAAGTATTCACATGCCCCAGAAATTTGTAACATAAAACATATGTAACACACTGAAAAAACATAGCAGTTACAACTGTCGACAACACAATTAGTTTGATCAAGCTAGATGTAAATGATCTCCTCCCCCTAAAATATTTTAGGTGGAAAATATCTCAGTGTGTATTATACATACCCTTCTACGCTTTGTGAATTAAAATGCATTTGTAACATAAAACATAACAAAGTGTATAGATATGAATGTTATGTATATACCTCCAATGAAGATACTTTTTTAAAGCCTAGACATTGTTATACACGATTGAAAAGAGTTAAGTGTTAATTTAATAAATCTGTTGTTGGCTGTGTTTAAACTAAACCCAATTAACATATGTTTACTGTTGTATGTGTAGAAAGTTGTAGATTTCTAAACCCCTTACTATGATATGTGCTTTGTTTTATAAATGAAGTTACACATCTTGGAGATTTTATAGCTTTGCTTTCATATGGACAGTCAGTCACTTTTCTTCCTTTGTTCAGAAAAGTACAGTTTATAGTTCTTCCTAGATTGATTATTTTTCTGGAAGGTTTTGTGATTAAAAATATAATATTTGTATTAAGTTATTTCACGTGCAAACGGCTAGCTCAAGGGGTATTCTAGATTTACAAGATTTTACTAATAAATGTGTTCCCCTCAGCATTAAAGCTGCTAATTAGTGCTTTTAAACAGCTCAATATTTAATTCTTTGAAAGCACCATATCAAGGACTAATATAAAACTGTTTATGTAGAAGGATACATAAAATAAGGTGTTAAACCCAACACAAATTGAGTGGCAGGGGGTTCCCTACAGTGCTAATTTTATGTTTATTTTCGTCTCATTTGAAGTTAAGATGTCTGCATTATAACAGTGATATGTAACATGCTCAACATACAGATTAACCAAAATGTGTCAATTTATGAGTCTTATTTGACTAGAAAGGTAGTCAGCTAGTACTTTCATCTGTGTGTATAGTCTGTTGTAGAACACCCTAAATATGCCTTTTTTGTTTTAATGTGATGCACTATCAATACAAAAGTTTATGTATAGATCAGTTTTAACAAGGGATTAATTAAAAATGTTAAACATCCCATTTCACATAGGGCATATTAAGAGATTTTAGGGTCAGATCTTCAGTTGGTGTAAATCAGCAGTGCTCCATTGATTTCACTTGCACCAGCTGAGGAGCTGGCCCTCAGACAGATATTTGCAGTAAAGAAATAAATCATTTGCAGGCTTCTGAGCTTTGACATTTTTATTGTGGTAGAAAATTTTTGTATAAACCCAGATCAGTAGGACATAAGGTCCCCTAAAGGAGGACAAACTGTCAAAGCTCTTTGAAAATTTATTTTCAAAACCTCTTTTTCAATGAAAAAAAAAACATTTTTTGTGGCCAAAATGAAAGTTTTCATGGAAAATGTTTCTTTTCATTGATTTTTTTTTTTGAGTTTTCATTTGAAAAAGCCATCTCCAAACCCTAAAGATTTTCAGATACTGAAAATATTTTTTTCATCGACCCTTCCCTCCCCCACAAGGAACAAAAGTTTTGACCAAAAATAAATAATTTCCATTTTATCAATTTTTTTTTGGAAAGACAACTCATTTCCCAACCAGCTATATTTCCACCAATCCACAGCCCCTAACCTCCTCCTTCCTTGAAAAGTGTATACTGTCTGGGAAGATGGTAGAGGTCACCTCTAGCAGCATCTGAAATCCTCAGATTTCTGGGTTCTCCATCAGTCATGCTTCAGACCCAGGCATGGGACAGGAATGGGTGTTTTGTCACAAAGGCTGCTGTTCTCGGGCCTATGAGCAGAGACACTGTAATCCTTGCTGATACTAATTGTTCTTTCAGTTGTTTTTGAAACATATGAACTTGAGGTGCTGTTGACACAACTGTGGCGGGGTGGAGACAATCATTGTACATGGTTCCACTCATTCCCAGAGATTGGTGCTGGGTATTGTCCTTCTCCTCACATGGAAAATCCTACAGGACTCAGTCATGTGAGAGACATTTTGAGGCAATATGGATTATATTGTCATAAATATGTTGATGGTTTTCAGCTGTCTCTCCCTTTCTTCTGACCCAGGCATAGCAGCTCTATGCTCTCCCAAAACCTGGAAGAGATTGAGATCTGGATTAAAACCATCTGGTGTAAAATAAGCCCTGAGAAGACAAAACTAATGCAGATTGACAGGAGAAGGCTTTCTGAGGGTCTGGAATAGCCTAGAACTGCTCTTTTAAGCAAGGGTCTTTGGCTTCTTATTGTCAAAGTGGTTCATGATCTCTGGATCTTTCTAGGCCCTGATCACTGCATCTAGATTCCTAAATTAGAATAGTGGTCAGAAACACTTTTTCCCCATCTGTGGCCAGCCTCAAGATTACACCCTTTCCTCATGGATTTGGTCTTCACCAGGCTCTTCCACACCTTTGCCACTAGACTATTCTACTGCAATATACTGTATCTGACACTAATTTCAGCTAGTACAGAAGGTGGCTGCTTGCGTTCAAGATGGGGAAGACTGGATGGAACATATTATACATGTGTTCTGCGTTCTACACTGGTTGTCAGTCCACTTTTGGGTAAAATCCAGCAGATCACATAAAAGCATTCAGCAAACTTTTATTATTTATATTACATTGGCATGCAGATCATGATCCTGTGTCCTGGGCAATGTACAAACATATATTAAAAAACAGACCCTGCCCCAAAGAAGTTACAGTCTAAATAAATTGCCTGTTCATGGATGATAGTTTGGGAAACACAAATGATATAAAGATAAGCAGAACCCCTAAGAAAGATGATATAAAGAGACTTGCTTTATAATTTATTTACAGTAATTTCCTTTCAAAGGTAGTTAGTTCAAGAAGGTTGCTTCACCAGTGTGTTATGTTCAGTTGGAAAAGCTTATGTACGCTGACTCACTTTACAACTAACATTATCTGGAGCAAAGGGTTTTTGTTTGCTTGTTTTATATTTATTTTTTCATGTGAATTGGCTGACACCAAGATCTGGAATAAAATCTAGGGGTCTGTGTGTGTGGTGGGTTTTTTTTTAAGTGTATTTCAGAAGCTATACTGAGCCTATTACCTCATCCCCAAAGTATCTGAGTGTCCATTCCTGAATATCTGAGTAGTAATGAACCATTTGCCATCCCAACATTTCCAGCAGCAAGCACTGATATTTGAACTTCCTTTTCACCTCTCACTGGGGGCTAGTATATCTAGAAAAGCATTTTTTCTTCAAATAGTTTTTAACTTCAAATTCTAGGGTGGAATTCCATCTATGCCAGCAGTGATAGGTCTCACATCTCAGCATCAGAACCTACAATATTCTCACCTCCCTATCGCATGCTGTTCTTTGATTCTCCATCCATAAGTCAGTTTCAGAGATCCACCTGGTGTACGTGGGGTGGGGAGGGCTCTCTGATTATCAAGCTATCCTAGCCCTGGCCTTAGCCCTGATGTAAGTTAGAATAGCCATGGGGCAGATCTAGCTACTGACCAAGGGACCAAACTCCATTTGTGAATTGAATTGGTGGAGCAAAGCTGTGCCTCACCCATCCTTTCCAGTATGTCCCCTCCTGCCTCCGACACACATCCGAAGCTGGAGTAGAGGCGTGGGCTGATGACGTAGGAGCTGGGTTTGCCAAGTCTGTGCTATTGGAGACTACCACTCGACAGGCAATTCTCAGATTGGAAGCTGTGGCCAGATTCCAGCCCCTTTGTGTTGCTCAGGGAACTAAATGCAGCTGTGCATAGTGCCAACCTCTTTGTTTCACATGGTTTAGCGGTGGTAGCTCGTCCAGAATATCATTCACCTTTCATTGTGGTTTTGGTGTATTATGTGGCTCAGCCGGATGTACTTCAGGCATTGAGAGCTACCCAACAGAGAAGTGTAAATGACTTGACTGTCCCATCACCATACAAATTACTCATTACACTTTAATCTGTGTAAAAATGTTCTTGGAATTCCTTTCTACTTATTCATCTCTAAAAAATTGTGGATTGTAACTAATTGCAGCAGTTGTTGGTTGACAGTTGGCTCAAGGAGGAGAGGTATCTCTAGGATTATCTCTTTTCTAATTTAGAAAACCTGGAAATTAATCCATTTGAACATTAGTTCTTTTGCCAGAAGCTTGGAATGGGTGGCAGCGGATGGATTACTTGATGTTTACCTGTTCTGTTCATTCCCTCTGAAGCACTTGGCACTGGCCACTGTTGGAAGCCAGAATACTGGGCTAGGTGGACCTTTGGTCTGACCCAGTACGGCCATTCTTATGTTCTTATATACAAGCCTCTTCCTTACCGTAAAGAAGGTTCAATCCATCTGCAGAATGTAGCTCACAGCCCACATTTCTGGAAAGTGAAAAACAGACATTTCTTGTCTACATGGTCTAAACCATTTACAGCATCTAGTGATTGACTGTCATGGGTTCTCCTCCACTTCGATACAGGTTTATCATATTTAATAGTTGGTTCACACTATTGCATGACAGTCTAATTTTTAATTAATCCCAACCCAAGTGAAATGAATTAGGTCTGGGAATATATGTTCCAAACTTTTAGCCAGCACCTTTGCAAGTAACTTACAGTCCGCCTTTATTAAAGATATCGGTGATAATTAGTGCAGTGTTCTAGATCCCTTCCTGGTTTAAAAATTATGATAATTAGTGCTGTTCTTAAACTCACCAGTAGGATGTCATTCTACATGCTCATGTGTTCCTCCAAGGACAGATAACAGTATCTTTTCACATTATTTTTAATACTGAGACAGATAACTATTTAGGGCTCTTACTATTTTTCACAGATTGGATTCCCTTTAATTGTAAGGCAGAGTGGTCTAGTGGGAAAGGTACTGGGCTGGGATTCAGGAGACCTGCAGGCTATTCACGGCTCTGCCAGTGACCTGCTGTGACCTTGGGCACCCCACTTCATCTATCTGTACTGCAATTCCCCGATCTGTGAAATGAGGATAATGATACTTGGGATATGGCTACACTGAAATTGACTACACTGAAATGGCTACACTGAAACGCACAGCTGGTCAGTGTTGGCTGATGTAGACTCAAGGGGCTGTTTGATTGTGATGTAGACTTTTGAGAGGTGGGAGAGTCCTAGAGCTCGGGCTCCAGCACAAACTGGAGAATCTACACTGTTATTTAGGGTTTTTTCAATTTAAAGTGGTGGTAATTTAATTGGGTATTTTTAGGCAGTGTCAGGAATAAATCACACACTTGTTTCTACAGTGCCACACTTTGTGCTGCCTGAATAAGGGTGGTGGCCCAAAGGGTGCCTGATTCTGCTTTAAGGCTATTTCCTTTTCTTTTTTGACCCTAGCCTTCTCTAAGTTCTTCTCTCTTGCCTTTAACCGATCTATCTCTACTTACTACCATTACTACCCTCTGCTTAGAGAACTGCAGGAATGCCCCAAGGCTGGTAAAGCTCCACGCTTCCAGGGCCCATTACAATATTCCTCTACAAAATCTGCCAAGCTGTTACCCAAAACCATTTTTATCTTTTCAGATATTTTCTTTCCTTCTGACATATCTTCTCACTTGACCAGGCTATCAGCCTGACCCCGGAGTCTCCATTTATGTAGCCATAAATCAACTCGCGGACTATAACACGGAAATGTACAGGTTGTAACCCTGTTCCACCGTCTCCCCACTATTGCACAGCAAACTGTTTGTACCAATCATCCCCTCCTCTCCACCACTCCTCGCTACTGGCTCACCAGATATATTACTCGGGGATTTTGGAACACAAAGCAGTGGTAACTTAACTATTTGTTTTTTTAGGCGGTATTAGGACTTAATCAATGGGAACATCTAATTTTTTTTCTTTAATAAATTGCTTTTTATTTTTTATTAGCAAAGCATTGTTAGTATTTTTAGTTATAACAACAATAAAACTTATATGTTGGGGCATTTAAAACCAAGGTTGCTATTTATTTACCTTTTTATGGTTTCTTTATTGTAATTAGCAAAAACTGCAAGCTACAGCAATTTGGCCTTGCCTATAAAAAACCCTAATAATTATTCCTAGCTATGTGATGTTCTGCTTTTAATTAATGGTAGCTAAACACACCCAAAATGGCTGTGGTTTAGTTTGGTCAAGTTTTGGGGTTACATTTAAACAGTTCCTAAGCCTGAGCCCATGAGCCCAAGTCAGCTGGCAAGGGCCAACCGTGGTGTCTAATTGCAGTATAGACAAACCTTTAGTGCTTTCAGAGCTCTAGCTAAAAAGAGCTATATAAGTAAGTTTATTCTAATTATTATTTTCTCCTTCCTTTATATAGTTTTATCTGCAATGGCTCCATGGAGTCAAAGACATCTGTATATTGCCTATCCTCAGGGTGGTTGCAATCAGAACATATGTTTGAACAGAATGACTTAGATCCATCATTTTGCAATAAAATAGTGTTGTGGTTACAATGCTTCTAATATTACTGGCATTTTTCCCTCCAAAGACTGTTCCTTATATAGTTTTTAAAAAGGTATTTTGAATTAATTGTTCCTCCAATTACTACAACGTAGTAGAATGGTTTCAGCTTGTTGCAACATTCCAAAATTTCGTTTTCTTTTTGCTGCTCTGTAACTTTTCTAAAATTGGAAAAGTTTTGAAAAGTTGGAGTGGAAAGAAGAAAAAATAAATAAAAATACATTCCCACCATAACCCAATTCATTACATTGCCCTCAGTGATTAAAAAAAACAAACCAAAAACAAACAAACATAGAAAAACCGGGGAAAATATCTGAAATTTCAAAATGTCAAAATTTCATTTTTTTCAGTTTTTGCAAACCAAAATGAAAAATATCAGTTTGAAAGGAATTTTTTGTTTCAGAATTTCCCATTCAAAAATGGATGAAAAAATGACATTTTTCTGTCAAAAATTAATTTTCAACAAAACTCCATTTTTCACAGAAAAAAATTCTGTTGACAAATTTCAATCAGCTCTAATAATGTTACGTTGATGTATTACTACAAAATATTGTAGTGTATCTTTATAAGTGATACACCATTTGCTCCAAATAGTCTTGATGCAATGTATTTAGCTTTATGGATTTCCTTAATTTCATATTGGCAGCACAGTTGGACTTGGATCCCTCAGATAAAGGTGGTGTTCCTCTAGCTCTTTTAGCTTTCCTGTTAACTCAGTGAGCTTTTCCTAGTTTCGTCTATTTCAGTTTTGGGGAGAAGTAAATGATGCTGGCCCTTAATGTAGGCTCTCAATGCAACTCAACAGAGAAGTACTAGATCTGACACCATCAGCTCAGGATTAAACAAAGACTGTGACTGGCTCGCCAACTACAAAAGCAGTTTCTCCTCTCTTGGTGTTCACACCTCAACTGCTAGAAGAGTGCCTCATCCTCCCTGATTGAACTAACCTCATTATCCCTAGCCTGATTCTTGCTTGCATATTTATTACCTGCCTCCGGAAATTTCCACTACATGCATCCGACGAAGTGGGTATTCACCCACGAAAGCTTATGCTCCAATACGTCTGTTAGTCTCTAAGGTGCCACAGGACTCTTTGCTGCTTTTATAAATTCACCCTGTGACTTGAAGCCTATAGGGTGTTAGGATTGTGAAGCAGAGGAAGGCTGAATCCATAAAGGTGATTTTATATATCCTCTGGTTCAATAATCAGGCACTCAGATGCTACAGCAAGGGGGCCATATTAGGGTGGATAGGTAGGCAGGGAGAAAAATGCACCAATTGTGTGGTGCAGTTTGTTAGGATGTGAGACAGTGACTACTCGGTACACACAAAGGGTCTGATTCTGTTCTCATGCTGCTGAGAATCAGAAGTGACTTCGCTGGAGAAGCTGCACCTCTGTAAATGAGCAATCACAGTTTCCTCCAGCTTGCTAGGTAACTTCATCTCTTTCTCCTGGACAAGGACCTATCCACAGTGACCTATGCATTTGTCACCTACAGGCAGGATTACTGTGATTCTCCTATCTGAAGCTGAGTGGGAAGACAACGTACAGGCTCCAAACTGGCAGAGAATGTAGCTCCCTATAGTTTAGGCCAACATGAGCACACCAGAAATGGATTATTGTTAACAGAGGTGTGTAAACATGAAATTAAGGATGATAGAGGCTGAGATATGGATTAGGAGATTAAATAATTTATCAATTAAATAATTTTTACACGGGTATCCATTGCTGTGGCTTCTGGGCAGTTCATAGGCACTAAAACACCTAGGAAAAAAATAAAGATAATTTGCACCCAACACCTGGATTTGCATCCAGAAGTGAAAAGGCCAAACAAGGAACACTGGGGTTAGGGCTCACAGCAGAAAACTCACTCAGGCAGTGACCAGCTGCCTTCTACACTCTCTAATACATTCAAATACCCTTCCAGGGTATCATATTGATGTAATCCAGCCCAGAAAAGCATTTGCATGGATTCTGCAGGCAAGATTCAGATGCAAGAGGAAAGGCTATTACGTCATATCCAATTGCAGATGAAAAAATACACTTCCGAGCCGCTGAACCTAATAGAAAGGAGAGGCAATGCCTGGATAGAATATCTCTATATTTATCAATCTACACTGTGCTCATTAGCACGGTTGCTGAGTATTTCATCTGTGGATCATGGACCAGACATGTCTTAGAAAATGCCAGCTTACAGTTCAGGGTCCTTGTGATGCTGCCAGGGGCACCCAGAGTTGTGAGGCACCTTGCTGCCCTTAGTGTGAGAAGGTCTTGTCTGCACCGGCTGTGGATTAGCAACCTGACTCCATCAGCCTCTGACAACAAAAGCGCTATCTTCCAGGCCTCCGTAGGCTTTGCTCTTTCTGTACAAGTAGCGGTAGGCACACACCAACCCAAGGGTCCTCCAAGCATCTCTCTGAAGTACTCAGCCCCTGTTCCACTGAACACTCACAAAACTCTCAAATTTGCTACTCCCAAAGCAATCGTACACTCCAGCTTGCAAGGTTCAACTCAGGATCACTACTCTACTTAACACACAAAACTTAGATAGATGTATAGGTAGCTAGCTAGATATAGCTATAGATATATAGTGGGGGAAAAAGAATAAATTTATTATCAAAGAACAGAGATTCGAGTGATAGAAAGTAAGATGGTTGGAAACAAATGGCTACACATAAAACAAAATCATAACATGCTTTGTAGAATCTAAATTCAACTAACAAGGCATTCCCCTATCTCCTACAAGACAGCTTATTCCAAGTCCTTTTCCCAGTGTTTTCGATCAGTTTGGCTGAGATCCATTCTCATCAGACCAAGGCTGTTGGCAGGTTGTCCTCACAGATGGGAATATCTGGGAGGTTCATCTGCACCCCAGATATAGTTTCAGAAGTACATTCTCTTACTCCTAAACAGGATAATCCCTGCTGTTATTTGTTTTTTCCTGCAGCCCCCACAATCTATTGCATAGAAATTTGCTCAAACTGTAAATAGGCATTCACTGTGAACCACATAATACTCAATCTATACATGACTAGCCAGAGTGAGCTAAGCATCTCTTCTTCCCTGCCTCACACAAGTATGTGTACCACCTTCTGGTGACCAGTCTTAACTCACAGACCCAGAGAACATAATTTTTAGTATATATACATAAACCCTTCACATGTTTTCCATACATACATCTCACAATGATTATGATGATCAGTGTGACACAAGAAACCTTACATGACCCCTTTGGGGTGAATGCAGGGGATCCCTATACCCCTATCTACACCTATGCCATCTGCCTGTTGGCATCAAGACATTCTTGGGTCACAGCAGAAAGTCCTACCTGCAGAGAAATGTCACAACCCCCATTGTACAAAGAGCCAGCGGCAAGCTAGAACAGTGCCCAAAGTAAGTGGTGACAGACAGGGAATGGACTTGGCCAGGAACCCTGGAACGTAACCTGAGGAGTGCTAATTTTGAGTCCTATCTGCGTTATAGCTGCCCATGTGCCACCTAATCTTCCTGTTGGCTCCCTTGCCCAACCAGTACAACTTCCACTTCCACTGAGTTAAGCTCCAGTGATTCACTGTTACTCATGTTCCCACCAGCTTCAGGCACAGCAAAAACAGAGACCGCAGCATCCATGCTCAAAGAAAGGATTCTGCTGAGCTGACTATTATATATGCATTACTGATACAGTAGCCCATTTTGTTTCACAATCTCCTCCAGTAGCTGTCCATATGTACTGAACTGTAGAGGTTGCAGGCTGGAACCTGAGAGAGCTCCCACATGAGAGGATGGAGAGAGCTCCCACCCAGGGATGGAGAGGCAGTGGCTTGCAGCAAATGGCTTCAAATGGTGATGGTGGTGGAGTCGCCATGTGGCACCTCCTAAAGATTGGCAATAGGGCTACTCAGCCCCAGAACAGGGTGAGAAGAGGGCAAACCACCAGATGCAATTAAAGACATAAGAGGTAAGCAGAGGAGACCCTGGAGGGCTGGGAGACACTTGGGCAGAAAGAAAATAGTATATATAGTCCCCTGGGAGGTTTAATTTATCATTCAAACCTCCAAGAGGACCCCTAAGGGTGGGTTCCCTGCTAGCCCCCAGGAGCCACCTTGAAGGGTTCAGTTTATAAAGTCCGGAGGAACTGAACTCTGAACACACATACCTCTAGTCACTGCCTTTGTTTAGGATCCTAAGGACTGCGCTCAGCCCATGGATGAGGACCCAAGTCCAAGGAAGTTTAAATACATTTTTCATGTACGTTTTTGTAAGGCATTGTATCAAATTGTTCCCCAGAGTTACACTAATTTCTTAACATTAGCTAAAATCTGTGTATATTATATTCCCAAGTTTGTTGAAACACGATGTCTTCCTACCACTTCTCTTCCTTGAAGGGGAAGAGGAGAAAGTTGCTACATTCTTCTTTTCAGCTGCATTCACACAAAATTTTGCGGTAATATTAAATTCCACTCTCCCTATTTTCTTTATCCATTTGTAAAACTTCTCTTTGTACTCTTTAATAGCTGGTCTTTAGAGGGTGTGATAATTTCCAAAGTGCTATTTCTTTATGCATAAAAATCCAACTGACCGCTTCAAAAAAAGTATTTCAATTTTACTTTCATCAAAGAGTTAAACAGCCAAGGGCTTTTAGCATCTCATTTCACTTACACACATAGCCCATTACAACCTGCATAAACAAGGATGACAAGTTGAGATTAATGAGAGTCCCAAAGTGACAGAACAATTTAATTGTCAGAAATCATAGGAGGTGAACTTTGCCAGTGTATTTATATAAGACTGCCATAGTCTAAAAACTTCTCTAATTGATTATGACCAATAAGTAATAACACTGAAAGCAGTTTTCTGGTATACAGATAACAAATGACCCATAACAGTTAATAGTGGTATTAAGATGCATAAGGGAAGAATATTAGATTGACAAGATAAATTGTAATATTATGAAATAATTGTAGAGTTTACACTTTTAAGAAGAGTAGAAGAAAACTGCAATACCATAGACAATCAAAATGAGTATAATTTAAGACAATGAGATTACAACAACTCAGTGGATTGCTGTACAATGCTGTTGTTACACAGTAGCATAGGAGCAGATGCAGGCAATCAGACTTTCATATCTGGAATGGTTTGTTGATAACTCTTGTCTCTACCTTACATTATTTTACAATATTTAAAAGAATATTTTTTTACAGTTTGAAAACTTTAACGCTTTTAGGTGGCAGAAGAAGGCAAAACAATTCCATGTAAACAAACAATTTCACACACATAGCCCCCAATCTCATTACCACCTTTAGCCTCCAAGGGAAAAATCCATCCTGCCTCTTCTCTATATTTTTAAATCCCACAAATTCATCCAATTACTGTCTAAATATATAAGTACCATTTGACTTTATCACCTCAGCTGGAATCCTGTTGCACCTGTTCACCAACTTCTGTCCAATAATATCTCCTTAAATTCTATTTATACATCCTCTAGTTTATTTAATCTTTAATTTACATCCTCTAGTTCTGGCTGGTGGAATGATCACAAGCAGATCATCAAACTAGTCTGAATGATATCCCTTAGGTAATGGAAATTTTCTTAAGGTTTTCCATAAGGCAAGGTACTTATACTGTACCAGCAGTACTCCCCTTTCTAAGAATAAAGAATATCTATTCATACCCCTAACACTTTAACTGATGATCTAAAAAAGCAAAAGGAAAATTTCTCAGGGCAATCACTGACTTTCATTCATATAACCTCTTAATTACCTTTTCACATGAGAGACTAAATAATCCAAATTTCATTGCTCTCTCCTCCTGCTTACGATTCCATCTATTAGCTTAGCTGTCTTAAACTTCTTCCAATAGGTCAACCAGAACAGGACACTAGGAGCCAAATTCTTTCCTGACGTTCATCGTGAGGGCAAAGGGAAATGTACATGTTCCTGAGGCCAGAAATTGGCCCTGTATTCCAAATGCAGTCTGACCAGTGTTTTATAAAGTGCCACTAGAAATTTGTAGAAATATTTTGAAATGCTATAGAATTTTCCCTTTTATTCTATGAAAATTTTTGGAATATCAATTTAGATTTTAAAGGTAATCTTTGCAAGCAGCAGGGTTAAATTTACTTTTTAATGAAAGCTTAAAATCTTCAGAAAACATCCAAAGCTCCATGGAGACATTCTAAATCTGTGTCATAGAATGGAATTTACAAAAGGCATATTTTTAGCGACCATAGTCAAAGTACAGTACATTTGGATTTATATATGGTGCTCTCTGGATAGAAGCCAGCATCCTTCTTTACTGTTGCTTTGAGCTTGGCAAACTATTAACAGTGAACAATGTTCTCAATTTTAGTCCTTTTTTTGGTTGTGGATTATCTGCAAACAGATCATGATTTTTAGCAATTTGTTCATTTTTCAAAATAGTTGGACAAATGATTTACCTAACGAGGATTTCAGCCTATGGGTGGCTTACCAGCTTCTCGCTGTGTGATATGCTTTGAGCATTCAGTATTTGCAGTTTGAAATGCAAGATGGCCTGAGTGGTCCCTTAGTGTCATGTGTTTCTTGATTGAATAAATGTAACTGTTAAAATTACATATTTATTCTGGAGAATCATGATAGTGAATTCTAGATCTGCTTTCACAAACGGTTGAGGCTTTTCACAGAAAGGTCCTGTTTCAGCAAACATCTTTGCCAGCAGCTCACTACAGTATTTGTGGAAGGTAAAGATAAAAGGAGAAAAACACAGGTGGTTTTTTGGTGGCTGGAAACCATTTGTTAAAAAGTGTTAACAAATGGTTTCCAATCACCCCCCTTCCTCCCAAAAAAATTGCATTTGATTTGAATTTTGGGTGAAAGTTCAGGTCACTGTTATCCAAACCTATTTACCCCTCCACTACTTTTAATATCATTGAAATCATCACAAATAATAAAACATGTAAAGAGTGAGCTCTTTAAACTTCTTACATCATCCCAGTTTGAATGTTGCAAGTTCAGCTAATAGCAGCATTGGGAAAGATTAGCTACAACCATTCCAGTGTGACTCTGGTACTTTTACTTGATAAGCCCCAAACAGTCCAGTTTGACAGCCCCTTTATATGCAAGCTTGAAAAATAACCTATTTAGCATTCCCCAGCTTCAGCACATGATTTCACTGGGAAACTATGCAAAAGATACTTTGGAAATAAATATGTACACGAAATTACAACTCTGTCTGAATGACCCGCTACCTTGGAATGTCTAGAACTGTGAGAATTATAAGGTCAGGAAATATGTACAGACCTAGTGCCTTGAAAAGTTACTATTCCTTATTTGGAATCTGCACAGACATGGAAGCTGAAGTTGTATAAACTAAAAGGAAGATTTTTCCTGTCACTTACATGCCTAGTCCTTGACCTATCCCATTTATAGTTTCCTTTAAGATACTATGCATTGCAAGTTCATTTGTTTCCTAGCAGTCTTCCAACAATGATTTTCAGGACTCGCCAATACTTCACACAGAACTGGGCTATGTAAGCAGAAGCCTTAGATTTATATGCCAGTAAAAGTGCAGGTTATTAATGCATGTTATGCCATTGTATTAGTTTACATCATTGTTAACAATTCGGAGCTCAGGCTCTAGTATTTCCAGGTAAAATGTATTCCTTACTCTCTGTCTGAAAATTTTAAATACAGATGTACAGAAATATTTAGTCTGCTTTACTATAAAGAGAAGGTAAAATGTTATTTTAAACAAAAAGCATACCATAAATGACACATTTAGTTTTGACAGATTTGCTTTCCTCTGTAGGGTCTTATCCTCTGTCCTGATATGGATCAAACTCCCATTAACTTCAAAGGCGAGTTATGCTCACTTAGGAATTGCATTTCTGGTTTTGTTTTTAAACTTCTATCCTATTTTTTTGTACCATATTAAATTGTTCTCTCATTTTCACTAGATATGGATTTTGCTTTTTGCAGCTAGCAATCTGATCGTAGAAGATATACAAAAATCTAGTAATAGATGGAAAATGTATTCACAAGCACATTTTTTCAACATTCAGAATCCATTACTGGATACTCTAGAAATTAGTTAGAAGGGCATTTATACTACCATATGACACAAAATTCCAAAAGGAAAATACATCTACGTTTATTCTAGATATAGCTGTCTTCTGGTTGAATTGTTCCTGTTATGAGATGGATTTTTATCTAACGTACATAATTACATTTTGTCTAAAAGTTCCTTTTGTATTTCCCCAGTTCACATCTTAATTTCATGATATTTTTGTTTTCAGTTGAACATGTTTGCTGTATGATACAAAAATGCAAGGCATTAACAGCTTTTGTACATCCACTGTGTGTATACATGCGAATGTCTAGATTAGAGATGTGTTCAAGCCTCAGAATTATGATCTGGATCTGGATTTCAAACAACAAAAAGTTTGAGTATTCACTTTGGGGTATTTTGCTTCAGTCTGCTCTGAAGACAAGGTTCATACGGGTGTTCACATTTCAAACATCTCCTGAAAAATTCAGAGGTGTTTGAATCTGGAGTTCTTAGTTGGGCCTATCGATAGCTTAGGTACACTGTTAGTTTATTGTAACGTGCTACAGGACTTTTGAATCAATCAAGATATTTTGTCACTGAAAACAATGCAATATTATATCATGTGCCAGATCCCCAGCTGCTTTAAACCTTAGATGGAGCTACGTTGATTTACATTACTTAAGATCTGGCACAGTTTAGACTTTGGAAATTTCGAGACGCAAGATCCAAGAAGTGTGAAAGTAAATGGACTGTGCATTCATGAACACTTGCACGGTAGGGAAGGGACTAGGATACAGAATCTTCAGTCCCAGCGTTCATTAGCTGATGTCCATGGGCTCTATTGCTGGGATATGGTACGGATCAGCAGATGCGGCTTATTGTTTTCTCCTCCATGAAGCTTTGGCCTTATCGGTCTGCAACTTGTAAAGATCTACTAACCAGGCCTTTGCCATATCAACAGCAACATGCCCACTCCCCTTTCATTGCCTAGGATCCCAACATCATATCTGCACCACTTGCCTTCACAGCATGTTAGTTATGCAGTGCCTCATTCTTTGTGCCAATCACCCTCTTTTGCCATTTATACATGCAAAGTGAATGTAAAAATGCTGCTGAATCAGAATGGTGGCATTCTAGACCCCTTTTGCACTCACTCTGCCAGTGCTGATATGTCACAATTTTACGGTGAGTCTCATAATATTTGGTATTTCTCTTAAAGCACCAGCTCCAGATTCATGAAAATATGGGAGAACTTCAGCTTTAATGTTTTTAAAGTACATTTACAGGAAGCCTGAAATATAGGCAGTAGGGCCACTAACCAACCAAGGTGTTATTGGAGAACTCAAGGAAGACAAGGCCATTTCAGAGAAGCTAAATTAATTCTTTGCATCGGTCTTCACTGCAGAGGATGTAAGGGAGATACTCACATCAGAGCTATCCTTTCTGGGAAACAAATCTGAAGCAGTGTCCTACACTGATGTGTCAATATAAGAGGTTTTAGAACAAATTGATAAGCAATAGTGAATTGGCAGGGCCAGATGGTATTTACCCAAGAATACTGAAGGAACTCAAATATGAAATTGCAGAGCTACTAACTGTGGTATGTAATCTATTGCTGAAACAAGTCTCTCCAACAGATGCTAGAAGGTAGCTAATGTAATGCCAATTTTTAAAAAGGGCTCCAGAGGCGATCTTGGCCATTACTGGCCAGTAAGCCTGACTTCAGTACTAGGCAAATTGGTAGAAACTATAGCAAAGAACAAAATGATCAGACACATAGAAAAACATGTTTTTTTGGGTAAGAGTCAACACAGCTTTTGTAAAGGGAAATCATGCCTCATCAAGCTATTAGAATTCTTTGAGGGTGTCAATCAGTATGTGGATAAGGGTGATCCAGTTGATACAGGGTACCTGGATTTTCAGAAGGCTCTTAAGGAAACTAAGTAGTCATGGAATAAGCGGGAAGGTCCTCTCATGGATCAGTACCTGGCTAAAAGATACGAAGCAAAGGATAGGAATCAATAGTCAGTTTTCACACTGGAGAGAGATAAACAGCAGGATCCATGAAGAATCTGTACTGGGACCTGTGCTGTTCAACATATTCACTAATTATCTGAAAAAGAGTGAACGGTGAAGTGGCAAAGTCTTCAGATGATACAAAATTATTCAAGACAGTTAAGTCCAAAGTTGACTGTGAAGAGTTATGGGGGATATCAGAAAACCCGGTGATTGGGTAACAAAATTGGAGATGAAACTCAACACTGATAAGTACAAAATAATGCATGTTGGAAAAAATAATCCCAACTACACATATATGATGATGGGTTCTAAATTAGCTGTTACCACTCAAGAAAGATACCTTGGAGTCACTGTGGATAGCTCTCTGAAAATTTCAGCTCAATGCACAGGAGTGGTCAAAAAGGCTAACAGAATCTAAGGAACTACTAGGAAAACAAGAAAATATCATAATGTCACTATATAAATCCATGGTGTGCCCACACCTTGAATATTGTGTCCAGTTCTCGTCGCCATTTCAAAAAAGATATAGTGGAACTGAGAAACATTCCATATGAGGAGAGTCTAAAAAGATAAGAGGTGTTCAGCTTAGAAAAGAGATGACTAAAGGGAGAAATAATAGAGGTCTATAAAATCATGAATAGTGTAGAAGAGTAGAGACATATTATTTACTTTTTTTCACAATACAAAAACCAGGGGAAACCTGATGAAATTAATAGGCAGCAGGTTTAATACAGAAAAGAGGAAGTACTTTTTCCACACAGCACACAATTAACCTGTGGAACTCATTGCCATATGATGTTGTGGCGGGCAAAAGTATAACTGGGTTCAAAATGGAACTAGGTAAGTTCATTGAGGATAGGTCCAACGATAGCTATTAGCCAAGGTGGTCAGAGATGCAGTCCCATGCTTGGGGTGACCCTTAACCTCTGACTGCCAGAAGCTTGTCTCTCTCACCAACAGAAGTTGGTCCAATAAAAAATATTACCTCACCCACCTGGTCTCTCTAGAAGACAAGGGTGGATTACTCCAACTTTCCTGTTCTATATATTCTCCCTGAAGCTGTGATAGCCACTCCCCCTGAAGCCACTGTCGGAGACAGAGTACTGGACTAGATGGACCATTGGCCTGATCCAGTGTGGGCATTTGAATGCTCTTATTTCAAGGTCTTATTATTTCAGAGAAAAGCTTGAAAACGTGACCCTAGTGCCTCCTAAACACACAACAACCAGACAACAAATTAAAAATAAACAACCCTTCAAACAACCCTTTTAAGCCAAGCTCATGATGTTTGAACACTTGGGATTGGCAATACTGCTTTGCATTGGTGTAATTTACTGAACAAGGTGCAGCGCAACAGAGAATTAGGACAATGTTTCCACTGTGTTCTGGGGTTACTTGCAGTTTCCTTGTGAGTGCCTGATCATGAACCACTGATGTTAACAGTAGTTTCTCCACTGACTTCAGTGGCAGTAGCATTGGACCTGATTATCAAACTGGTACACCAAAGAGCTGCTCAGTAGTCTTCTGCTTTATTTAAAACCATTGTGAGATGCTTTGACAATTCAAACCTTCACAAAACCATTCAGTTACTTCAGCTTTAGCAGAAGTGGGTCTCTCTACCAGTACAAGTCACCAAAAATTTTTTATGCTCTCAAATAGATAGTCTAACAACACTCCACGTTTTCTATTTCCAACTAAAACAGGTTCAAGATATCCCCCTCTGCCAGGTGGTATTACTATAAACCATACAGCTAAATTTAATCTTTATCTCATGTTAATCTTCAGTTTAGCAAAGTTCATTTATTATAACGCGTGCGATCAAGCTTAACAAATAGTTTTTGTTATAAAACAACCTCTGTCAAGAAAGCTTGATATTTAATTGACTATTATAAGCTTGATATTTAATTGACTATTATAATTGGTTGCAACTTTTCCCAGTAATGAAAACTATAGGTAAGATCATATCCAGACTTCCATTATAATCACTTTGGAGCCACACTCTGCCACTCTCATAGTGAGTAGTACTTGACTGTGCAAGCGGGCCCACTGGCTTCAGCAAGTGACTCATGCAAGTAAGGTACTCCTCACTGTAAGGTCGGCAGAATCTGGCCCTTTGTTTTCTTATGTTCATAACTCCCTCTTTTTAGGGCTGAAACTGTTCACACTTGGTCTCTTCCCAGAGGTGAATATCTTTAGTACAGCTGGTAGAATTTTTTTAATTCAAAATTTTGATGCAATTTTGGCATTTGAAATGAAAAACAGAGCAGGAAAAATAATGATGACATCTAAATTTTTCCTCCTTTTTTTAATTTTGAAAAAAAAAGGGAAATTTTGTAAAAAAATATATTAAATCCCCTCCCCTCCCCCCACACACCTCCTTTTTTTTGCCCAGCTCTAATTTAAAGGAAAATCCATTAATCTGTATTTGAGTTTAGGATAAATGGGGGGAAAATCCATTGAAAAATAATTATAACTTCTTTGCTTACTGCAAAGTAAAAAATGTCTAGCAAAGAAATCACCTGGCATGTGGATAATGTGCTATGGGTGGGAGGGGGTAAGAATTAAAAATTGACAGTGAATTAAAAAAATATTTCTGAGCAGACTCAGTGGGCTTTGTAAACTGTCACGCACCTTTCTGGTGCTATATAAGACCAGCTCTTGGTTCAGCCAGCGCACCAGTTCAAGGGAGGAAAGGGGCAAAAGAACCCTCTTGCTCCCTACACACACAGGATGAGGGTTGCAGGCTTTGTGGAGCTGCTGTATATGCCCCTCATAAAGGTGGGCAGGAAACTATGACAGAGGCCCCGGAGGGAGAGGACCCTGGACTCTGCCACCTCTGAATGCACCGAACAGCATAGCTATGCCAGTGTGTCAGACAGCATACAAACCCCCTTCCTGGAATGGTATGGAGATTATGATTCCCCAAGTCACGATCTCCCTCCCAGACTGTTCCAAGGGCAGCACTATACACTGCTTCTTATTATGGGCCAGATCAAAATGTTAAGATCTAGATAAGTAAGTGAATGTATAATATTAATAATATTTAATGCCATCAGCAGGGGAAAGGGAGAACTAGAGTCTCACACTGACAGGCCATTGCGCTACTGCTTTCTGGGTGTGCTAAAACAATCTGTATTTACCCGTGTATCATTGAAACACACTCAGCAATATTCTCCCAAGAAACGTGCCTTACTCTCTGGGGCAGATGAAAATAATCATAGAATCATAGACTCATAGGGCTCAGTATTATCTAGACCAGAGGTATTATCTAGATCAGAGGTCCGCAAACTGTGGAGTGCCCCCCTAGGAGGGCAAGGAGGACTGTTCAGCGGAGGGGTATGGCTGGGGCCTGGGCCAGCCCCCATGGGGGTGGGGGCGGGGAGGGAGTGCCACCCAGCTCCACTCCTGGCCCCGGCCCCAGCTACTGACCCTGCACCCCGGGGCCCAGCTGCTGGCTTTGGCACCCTTACCCCTGTCCATGTTCCCCCCTCGCAGAGCCGTGACCTCGCTCCTGGCCTGGCTCCGGAGGGCAAGGGGGGGCATGGACAAGGGTAAGGGGGGCGCAAGGTAAAAAGTTTGGGCACCATTGATCTAGACCACCCCAACAGGGGTTTGTCTAACCTGCTTTAAAAATCTCCAATGATGGAGATTCCACAACCTCCCTGGGCAATGTATTCCAGTGCTTAACCACCCCGACAGTTAGGAAGTTTTTCCTAATGTCCGACCTAAACAGCCCTTGCTGCAATTTAAGCCTATTGCTTCTTGTCCTACACTCAGAGGATAAGGAGCACAATTTTTCTCCCTCCTCCTTGTAACAACCTTTTATGCACTTGAAAACTGTTATCATGTCGCCTCTCTGTCTTCTCTTCTCCAGACTAAACAAACCCAACTTTTTCAATCTTCCCTCATAGATCATGTTTTCTAGACCTTTAATCATTTTTGTTGTTCTTCTCTGGACTCTCTCCAATTTGTCCACATCTTTCCCAAAATGTGGTGCCCAGAACAGGACACAATACTCCAGTTGAGGCCTAATCAGCGCAGAGTAGAGCCGAAGAATTACTTCTCGTGTCTTGCTTACAACACTTCTGCTAATACCTCTGAGAATGGTGTTTTCTTTTTTTGCAACAGTGTTACACTGTTGACTCATATTTAGCGTCTGACCCCCAGATCCTTTCTGCAGTACTCCTTCCTAGCTAGTCATTTCCCATTTTGTATGCGTGCAACTGATGGTTCCTTTCTAAGTGGAGTACTTTGTATTTGTCCTTATTGAATTTCATCCCGTTTCCTTCAGCCTATTTCTTCAGTTTATCCAGATCATTTTGAATTTTGATCCTATCCTCCAAAGCACATTCAACCCGTCCCAGCTTTGTATCGTCTGCAAACTTTATAAGTGTACTCTCTATGTCATTATTTAAATAGTTGATGAAGATACTGAACAGAACCAGACCCAGAACTTGATCCCTGTGGGACCCCACTCGATATACCCTCCCAACTAAACTGTGAACCACTGATAACTGGTTAGAAAACCATTCCCAGACAGTAGTTATGCACCCACCTTATAGTAGCTCCATCTAGGTTGTATTTCCCTAGTTTGTTTATGAGAAGGTCATGCGAGATAGTATCAAAAGCCTGAGTTTGCAATTCATTCTGCATTTCTGAATTTCTGCAAATACTGAATTTAACAATGAAATCCGTGTACCAGCTGGAGCACACAGCTATTGCAATACAACCAAACGGATATTCTGTGCTATTAATCCAGCCTTACAGTCCACTGTCGCCAGTCAAATCTGGTAGCAGAAAATGGTTGACACCACCCTTTGCCTTCAACAGCCCATTCTCCTCACTGATGTGTGAACTTCAAAGCCAACACAGACCATTTAAATATTAACATTATTAAGTGCTGGTAGTTCCTTTCTTCTCTTGTTTTTTTCTTTCTTTAAAAAACAAACACACACAAGGAACTGAATGCAACAAACTACAACACTAAGATTCTGAATGGAAACACTTGCAAGCAAGTAAATGAAAACAGTAATGTTCTCATCAGAAGAATAACTCACTGACATAGTACGCACTGTGGGCCAGATCCTAAGCTGGTATAAGTCAGTTAACTCCTCTGACTTCCATACAATATACACCAGTTTGAACCTTTTGAGGCTTTGACCCTGTATACATAGGTATAAATTTGCGTTGTGTGTTTGTACAGCACCTAACATGATGGTATCCCAGCCCATGACTAGGTCTCCTAGCTGGCTACCGCAATCCAAATAAGAAATAAAAGAATAATAATATGGCTAGATTGTGACACGGCTCTTGGCCTATAGTAAGGGGTGGCATGAAGATAAAGGTGTGTCATTTCAGGAATTGTCCAGGGAAAACAATGTGACTTGGAGATTCACAAGTCATTCCCTTCCTCTAAAAGTATATCATTGTTGTTGGCCTATACTAACTTTCCCCTCTGCTCTGATTCAGCTAAACTGGCTAATTTGTTGGGGGTGGCGTGGTGAAATCAAGGATCAGCCTCTCTCATTCCCAGCCCATCTGTACAGCCCTGCACACAGTTTGGTGATACAGGCAGCCCATGTGGATGTGCAGAGCTAGTTACAATCTTGCCCTTTACAGTCCAGTAATCAAAAAATATTTTACCGGTACAATACGGGTGAATTATATTCTGGTGAAAATATTAACCATTTCATTCCCCAGCTTTTGTGCATTTAAATTTATAACCAAACATTTGCAACGAGAAAAGGTTTTTTGGATTTCATATACTAATAAAAATGGTTTGAGATTATGAGTCCATCTTCCCTGGTTAAATGAAAATAATCCTGTCTGGCATTTCAATGCACAAATGACTTTTGACTAACACAGAAAAGTGACAGCTGTAGAGGGATATTAAAACCAATTTTTTTAAGTTACTCAATATAATTTAATGTTCTATAGTGGCCTTTGTATCTATAACATTTCAGAGTGCTATAGTTCAGTGCCTGTGTAGTCATATGGCATAGTCATTATATGTTCAACAAAAGAGTACTTCGTAGTCAGCGTTTGACATTAGAACCTCTTACATCAAGAGGGATGAAAGCTTGACCTGAGTACTAAACCATCCCCAACGCCTTTCAAACAATACTATGAGACCTTTAACTTCCATCTGGACAGCCTTGAGAGGCTGACAAAGCGTCTTTATTCTATGTCGGACTTGAACCCATTACCTGACATAGCAACTGAATCCAATTTACCATAACAACTGAACACATAATGATGCATGTTTTAATTTAATATAGGATTCCCCCAGTTCTAGTGTCTGGTCCTGTCAGCAGCTTTCCTATCTGGCACCAATGCCTGATTAAATATTAACACAGGGCGGGCCTGTTATTTCCTGACTTCCGAGAAACCACTGGTAAATTGAGATCTAGTTGTTAAAAACGTCTGACACAATGTAATTTGTATTGAACCCCTCTTCCATGCCAAAGTGCCAGCGTTCATAAATCAGGCTGCTCAAATTGAATAAATCTATTTAAATACTTATAAAATATTAAATATGCATTTGGGAAAAGCCTCTAAGGTTATTGTGGCACCCATACACCTCAGAGTAACTAATTTATTAAAGAGTTTGCAAACCTGGGAAGAAAGGGAAAAGAAAAATGGTTTCATAAACCAAGAGCAGAAGCCAATTTTTCAGTTCAGATGATGAAAGGAAGCATGCATTTCTAATCAAAAAGACAGATAAGCCTTTTCTCTCCCACCATTCCCTCAACAGCAAAGTGCCTTTTCATCATCAACAACACTCCATTCCTAATGTCTGCTGAGGCCTTTCTTCACCTTCTCCATACACTAGTAATGTACACACAGCATCCCTTTGAAACAAGAGCCCATTAGCTGTGGCAGACTACCTTTTCACATGAAGTCCTTCTGTTGGTAGTCATCAATAGAGTGTTAAATCATTCCGACTGGGCATGCTCAGAATCATGGCAGTGGGATAAACAGATATTTAGAGCTGTAGAATGAAAATTACTTTTCAACCTTTTTTGAAGGGCATTTGTTTTTTAGAAAAGGTCATAAACTACACAAGGAACATCAAGCTCTTTTTCTTCTAAACATAGATTTTTAAGAAACCCACTTTTTCTTACACCCAGGTCATCTGTAATTTTAGACCTTCAACCACCCAGCAGTTCCCTTTCAAGATTACATACTAAATACTACCATAAATTTGCCCCTCAATAAGAGACTAGTTCGGGCATGCCTTGAAACGGGGATTTATGTGATTATTTTCCATCCAGTGGGTGTGGTAAAGGGATATAGAAACCGTCATCTATATCAGCAAGCACAGTGATACTTCACAAGAGCTACCTGGGTAATGCAAGAGAGATTAAGCCTAAATTGAGGATTGCCATTTCTGAGGATAATTAATTTTCAGGCTGCCATGACATTTCTTAGCATGGATTTTGAGCCTCTGCAAGCCTTTAACCAGCTTTGTTCAATAACATACGGTGGTGCTGCTGCATCTCTTTGACTGAGAAAGCGAAGACAACACAATGCAGTATCTATTGTATTTTCCTCTCTGATGCAGTGGGAGTTCAGTCTTATATAACAGTTCTATTCCTTTATCCAATCTTCCATTTAAATAGGCTCCAGCAACCTTATGTTTTACACGTCAGTTCTAGTTTCATGCAGCCAAATTTTCAAAAGTGACAGATATGGTCTCACAATTGTAGATACCTTAAAGTTTGGCACCCAGAAATGGAGTGATCCAAAATCTGTGACCACTATTGAAACACTAGCCTAAAAGATTGTGGGCCTGATTTTTAAAGGGTCTCTTTTAGCCCCAGAAAATAATTGCAAGCACAATTATCTGCAAGTGAAAATAAGGATATGTTGACATCTAACTGCCTAATATACTGGTGCAATCTGTTAGGTATATTCAGGTCTTCATTTGAGCCTGCCAGTAATTGTACCACAAATATTTATGGGTGCAAATTCCAGTGGGAATTTCAGTGGGGCCAAGATTACACTTGAAATTTTCAAACTCGGGCCCTATAGTTACGGCAAATTGGCACCTAGTTAGAATTTTGAACATACATGCAGTATAGTATGGGGAGTATTTTCAAACTTGGGTGCCTAAAGTTGGGCACCTAATACATAGTATTATGTTCAGTTGAGCTGAGCCCACTGATGTTAATGGAAACTATGGTATTGGGAACTTCTGAAATTCAGGTCACTTATTTTAGATGAAAGAAAAGGAGTACTTGTGGCATCTTAGAGACTAACCAATTTATTTGAGCATAAGCTTTCGTGAGCTACAGCTCACTTCATCGGATGCATCTCACGAAAGCTTATGCTCAAATAAATTGGTTAGTCTCTAAGGTGCCACAAGTAATCCTTTTCTTTTTGCGAATACAGACTAACATGGCTGTTACTCTGAAACCTTATTTTAGATGCTTGATTAGGAACTTAAGTGCTGTGACAGGGTCAGGCCAGATGGTGACAAGAGAGTGATTGAAGGCAGATATATTAGCCCCAGGTTAAGTAAGTCCCTTTTCCCTGGGTAAGGTAACAGGGAAGGTTCCAGAACAATCAGGAACTTTCTGGAAACAATTAAGAAAGGCTGATTAGAACACCTGCAGCCAATCAAGAAGCTGCTAGAATCAATTAAGGCAGGCTAATCAGGGCACCTGGGTTTAAAAAGGAGCTCACTTCAGTTTGTGGTGTGCATGCGAGGAGCTGGGAGCAAGAAGTGCAAGAAGCTGAGAGTGAGAAGGCGTACTACTGGAAGACTGAGAAGTACAAGCATTATCAGACATCAGGAGGAAGGTCCTGTGGTGAGTATAAAGAAGGTGTTGGGAGGAGGCCATGGAGAAGTAGCCCAGGGAGTTGTAGCTGTCACGCAGCTGTTACAGGAGCCACTGTAGAGAGCTGCAATCCACAGGGCCCTGGGCTGGAACCCGGAGTAGAGGGTGGGGTCATGTTCCCCCCATCCCTCCATTCTCCCAACTCCCTACTTGATACTGGAGGAGTTGACCTGGACTGTGGGGAAGGTCTGTGGCCTGTTCCCCGATCCACTAGGTGGATCAGCAGAGACTGCGAGGATTGTTCTTCTTCCTTTTCCCCATGCTGGCCAGTGATGAGGCTAACTGAGTGAACGGCAGATTTGAGCCATGAAAGTGGCCAAACTGAGGGCTGCCGTGAAACTCTGAGTGGAGCAAATCCGCCAATAAGCGCAGGACCCACCAAGGCAGAGGAGGAACTTTGTCACAGCGCCTAATTTTCAAGTTTGAAAAAATTGCCCTATATGTATTGTATCCAAAGACTGAATTTGTAACCAAAGTGTTTATAAGGGGCTATTTTTTTTTTTTTTTGCTAATGTGCACATACACAGAGGCTGATGGTCGAAAGGGTTAATTATTCAACAAACTCAAGCAGAGGAAAAAGTTTCAAGCTCAGGGAGGTTATCACTCCCTTTTGTGCAGGCTGGTTTTAATCACTTTCTTGTACCTCTCCCTGACTTCATTTATCAAGCCTTCACATAAAAGTTGCAAAGTGAGGTTATTCAGCGGATACCTCCATTCATCTCAGATTATTGACCAGGGAGGTTTGCAGTACAAGCCAACCTGGGTGATGGCATTCTTCTTGTTTTCATTGTGCAGTCTGCTTTCGTTTTATGCTGTAATTGTGTTTGCACAAAACCATAACCACACAGAGAGCAGATCCCAGATTCCAGAGTTATTTACAAACACCCCCTTCTCGTGCTGTCTGCTTTATGCTTGTTTGGGTCAAACAGCCAGGAGCCTGTGGTGGATTAACAAGAGAGAAGCTAGATCCAATCTAACCAAAGGACTTCCAACCAACCAAACTTCGCCACCTCCCACAAAAACAAAATCAAAGCCCTCCCTTCCCCCACAAATTGTTCAAGTGAATTTCCATCACTCCAATATGTATATTTTCTTTTCTGACTTTGGTGAATGCTAGGAGTCAGATTCAAGTCCTTCTAACCACAATGAGCAGCACCTTGCTCCACAAGCAGTCCGATTGAAGTCAATGAGGCTACTCGCAGAGTGAGATGCTATTTCAATGTGAGTGAAGGAAACAGAATCCGGACCCAGCTGATTAGTAAACAGCTGTTTCATAGGTAATTTAATTTGGTTATTTTCAAGCATTGTGAGCCAGATCCGCAGCTGGTGTAAATCAGTGAAATCAATGGAGCGATGCCAATTTCCACTAGCTGAGGATACGACCTATTTTTCATTTTTTTACAGAGCTCATAAAATATTGCACACAGTAAATTGTGCAAAGATTGGGAGATTATATCCAAGCTAATTCTATGACCTTTCAGTATTGTCCATTTGTAGTTTTTACTTTCCATTGGAAAAAACCCTTCAAATTCTGTTTCCATCTGAACATCTTGTGCTAGGTGATGTGGAGGGGAATGACTTAACGATCTTTGTTATTATTACAAACTAGTGAATTAAAAATTCACCAGCCAAATAAGACTGTCAAGCTGATCACAGGGGTACATGTTATTAAAATGGCTTTCTGCATTTTGTGGCAGTAAAATCATTGGTGACTCACTGTAATCAGTCTTTGGTGATATAGGGGCCATGCAACAGGAACATTTTTTATCTCAGCATACTTTGAGGTAGTCAGTAGTCTTGCTGAATGGCCCAATCCAGGGAGTTTTGGGTCCTTCAGACAGAGTGGGAGCCATGAGATAAAGCTCCTTCTGTCCTTTATACTCGCTGTGAAGCTTGAACACTTGAGGCCCAAGTCTGCCATGAGGAATTTCAGCGTGGTTGCATGAGTGTAACAAAGGGAGTTTACTACCAAGGATGCTGATTGAGGCTGAGGCACGTTTCTTCACTGTTTTTTTATTTCTGGTCCTGCTTTTCCTTGTTTGGAGTTTTGGCATGGTAGATTACAAGGAGCTTATTTACAGCTGAAACAGCAAAGAGTATATCCAGGCTAGATCTAACTCTAGGAGCATAGCCTTCAAGCAGGTTACTGCTGGGGGAATTCTGCACCACTGCACATGCACGAAATTCATGTCCCCCACAGATTTCTTTCCTTCCCTGCAGAAAAATGACTTTCTGATGGGGAAGCCCAGGGAAGCCACAAGAACAGTCATGCGACCCTCCCCAGCAGTATGTTTTGGGTGGCCAGGGGAGCCAACAGAGAGGTAAATCACTGTGGGGTAGGGGGCGGGATTGGGGAAGACCCGTCTGGTGGCTCCTACCCTGCGTCGGGCTAAGCTGCTAGTCCCGGCTGGGCTGCGGAGGACGGGACTTCCTCTTCCCCTGCATGGCATCCAGGGCCGGGTCAGACCCCCAGCTTTTTCCCCAGGCTCTGCAAACTCTTCCCACCCCCCAGAATAGGACAGGAATATCTCCAACTTTTTTGGCCTCTCAACGACCAAAGGCAGGTCAGTGTCCCTGCAGACCCTTTGTTGTTCATTTCTGGCTGTGATGTTGTTTAAAGTCCTCCATGAGAGCCCATGGTATCTTGGCGTCTCTGTGGAGTTTTGAATGAAAAACCTTTCCTAACAACTCTGCACTGCCAGTCCAGCCATTTCTTTCAGAGGCCCATTTCTTTGTTAGCAGAATATTCACCTTATTAGATGGTTCTATTTTAGGGCTGGTTTCTTATTTCACCTTAACCCTGTACTGTTGGCATAAGATGATAGAAGGAATTTTCTAAGATCACTTCCAAAGGTCATAAGTGGTGTTTGGGAGCATATCAACAAAACAGTTTTCCTCCTGTGTCCATATGCTCATTCACATGGGGATTTCCTTACTTTGTTCTATGTGAGCAGGTATCTGGAAATACCACATGTGGTGAACAATGATGCTTTGGCTCCTATTGACACTCATGTTTTAAATATGTTGATGTTATTAGGCCAGGGCTGTCTGATTACATTTTACCCTCCACAGTACAGAGCAAGAGATCAATGTCAGGACTCATTTAGTTTCAGGCACAGCAGCCAAACAATTTGCCTCAAGGCTGTAACCATAGTGGCTACACGGTTTGTACTCTGTATGCACTATGCACTTCAGCTGGAGTGTGATCCTTACCGTGTTTGGCTTTCATGTCAGAGGAATGCACTCGAGACGGAATGCAGATTCTCCTTCCCGCTGGAGGTTCTCTTTCTTTGGTATGCAGCCTATTCAGTTGGTCATTGTTGAAACAGTTTGGTTTTGGGTCACATCTGACAGGCTGTGGTGTACCTTGCCCTGGTGCATTCTGAAGGTTTCTCTTCTCTTTCTCTTTTAAAATTAAAGATAAAGGAAGGTTATGTACCTTATAATAACTAGAGTTCTTCGTGTTGTGCGGTCCCTGTGGGTATTCATTGGGAGTGGATGTGCTCCATCCACCCAGGACCAGAAACTCCTCAATAGCAGTGTCCATTGGGCTGTGCCTGTGTCCTTTTCCTCCTTGTGCATCCAACCGCTGGGTTTAACAGGGGGCACAGACCAACCACCTCTCCAGTGCCTACTCTACCACAAATAGCCCTAGTATAAGGATCCAAAGCAGAGGCGGAGGAGAGAGCGTTTGTGAATACTGTCGGGCCAGATGGCTACAGGAGAGTAATAGAAGGCAGATATATTAGCCCCAGGTTATGTAGGTCCCTTTTGCCTGGGTAAGGTAACAGGGAAGGTTCCAGAACAATCAGGAACCTTCTGGAGACAATTAAGACACACAGACTGATTAGAACACCTGCAGCCAATCAAGAAGCTGCTAGAATCAATTAAGTCAGGCTAATCAGGGCACCTGGGTTTAAAAAGGAGCTCACTTCAGTTTGTGGTGAGTGTGTGAGGAGCTGGGAGGAAGAGGCACTAGGAGCTGAGAGTGAGAATGCATACTGTTGGAGGACTGAGGAGTACACGCATTATCAGACTCCAGGAGGAAGATCCTGTGGTGAGGATAAAGAAGGTGTTGGGAGGAGGCCATGGGGAAGTAGCCCAGGGAGTTATAGCAGTCGCACATCTGTTCCAGGAGGCGCTCTAGACAGCTGCAATCCACAGCGCCCTGGGCTGGAACCTGGAGTAGAGGGTGGGCCTGGGTTCCCCCCAAACCTCCCAATTCCCGGTCAGACACAGAAGGAGTTGACCTGGACTGTGGGTTCACGAAAACAGCCAAACTGAGGGCTGCCGTGAAGCTCCAAGGCGAGCAAATCCGCAAATATCGCAAGGCAGAGGAGGAACTTTGTCACAATACCTATAGGGAGCAAGAGGTCACGGGCTCAAATGGCGGGTTTACCAGTGCTGATAGCATCAAGTTCAGGTCCCAGGCAGCTGCAGGTTTTAATACAGGTGGCAGTGTGCTGACAATGCCTTTTAGGAACTTTACTGTTGTGAGATGGCTGAAAACCAAGCAGTTCTCCACTGGAGGATGAAAGGCATTAATAGATGTTAAATGTATCCACAGTGAATGGATGGATAGGCCTGATGACTTCAAAGAGAGAAGATGTTCCAGGATAAGAGAGATCTTGGACTTTTCAAGAGGTAACGGATGCTGCTGACACCACAGGGAGAACCTCTTCCACTTGGTGGTACAGCACTTCCATGTACTGTTTCCTGCTATTGATAAAGATGGATTGAACCTTCTCTGAGCAAGACTTCTCTAAGTCCACTGCGCAGGCAAAACTCAGGCCACCAGATGGAAGAATGCCAGGATGGGATGGTTAGTCCTGCCTCCATTCTGTGACAGTAGGCCCTGAAACAACTGTACGTGTATGGATGGGTGAGAGGCTGTCTGCAGGATTGTATTGAACTAGAACTGCGTTGGCCATCATTGTGCTATCAGAATTATTGCTGCCTTGTCCTGCTTGATCTTCTGAAGGATGCGAGGTAGCAGGGGGATGGGGGGAAGACATACCTTAATGGTCTGACCACTATACTAGGAAGGCATCCCTTCTGGAGTCATGCCCCAGTGTGTCTTGGATTTACTTGAAGTTCCAAGGAACTTCCTGGATTTACCTGAGGTTCCAAGGAATGAAACATGTTGAGTAAGGAGGTGACTGTTGCTTTTATCTCCTCATATGAGCCATCCTGTGAGCAGCCAGTCATCTAGGTACAGAAATACTGGGTTGCCTTGGCATAAGTGTGCTGCTAGCACAGCCAAAACCTTTGTAGAGACAGTTGGGGCATTCAATAGGCTGAAGACTCTCTATTGGAAGTGCTCTTGGCCCATCATAAAGTGCTGGAATCTCCTGTGCACTGGGTGAATATCTGCCTGGAAACAGGCATCCTTCAAATCATATCAAACCATTCATTCAAGGAAGGTGGAAGTCATCCTGAATCTTGAATAGCAGATGAAGACATTCAGCTCTTTTAGGTCCAGGATGGGTCTCCAGCACCCCTTCTTTCTGGGGATTTGAAAGTATTTGGAGTAAATGCCCTTCCCACTGTGTTTAGGAGGTATGGGCTCTATTGCCTCTAACTGGAATAAGGAGTCTGCCTCTGGCTTGAAAATCCTGTAACTAGTGGGGTCCCTGAAGAAGGATGGGGAGGTGGAGGTTGGAGAAGGGATAGACAGGAATATAATCCTGTAGCCAATTGAAATGTAAACCCCTTTGTCCAAAGTTATATGTTTTTGGAAGAAAACAGGCCAAGTGGCCCCTAAGGGAGTGTGGGGAGACTGGTTGTACATGGCCTAATTGCCAGCTCTTGAGCATCCCATCAAAATGCCTTCTTGGTAGGCAGCTGGGTCTCAAAATGGGATGGTGATGGTGCAGTATGTATGGCATCCTATACCTTTGGCATTTCTTCAGAGGCTCATAGGCCCTCTGAAGACAGAATGGCTGAGGGGTTGGCTGGTACCTATGAGATGGTGGTTTAGAAAATTTCCCACAAGGTGCTGGGGTCCATATTCCCAAGGAGCAGAGGACAACATGAGAGTTCTTGAAGGAATGAAGCAACTCATCAGTCTTTTCACTAAACAGATTGTTACCCTTGAAAGGGAGATATTCATCTGTCACCTGGATCTCCTTGGGGAATCCCAGTGCCTACAGTCAAGAGGCCCACCTCATGACCACCAAGTTAGACATGGAGCTGGAAGACTTGTCAGCAGTATCAAGTTATGCCTGGAGGAACAATTTGGCAAGAAGTTTACCTTCATCCAGGTTGGCCTGGAATTGGTGTCTGTGTTACTGTGGTAGTTTATTGGCAAACTCCAAAAGCTTCTTGTAATGAATAAAGTCATATTTTGACATGCGTGTCTGGTAGGTCATAGTAAGAATAGAAGGATGGCTGATGAGACGTTCTTTCTGCTGAAGATATCTAATGTTTTGGCATCCTTGTAAAAGGGAACAGACCTGGGCTGGGGTAGCATGTTTTGCTCTGTGACTGCCTGGATTACAAAAGAGTTTACGTTAGGGTGGGAGAACAAGTATTCTTCTGCTTTGGAGGGCACAAAGTCAGAATTGGAGCACAGGTGGCTGCTGTGTGCCAAATAGCTCCAACATGGCTTCACTGATAGGGGAGTGTCACCTTGGAAGTAGGTGTAAAATGGAGAATGCCCAGAAGTTTAAGGTTGGTTCCTGAATCTCTTCCAGTGGCATCTGGAGGGTGTATGTTATCCTGCTCAGGTGGTCCTGGTGTTGTCTGTAGTCATCCAGTGGAGAGAGAGAAGCTGATGCTACCACCTCCTCTGGAGATGAAGACGACACTGCTGGCAGATCCAGCAGTACATCTGTTCCTGCTCAGCAATGTTCTCCGAGAGGGCTGAGGCTCCTCTCTTGGAGGCAATCTCTTTGGAAAGTAGTGACCATAGTCCTTGTAGCCTGGGACCTGAAAGTATGGATCCCATGGACCCCAGTATGGCCAGTGGGTAGGTTCAGAAGGGCATGGAGCCAGTCCCCATGGGGGATACCATTGGTCCCTTGCTCCATAGTACAAGTCACAGGGATTTAGAGGCCTCGAGGAGGCTCTGGAAGCCCTATTTAGGCTGATATCTCATGTTTGGGCTGCTGGGGGAACCACAGATACTACCTCCTGTTTGTCCAAGGAGTAGGAGCCAATGGTGCTCTCTGTCTTGTAGCAGCACGGCTGCTGGCATACACCAGTGAATAGCATCTCAGCGATGTTGGAACATCCGTGTTGCAGCTAGTGCCTGGGACTAATGAATGGCATTCTGATGCTGCAATGATGTCTCTAGATAGAACTGGTTCAGAGAGAACTGGCAACTCAGGATCGGTGTACATTGCCAGGTCCTCAAGAAGAGTGTAACGAGACCTAGTGGGAGGAATGCTGGCTGGAGTCCTTGGTATAGGCTGGTCTATCAGTGCAGGCTTCAGCACAGTGGGCCTGGTGCAGTATGGTACCACTTGTGCAGAGGGTGCATGCTCCCTCCGATCCTTTTGCGATGCAGGGGTCAATCCCACCTCCTTTGTGGATGGTTTGTGAGTGCTGTAGTGCTCCTGGTGCTGTCAGTGCTGGCCCTGTGGGCTCCAGATGCACTTGTTAGAGGTTGAAGAGCCTCACTTGGTGTGGAGAGGAGAGAAGTGGCAGTCCTCTTCTTAGAGGACTTGTGTGGCAATTTGTCTCTCTTTTTACAAGGGTGTTTTTCCTTTCCCTTCTTGTAAAAGGAATTTAAAGGAGTCCTTGTGTTTACTGGAGGTGTTGAAAAGTGTTGGTGCTGCCGGGGCACTACCCAGAAGCTCAGCTCAATGAGACAGAGAATGGGAGAGTCCCAGATCGGAAAGGGTCCTCATGGACAGCTCCATTAGATGCCTGCGAAGTCTGACGTCCTGAGATTGCCTAGTACGAGGGGGGAAGGTGTGGCAGACATCACACTTCAAAGAATGTTAAAATTATATAATACACAGGTTGAGAAAAGAGTGTCTGTACATCTGGGTATAGTGCTAGATTATCCACAAATACAAAGATTGTTTTTAAAAGTCATATGATACATATAGTACATAATCAGCAATAACCCAAATTTAGGTAAATAAATTTAAGAATACAGTTTAGATATGAGTATCCAAGTATTTGGGTGCATCACTCATGAAAAATTGTATAGAGATTTGCTTGTGGAAAGGAAAATACATCAATGAGTGAAGATTGTCCCTCAGTAATCAAGAATTAGGGTAAGTTATCCATTTAGAAAATACAATCTATCAGGGAAGTATTTCAGTTACTTTCCTTACTGCGCTTCTCTACTGCTATTGAATAGTTTCCTGTCTTGGGCACATGGAGTGCATCCATACTAAATAACCATAGGGACCAGCACTCAAAGAAGAACAAATGAGCTGTATGCAGTTATTATATATTTACCATTGGGATATCCTGCCCGATACAGACTCTCCAAATATGAGAATATTGCAGGGATGGTCTCTTTAGAGAAAGATAAACTTCCTACCTTTCTGCTTCTCTGAAAATGCCTTCATGTAGGAGTCAGATTAATCCTCCTCCCCCTCTCAGATTCTTTGCTCATAAGGGAAGGTGCCCTTTGTTCACACTATATTCATTGTCCATTCCTGATCTGAAATGGTATTCTTCCCAGGGCGAACTATTTTTGTATCCATGTTGTGAACTCAGATGTTAAGGGGAGCTCTTTCTTCTTGCTTATTGAAGAACTAAACATTCTTTGGCCCCTCAGGTATCTCTGGTTGGAGCTCACTCAGTGAGGCAGGGACCTCAAGCGGGTCTATAGGTGCCGCAGAGGGCCCAAATCTTAGAAACAGGGAAATATGAAACCATGTACTTTATTAACATTAAATGCTGAGAAAGACTTTGAGCAGTTGGGTGGCTTTATTTGATGGTAGTCTTGGAACAATATTGAACTGAACAGAGCTTTCGTAGATGGCTGCACGATATTCACAACCTACTACATGACTTTATAGTGTAGAATGCTGCGGAATGAGAACGTATGACATCTCCAAACTGTCTTCATTCCACAGAACCTGCCTCAGAAAAATCCTCCATATCTTCTGGCCCAGAACAATCTCAAACCAAGATCTATTGACACAGTTCAGCCAAGAGGATATGAGCACGGTCAATACCAGGAGGCACTAGAGATGGATTGGCATTGTGCTTTGGATGGAAATTGATTCCATCACCAGAGTAGCAATAAGATGGACACCTGAAGGAAAGTGAAAACGAGGCCACCCGAAAACAACATGGTGAAGAGCTGTGGAAGCCGAGCTGAAAAACCTGTGGCACAGCTGGGGAACCATAGAAACACTTGTCAGAAACAGATAGGAGTGGAAGAGCTTCGTCGCTGCCCTAAACGCCAGAGGCTTAATGGGAACATGATGATGATGACAGATGTGCTTACAAAGCAGGAGTTTTGTTCTATTCTGTCAATATTTGCAATTTAGATGTCATATTTTTCATAAAATTAATGAAAAAAATTAATAGAAAATATTCCTTTTCATTGTAGAGCCATATAATGAGGGAGTAAATGAACACGTTATCTGCGTGATAAGATAAGGAAAAGATGTGAAAGGTAGAGCTGGTCAGAGAAACTTTAACAGAACCATATTCTATTGGACTATACAGTTTTATCTAAATCAAAAGCCTTCACAAAATCAGGTAAATTTCACTAGACTTTCACTTAGGAAAAAACACAGAAAAAAATGTTCTAATAAAACATTTTGATTTTTCATTTTCAAATGACTTTTCAGTTTCCAATTTTTAAATTTTGCATTATGTTCTACATTATTATAATAACACAAAATTAAAAAGTCAAAATTGAAATAAAATTTTGTTGAAATAAATTGTTTTGATTAACCTGAAGTGATTTTTTTTCCAGAATTTTCCTTCACAGAGAATTTAGAAATTTTCAGGTTTTACTCCTCTTTAGAACAAAGCCAGATTTTGAAATCTCTAAATCCTTCATAAAATGGAATGTCTGTCTTCTACGCTGCTCTAGTTAAAGGTTAGTATTTGGGACAATAAGTGTTAGAACATAATGGTAATGGAGAAATGAATGCATCAAATTAAAACTCAACAAGGGAGAAAAAAACCCTTTGTTTTCTTTTATTGAATTTTCAGAGAAGATACGTTCACCACATATAAAGAAGTAAACTGTGACAAGAGTGACCTGGCATTTTCCCTCTGTTAGGACTGAAAGATGAAGCCAGGGTTCAGAAAGTGCTAACAATGAGACTTTGGTGTACATTTCTTGGGGAATATCAAGGATTCAGCAGAGCAATCACTCAGGTCAAAAAATGCCAGTAATTTTTAAGTAGAAAATTTGAAAAAGATTGAGTTTTTTTTTCAAAATTGTACGTGATATTTTTTGTTTTTACAACAAAAATCTGAAATTGAAACATTTTCTCTTTGGTAAAAAATTTTGAGTTTTGCTGACAAACTGGGCTTCCACCATTTTCTTTGGGGGATTTTCTCCACAAACTAGTAGGTCTCACCACCAGAAGAGTCTCCTGATATTCAGGTAAATGTTTCCATTGCCAATTTCCAGCAGAAGGGACAGTTACCACCTTACTTCATGATGTGACATTTCTTTGTTTGCAATCCACAATTGTATAGGCCCCCTTTTTTTGCTATGTCTCATTGCAAACTCATGCCTAATTTGCTGATCATTGTTATCTTTTCAACATTTCTGCTTTCCAGGACTCTCCTTCCTATTCAATATCTGTTTCAAATGATTTTTCCCCCGAAGGTATTTGTTTGCATTTTTTCAACCCAATTCTCATTTTGTAGTTTTCTGCCCATTTTTCTAATCTCTTCATGTCCCTTTTAATATAACTCTGTCCTCAGTGATATTTGCATGTATCATTTTGATGACTGCAGAAACTCAGGAGTTTGGCATTTGTGGATGGTGCCCAAGACGGTCTCAAGACGTCAGCAGAGTCCACTTAAACTTTTCCCAGCAGAATCAATAGCTGGTAACAGGGTGCAAACAGGCCTAGGGATGAGAGGCCCATCTGAATATCATTTACCGTGATGAAGTAAAAACAAATATTTTGCTGGGATATACAGTACATTCTAAACACAGGAAATGTGGCAATGTCAATACTGTGGTACAGCCCTTGTGAACCTTTTCATGGCACCTGCCAATTTCATTAACATGCTCATGTAGATCTAGGATGGCTTCTTCTGGGGAGTCTCTACTTTCTGAATAATAATGTTTTCTTCTATGTAATTTAGGAATCTATGTGATAATGCATGTGCAGCAGTATTTGTTACCCCACAGATGTCTGGATAGTTAAATTTCTCCATGAGTTTTTTGCAGTAGTTCTCTTCTGGGATTTCCAACCAGTCCAGGATGGCAGCTTTGACAGCCTCATAGTCAGCAACAGCATCCTTGCTCATGGACCAACATGCAGCTTGGACCTCGTGTTAAAAAAGGCATCCACACTTCCTTCTGAGCAGCAGCAACTACCTGATCAAAATTGACCGGGGGCCCTTGGAGTCATCTTCTGGTCCCATCTTGGGCTGTGTCCATGAGTTAACACATCTGCTCCTGGGACTGTCCATGCTCCTTCTGTGGGGCTACAGCCTGGGCTTGCTGGTCCCCACAAATTCCAATAAAACCTGCGGTTGTTGCTACTATTGCTCTTCCATCATTTATCTCAACTGCAACAGAAAGTTAAAAAAATCCTTTGCGAACAGCACCCATGAACAGGAGCCTTTTCCAACACAGTATGTAGATTCCAAACTCACCCCTTCCAGAGGCTTGGTGTCATTCAAAAAAAAATTAACAACAACAAATTTTCGTTTCCTCATTCTAGACTGCTCCTAGCACATGCTAGATCAACTCTCTCTAGAGAGCCACTCCCACCTCCCTTATGTCTTGTATTAATCTGTCTCAAGACGTCAGCAGATTCCACTTAAACTTTTCCCAACAGAATCAATAGCTGGTAACAGGGTGGAGTCTTTCAGGCAAACACTGACAGCCTGTTACATTGCCTTTTGCTACCTCTTTGCATTCTATAATAAAGAGCTCTCCCTAGAGCTGGTCAAAGACTAAAATAATAACCCAGTTTGCAAATAAAAGTGCTGATTTTGGATCAACATGATTCACAGGGTCCTAATATTAGTTATTAGCGAATATTTAGACCACTGATGGGTATTTGTGAAAATGTTCATAAATCCTGAGAGTTTAATGAATGTTAGTATGAATAAAATTACTCATCCAAAAGTTCATAACTCATCATTCTCCTGTTTAAAGTTGTTTGTCATTGAATCAGAGAGCAGAAAAAAATACCATGTCCCTTATTTGAGCAATAACACAACATAAATAAAACCTGTACTGTCAACGTGAACAGTTTAAAAATAGGTTGTAAATTAATTTGTCCTAACTATTCATTGGATAGCTAAAAATAAATGAATAGATTCACAGTTAACATGATTGGTGTGCAGATATTTGTTAATCAGAAAGAGGACTATATTAATCACTAATACTATTCCTAAGGAATAGATTGGCTTCAGCTCTCACACCTGAGAGGGATGCTGTGGTTTCAAGCAATCCTGCTCTGTGGTGACTCTCCAAAAGTCCTTAGAAAGGTGCTTCTCCAGAATTTAGGCAATTTCCTCTTTCTTATATGGAACACACACTTGCTCTGAAAACACATCCACTGCTTGCTGCTTCCACTAAAAACATCCAAATATTTAATTTGAATATAATCCTTTTTTGAGAAAATTTTATTCTGCTTTTCCCCTCTGCATACTTTTGCAATGCCCTGATCTGTTATAAAGGAGGATTGGTGCAAGATACTTCTCTCTCTCTCTCTCTCTCTCAAAAAAAAAAAAAAATGGAGCCAATAATAATTGTCTCTTTTTTTTCAAAAACTTCAGTGACATCCGTCTCCTATATTCTACAAAAATAATTTGCTTCTGCTAGCTAGTTGGCAAATACAAAATCAAACACCTGTTTACCAGATACATAGAGCTATATGACTGCCATTGCTGATCCATCTGTAGTGCATAAACATAACTTTCACCAGCTGCTTTTCTTAGCATGGGGTAGTAGGGGAATCCTCAACATGTTTTAATAATAAGAAAGGCCAGATCCTCAGATGGTGTAAATTGACATAACATCCCTGAAGTCAGTGATGCTACCCTGAATTACTCGAGGTGAGGATCCTGCCCCAGTATGATTTTTATTCTCACTCTTCTCCTTTCACTTCCATTTTTTCCTAGTTACTATTTTGGGTTTTTTTCTCCACATTGTATTAATGAGGCAGCACACTGCAGAGACAATTCCTGGTCCAAACCCAAGCAGTAAGGATAATTACTTGGGGGACAAGACAGTCTCAGTACTAATGATACTTAAGAAAACATCAGAGAAGCCAGAAGTGTGACACTGAAGTGGTTTACAGCCAAATACACCACTGGGGTAAGCAGACAGAACTCCGCCTTCCTATGCAAGCTGCAAATGTGCCCCGTGGACATTTAGCAAAAGCTCACACAAATGTACCCATGCTTCTTGCATATAATGTTCTGTCTTGAAATCACAACAAGTTGTTTGAGCAAAGTACACCTCTACCCTGATATAACGCTGTCCTCGGGAGCCAAAAAATCTTACCGTGTTGTAGGTGAAACCGTGTTATAGCAAACTTGCTTTGATCCACCTCAGCGCGCAGCCCCCCCCACCCCTGAGCACTGCTTTACCATGTTATATCTGAATTTGTGTTATAGCGGGTCGCATTATATCGGGGTAGAGGTGTATATTTTATTATTAATACAATAGTGTCACCAATGGTTCTACTGGCTCCTCCCTTGCTCCAAAGGTCAAAAATGCCTTACTGGCTCTGGACCAGCACTAGCTTACTTCTCCACCTGTGCCAGCTCAGCTGTGTGGGCCAACACCCAGGCTTCACCCACTCCATGATATTTTCTGCCCAGCCGCATAGGGGAGGAAGACAGCTTTCCTTCCAGTACGAAGAGTAGCAATGTAGGTTGAGCCATAAGCCCCTTCACTTTCTTGAGCAGGCACGCAAGGGCAAGTTGTAATATTGCCCAGTGTAAGTAAGCACAAAATCAGGCTCCATAAATAGATTTTCACAAGTAGTTGAGACTGAGGGCTTGTCTTCACTACCAGGGTAAATTGGACCTAAGTTACGCTACTCTGGCTACATGAATAATGTAGCTGGAGTCAGTGTAGCTTAGGTCGACTTATCCCGGTGTCTTCACTGCACTGTGTTGATGGGAGACGCTCTCTGGTCAACTTCCCTTACTCTTCTCGGAGAGGTGGAGTACCGGGGTAGACCGGAGAGTGCTCTGCTGTCGATTTAGCTGGTCTTCACTAGACCCGCTAAATCGACCCCTGCTGCATCGATTGCAGCAGCGTCAATTTCCCTGTAGGGAAGACAAGCCCTAAGATGCCATCTATTTACAAACCCTTGAGGAGTTCAAATTCAGTGAAGTCCATCCTTTTCAGTTCATGCTAGAGATGTTGGCAGTCTCTGAGACTTACAAATGAGAATTTGTTTTTCTTTTAGTAATTTTGTAACACATGCCGTATGCTGAATGGGGCTTTCCAAGATTCCTACAATTGCTACCATCAATACTCACCTCTAATATATTCTGACTTAAAGTGTGCAACCTTGTTTAAAATGCACTGTTAAAGCATATATTTTCATGTATCGCTATGTCTGAATGCATGCTAACCAGGTTGAAAATCAAATTATCTGTGTTAGGGTGAATATTACAGTGTGAATTCTGCCTGCTGTGCTGTGAATGAATCTTGTAAACACAATCAAAATCTCTCTCTCTCTCACACACACATGCACCCTTGCACAAGAAAAGCAATTCTTCACCTTCTGCCATCCTATTGTCACAGCAGCTCATGTTTATTGCGGATGACATCTTCAGCTACAACTCAGCATGAGCCCCAGTATGTTGGAACTGAACATTGGATCGGAAGAAGCACTAGGCATATTAAAGTTGTCTCATGAATAATGAAAAGTAAATATCACACTTACTGTAGGTACACAAAATGCCTTGTTTAACTAAAAGCATTTACAGAGAAATTCCAGGTCTCTTATTGTTTTATTAAGTGTGGCTAGAGGAGATACTTAGACGGAGCTATTTTCATTACATTGGTAATTTTCTACATTACACAAATAAGAGAAGATGTGAGCTGCGTTATTTGTAGAATACGGACTGCTCTTTAAAACATGACAACCCATCAGAAAAATCATGAAACAACTGCCACCCCCTCTTTCAGCCATCAAGCCTTTTTATAAATGAAGTTCATATGTATGGATGGCTTAGATATGCCTCCCAAGTCCAAATTTGCATACCAACAGTTTTAATCATTTATGGGAAAAAAGGCTTGAGATAGTAATGAGATTATATGAGTGTATAATACGAAGGAGAATTCAATTGTCTTGATGCCATACAAGGCAAGGTTATTGCAAGACCTCAGTGAAGGAAGCTCTAAGCATGACTGTACTGGACCTACATTTTTCCTGGCAGCATCAGTATATGTTACTGCCAACCTTCAGAAGTTCACAATCACAAATTTCAGAGACGAAACAAACCTACTTTGAATTACAGGGTTACAGTGACCAGGGATTTATGTAAGAGCTATTTGTAACAGAAACACTATATTTTGCATTATTAAGGATCTAGTGAACAAACTTTTTACATGGTATTAACATGTGAAACTAAAGCAAAGCCTTTGAATAATTTCAGGCATTGTGCTATGCTGAAGTTTGCAAACCTAATAGGCATACATTTTCATAGATTCATAGATATCAAGGTCAGAAGGGACCATTATGATCATCTAGTCTGACCTCCTGCACAACGCAGGCCACATAACCTCACCCACCCACTCCTGCGATAAACCTCTCACCTATGTCTGAGCTATTGAAGTCCTCAAATTATGGTTTAAAGACTTCAAGGTGCAGAGAATCCTCTAGCAAGTGACCCGTGACCCATGCTACAGAGGAAGGCAAAAAAACCCTAGGGCCTCTTCCAATCTGCCCTGGAGGAAAATTCCTTCCCAACCCCAAAAATGGCGATCAGCTGAACCCTGAGCATATGGGCAAGATTCACCAGCCAGATACCCAGGAAAGAATTCTCTGTAGTAACTCAGATCCCACCCCATCTAACATCCCATCACAGGCCATTGGGCCTATTTACCATGAATATATAAAGATCAATTAATTGCCAAAACCATGTTATCCCATCATACTATCTCCTCCATAAACTTATCGAATTTAATCTTGAAGCCAGATAGGTCTTTTGCCCCCGCTGCTTCCCTTGGAAGACTATTCCAGAATTTCACTCCTCTGATGGTTAGAAACCTTTGTCTAATTTCAAGTCTAAACTTCCCGATTGCCAGTTAATATCCATTTGTTCTTGTGTCCACGTTGGTACGGAGCTTAAATAATTCCTCTCCCTCTCCGGTATTTATCCCTTTTATATATTTATAGAGAGCAATCATATCTACCCTCAACCTTCTTTTGTTTAGGCTAAACAAGCCAAGCTCCCTGAGTCTGCTTTCATAAGACAGGTTTTCCATTCCTCAGATCATCCACCTAATCTGAATACATCCTGCTCCAGAAGTGGAATAAGTAACTGCTATCATCCCTTAAAACAAATAAAAAGAGCTGTTATTCTCAGTTCTTTGGAATGCTTCATCCATATGCATAGCAAGAATTCAGAGAAATTTTCAAAAGTGGCAAGAAGGTATGACAATTAATACTAAAAACATTGTCAATATTGTCTTAACTATTGCTTTTTATACAGTATCTCTCTGTATCAGCATGGAAATTGTATTCTCAATAGAACGAATTGAATGACAATTGGATATGGAACTTCACAAATATGACAACTATTAAGTATAGACATAACATTAGCAATTCAAAAGACTATCTTCTGTCTCAAGGAATATGAGCAGATTTCTTCCTCCAGATCTTACTGAGGCAGGTTAGGTGACCTGATAGCAAGCCTGAAAAATCAGGATACTTTTTTGGGGTGTGTGTGTGTTATAGTTACCTGTATAAGACAATGCCCCTAATATCACGATGGACACAGTAATATAGGGACATCTGGTCACCCTAGGCTGTTAAAATAATGGTGTCTTTACAATATACCTAACATTTTCATACAGATAGTGGTGCATTTTCTTAAAAGTGACTTTATGTTCTATGAGTTCAAATTGTCTGCAATTCCTAACTAAAAAAGTGTTCATTTATTTATCTTTATTTAACAACTTTCTTTACATAAAAATGCCTTGTAAACATTATAGTATAATACTATTAATGGTGGTAATACACAAACCCATATTCTTTCTTTGTCTCTCTTTCGCCTTTAAAACGGGCCTTAGAAAATTAAAAGCCTTGTTTCATAATGGCCTGATACCTGAAGAAGAAAATAATAAAGACACATATATAAGGCATGTGCTCTAAGCCTCTATTACTTTGTCCAAAGAGTCTCAGGTCAATTATTTTCATATATATATATACACAATTTTCAGCTTGAACAGTTAAAGTTTGGCAAAGCTATAAAAGCAAGTGAAAATGAAGTCTTAAAATGGAAAGTGTCAGGCAACCTTAACAATATGCAGTTCTACTAGATCTACCTATAATAAAATAGAGGTAAAGTACTGTACTAGGTGAGTTTCTTACACCAACCAAATGGAATCCAAAAGGTTCTGAAATTTAAGAATCAGTTTATTTCTGTTTCCTCCAAAGTTGCATTCCATCTGTGTTGAGACATTTACTGACTCTTCTTGCATTAGGAACACAATATCTTCAAGGCACATTGAAATATATTTCTCTTAGGTAGTGGAGGGGGGGTGGCAGAGGGCTCTGTGCATTGCCCTTGCCTCCAGGCACCGCCCCCCGCAGCTCCCATTGGCCAGGAATGGGGAATCGCGGCCACTGGGAGCTTCAGGGAGGTACCTGGAGGTGTGGCAAGGGCAGAGCGCGGGGCCCTGTGCCTCCCCCAGGGGCCGCGCAGGGATATGGTGCCATCCGTTTCCCGGAGCGGCGCCGTGTGGGGCCAAGGCAGGCATGCAGGGAGCCTGGCCTGGCCCGGGTGTGCACCTCCACCCCAAAGCCCAAACCCCTCCTGCACACCGCCCCCCAACTCCCTGCCCTAAGCCCCCTGCCTGCACCTCGCACCCCTCCTGCACCCCAACTCCCTCCCCTGAGCCCCCTGCTGCACCCCACACCCTTCCTGCACCCCAACTCCCTGTCCTGAGCTCCTTCCTGCAGTCCGCACCCCTCCTGCACCCCTGTCCTGAGCCCCCTCGGGCACTCTGCACCCCTCCTGCACCCCAAAACCCTTCCCTGAGCCCCCTCATACCACCCCGCACCCCACCTCTGCCCCAATCCCTTGCCCTGAGCCATTCCTGCACACCACACCCCTCCACACCCCCCACACTCCCTCCCGCACCCCAACCCCCTGCCCTGGCCCTGCATACAATTTCCTCACCCAGGTGTGGCCCTTGGCCCAAAATGTTTGCCCACCCCTACTTTAAACCATTGTATAGCCTTGCCTTTTCTTAAACAGAGGGACCACAAAATCCAGTGTATTTATATTGCAAAATAAATAGTAACTTTTAATCTTAAAAATCAGTATATCCCCTAATATTTCCCCCTTGAAATTCCAGTGCTCTTGCCAGTCTTTTTCTCATTTTGAGGTTCTGTATTCTGTCAGAATGATTCAGATGAATGCAGGTTGGCTGCAATCTCCAGGCTGAAGACCAAGTTAAAAAACTGCCCAAGAAGTTAGGGGCTATAAGATTTATCAATCATTTTTTCAATAAATGTTCTGTTTTATCTGACTACATTTTCTCCATAGCTCCAACGAGTCTAAGGTTCCTTTCTATTTCTATCCTTTTTCTCAACATCATCAATTTTACTAGTCGGATTTCTATTATGTTGCATCCAGGCCATGCTGAATTTTCTAAATTCATCATAGAAACCTCTTAACTTTGTACTCTTCCCAGGATTTTCTCTACGTTGCAATCAGTAGTTGACAAAGGATACCAGGGACAGTGCACCATCATTCGGACTATCCCTTTAAAGTGCTGAGCACCTTCTTGAAGCTAAAAACAGTCGTAGGTGTTCACCACCTAACTGGATCACAGCATTGCTAAGCCTCTAAGCCAGGGGTGGCCAACCTGAGCCTGAGAAGGAGCCAGGATTTACCAATGTACGCTGCCAAAGAGCCACAGTAATACGTCAGCAGTCCTGCATCAGCTCCCTTCCCCCAGTGCCTCCCGCCCACTGGCAGCCCCCACCAATCAGCACCTCCCCGTCCCTGCCCACACCTCCCAATCAGCTGTTTTTTGGCATGCAGGAGGCTCTGCGGGGGAGGAGCGAGGGCATGGCAGGCTCAGGGGAGGGGGCAGGAAGGGGTGGAGTGGGGGCAGGGCCTGTGGCAGAGCCAGGCGTTGAGCAGTGAGCACCCCCCGGCACATTGGAAAGTTGGCGCCTGTAGCTCCAGCCCCGGAGTTGGTGCCTATACAAGGAGCCGCATATTAACTTCTGAAGAGCCCACGTGGCTCTGGAGCCACAGGTTGGCCACCCCTGGCCTAAGCGTTCAAAAATCATGAGTCAGGGCCTCAAAAATCATGAAATTGTCTTAAAAAGATTGACATTATATAAAAACCCAATAAATGTGGGGTATTTTTTTATTTGGCTTCTGGATTTTGAGTATTTAAGGTCCACTTGGGTCATGTTTTCAAAATTTTCTCTGCAACAGGAATTCTAGAAACTAGCTTTTTAAAATGAGAGCCAAGATTCTCACTTAATCACAAGTGTCTAAGTGTTGGGGCTTTGAGAAAAACACCAAATATTGCAAGACTCATGATAAAAGTTGTCAACATTGAGTACTAGATTTCTCATCACTACAAACTTGAAATCCACAAGGTCTGTTTTCTAGGTTGAGGTAGATGTACCAATGAAGGATATTCAGTCAGCAGCAGAACCAGAAGCTGTTGATTTCCCCTCTCTTTGAATGAAAGATTTTCTCTGAGCAATTAGATGACTAACGAAGAATTAGATAAGCCAAGAGGCAAAATGGTTAAAACAGAAATGAAAAACAACACAGTAATGGCTGTTGAGGAGCTCAATCAGTATTCAGTCACCCAGCTAGGACATGCATATATCCCCAATGTAAACTTCATTCCACACAATAAAACTTTTATCCACTTGGACCTAAAACTAATTAAAGGTTTCTTTAAAAATATACAGATGAATTAAGAATTTGGACCAGCATCTCCTTGTACATAGAAATGCATATTGGCTTCTCTTTATTTTCCCCCATACCCTTCTAACTTTAGAAGAAAAGACAACAGCTGAGGCTATTGGCAGAACAAGGCTGGCAGCTGCAAAACTGAGACACCAAGTTTCAGTATGTAATTTTCTTTCAGCATTGTCTCTCCCTAACTGCCCTCCTTAGGAGGCACTTAAAATCCATGTGTCTGGCTCAATTATTGTTATTGCAGCTATGGAACAGAATGTGATGCTGATGAGGATCTACCTGTCTAGTTAGTTTGCCTTCTGGTGCATTCTTTCTTTCTTTCTTTCTTTCTTTCTTTCTTTCTTTCTTTCTTTCTTTCTTTCTTTCTTTCTTTCTTTCTTTCACTCATCATTGCTTGTGACATATGTATTGTCTAAACTATGTTCAAGAAGAAGTTCTTAATATATTCAATGTACAAAGGTAAAAATAGGGAAATGGCATATCAGTTGTACGCATATATCTATTCAGTGGTCTTAAACATGCTTGGGAAACATCTTATATACAAATCATGCGTTCATTGTAAATTGAGGATAAAGTTTATATTTCTTCTACATTTCTTTGTCAAAAAACACCTATATTGCATAAATCCCTGTCTTTGTGAAACAAAGTTCAAAACAGCAGACAAAGAGGGTGCCATCATAGTCCTCAACCGTGATGACAATGTTAATGAAGCCATCTGACAACTCTCCAACACTACCTCCTATAAAGAACTCAAAGAAGACCCCATACCACAATTCACACAGGAATTTTAGGATATCATCAAATCCTTCTCCAAATAACTCCAGGAAAAACTCTACAATCTCATCCCCCATGAACCCACACCAGGGACCTTCTCCATGTTTCCCAACATACAAAATCAAAGGATCGCACGCAGACCCATCATATTTAACCACAGCACTCACCACACAAAGAGCAAGTTTCTTCCAGGAGACAACCGACTTCCTCCAGAAACTCCACAACATCAACAACCCACCTCAGAACACCATACTTGCCACCGTAGATGTCACTTCCTTATACACCAACATCCCCCACCATGACAGCATTGCTGCTTGCCTCAAATATCTACAAGACAATGGACAACACTCAACTATCCACCCCAAACACATTACCAAACCCATCCATTTCTAGGTTCTCCAGTCCTCAGATCATCCTAGTAGTCCTTCTCTACACTTGTTCTTCACGATCACCTTGAGGAAGAATTTCTGGAAAAATGCAACATGAAACCAGTGATATACCTGAGATACATCAATGATATTTTCATCCTCTGGACAGACAACCTAAACTCCCTCACAGATTTCAATCCCAACTTAAACAACCACCACCCATCTGTCAAATTTTCAATAAAATACTCCCACACCAGCATCAAATTCCTGGACACCACTATTGGTTTCAACAATGGAACCATACAGATAACTATATACAAGAAACCCATAGGTCACCACACTTAGCTCCATAGATCCAGCACCCACCCCAGACACACCAAGATATCTGTTATCAACAACCAGGCACTCAAATATCACAGAATATGCTCTGAGAAGAAAGTCTGAGATGCACACCTTAACCTGCTTAAAACTGCCTTCACCAGACAGGGACACTCCAACAGAGAAGTGGATTGCATCATGGAATGGGCCAAGCTAATTCCCCTGAAAGAGCCTGTTTCAATACAGAAAAAAATATCTGCACTCACTACATACCCCTAGTTGTCACCTACAACCCACATTGGAACCCTGTCATAAATATAAAAGGAAGGGTAAACACCTTTAAAATCCCTCCTGGCCAGAGGAAAAACCCTTTCACCTCTAAAGTGTTAAGAAGCTGGATAACCTCGCTGGCACCTGACCAAAATGACCAATGAGGAGACAAGATACTTTCAAAAATGGAGGCGGGGGCGGGGGGAGAAACAAATGTTCTCTCTGTCTGTGTGATGCTTTTTGCCGGGAACAGAAAAGGAATGGAGTCTTAGAACTTAGTAAGTAATCTAGCTAGATATGTGTTAGATTCTGTTTTGTTTAAATGGCTGATAAAATCAGCTGTGCTGAATGCAATGTATATTCCTGTTTTTGTGTCTTTTTGTAACTTACAGTTTTGCCTAGAGGGATTCTCTATGTTTTGAATCTGATTACTCTGTAAGGTATTTACCATTCTGATTTTACAGAGGTGATTCTTTTACTTTTTTTCTTCAGTTAAAATTCTTCTTTTAAGAACCTGATTGTTTTTTCATTGTTCTTAAGATCCAAGTGTTTGGGTCTATGTTCACCTATGCAAATTGGTGAGGATTTTTATCAAGCCTTCCCCAGGAACGGGGGTGTAGGGTTTGGGAGGATTTTGGGGGGAAAGATGTTTCCAAGTGGGTTCTTTCCCTGTTATATTTGTTAGACGCTTGGTGGTGGCAGCAATAAAGTCCAAGGGCAAAAGGTAAAATAGTTTGTACCTCGGGGAAGTTTTAACCTAAGCTGGTAAAAATAAACTTAGGGAGTTTTCATGCAGGTCCCCACATCTGCACCCTAGATTTCAGAGTGGGGAAGGAACCTTGACAAACCCATACAGGGTATCGTCCTAAGAATTATAATCCATACTTAACAGTACCACATCCTGAAAGAAATCTTTCCCAAACCTCCTCTTCTGGTCTTCAAACAAGCCTCAACTTCACCATGTTCAACATCAGAAGCTAGCTCGCTATAGAGCAGGCCATACCAACACAAAGCAGCAACAGACCCAGCCAGAACAATAGGTGCAAAACCTGCAGTCAGATCTCCCCTGCTACATGATCAAAACCCTGCACAACACACCTTTCAAGATCCATGGTTCCTACACATGCATATAACAACATGTGGTGTACTCATCCAGTGCATCAAATACCCCTACAACACTATGTGGGTGAAACTAGACAATCACTACGCTCCATAATAAACTAGCACAGAAAAATGATAAAAGACAAAAATATCCTGTTACATGTGGGCAAACACTTTTGACAAAACGTCCTCAAAGGAAACCTGCACAGCACCTTCAAAAGATGTACCGGGGAACTTAAATTCATAACTCTGCTAGAACCAAAAATCATGGGCACAACAGAAACACTGATCATATGTCTCATTACAACAATCTGTAACTCATTAACTCTCTTTTATCCCATGACTGCAAAGATGTTAATTGCCCACTTAATTTTGAATAGTGTCTTGCAACTTGTGTTAACTCCTGATGCTTAACAATCAGTTCCACTTCATATTTAGCTGTTACACTCTGATTACTTTTCCCAGACCTGAAGAAGAGCCCCATGGAGCTTGAAAGCTTGTCTCTTTCACCAACAGCAGTTGGTCCAATAAAAGATATTATTACCTCACCACCTTGTCTATCTTTGTGAACACAATAAGGAATTCTATGTTCCCTCAACTCTTAAGAGTACACTACAAAGTCATATTTAAAGTATTATGAATTCACGTCCCGGGGACATCAATCCAAATTTAAAGTCATCACAATTCTGTATATACTCCACTAGGTTGAAGGATTTATGATATGTGTAGAGAGTCTTTTCTCAGGACAATCCTAAAAATAAGCTAATGCAACGGGAGCTGAATTTATTGTACATGTCTACTCACCTTCAATTGGTGTTTCTTCTGGTTTTCTGTCATGTGACTAGCAAGGATTTTTGACAGCTTGTCTCCTCCTATGGGAAACATATAGACATTGGTAATTAGAATTGTCACTCAGTCTTCCTGACACCTGCTAGTGCAGTGGCACTGGGCTGCTGAACTAGCTCGCTGTGATAGTTGGAAAATCCTGCCTCTAAGTGCCTTAGCCTCAAATGGGAACACCTCTAACTGTACATGAACTTTTTGTAAATTACTGCATGAAACAAACAAGAAAACCACCTTGATGATATCTTTGAGTGCAGACAAACATATGAGTACCAGGACTCCAAAGAATATGGCACCCATGATCTCTCCTGAAGAACAGTTTCACTATTCCCTTTTACTGAGAGAGATTTTTACAATCCTGGATAAAATTTTCAACTTAGAAGCCTCAGCTTCATTGAAAGTTAATGGGAATTAGGCTCCTAAGTCATGTAGGTGCTTGTTAAAAATTTGCTCCGTTTCATTTTTAAACTTTCAGTGTATTGAATTTTAAGAATAATATCTTCCTTAATGGAACATGGGTTTAAAAAAAAGGTCATTTAGCTATTGCAGTACTTCTATAATGATTCATTTTCAAGTGAGGTAAACACAAATAAAAAATAATAAAAAATAGAAAAGTAATACAACTGGAAATCAAACAGGAAACACTTCTCATTTTACTATTATGTTAGCATGAAGTTCCAGGTGAAACAAGATATTTGGAAAGAATATGACAACTGCAAATGGTTCTGAACTCTTTCCTCATAGTGTAATATCCATGTTCAAAGCATGGAAGGCTGCATACCGAAGATTCTTAGAGAACTGAACTGGAGTCTTGGGTTCTATTCCTGAGTTTGCCACAGAATTGCTGTGTGATCTTGGGCACTGGTGCAGTTTCCTTATCTGTTAAATGGGGTTAATAAGAGTTACATACTATATGTGGCATACTCTACGTGGATGATTCCAAGTTATTTAGAACCCCATTCTGTCACCCTTAGTCATGTTAAATACCATCTTACTCCAGGAATACGAGAGTAAGGAGGCAGATTCAGGCCCTTAATGTTTGTAAAGCATTTTGAGATTCTGTGATGAAAGAGTCAGTAGAGTTTGATGCCCAGCCCATTAAAGTGTAACCCCCTTTTCCTCCCTGGGTTACTCGGGAGCAGGCAACAATCACCTGTGTGCCCAGATGCCTGATGTTGTTGACAGCAAAGGGTATCCTGTGTATTACAGTGGAGATGTTGAATAGGTGCGAATCCTCTAACCACCCCTCTGCTGCAGTCCTTTTACTTGTAAAGGAAATTACAATTGGTGGTGCCTTCACCTGGCTGGGCCCTGTACACACTCAATGGTGAGCCTTGGGAGCCTCCAGGAATAAACCTGAGCTAATCTGTGCAATGGGTTTAACTCAAAATACCAATTATAAACAACATACTCCAAATATACATTTAGATTGGCATTAACACACCTTTACTTAACAACTTAAGAAAACATGATATAACAGACTGAGATTAAATGTCACCACTCATTTAAATCAGCAGGGGGCAGTTCAATAAATCAATTAACAAATACAGTTTACAGTAGTAAATGAAACTTATCTCACTTGCATTTACACTGACACCAATTACCCCACCCCGGAGTATACCCTCCTTGGGATTTCAGAATTCTATACGCTTGCTTGTGTGGGTGCGCTTAAAGATCTTGTCACTGGAGAGACAGCACTTTGTTGGTCCAGTGAATCAGTCCAGCCAAGGCAACAAGCTGCACACCCCCTCTGAAGACTGGAGTTGTTTTAACCGAATGTCCACAACCCCAGGTTCTGGTTTGATGAGAAGACTACTCCACCTCTTCTCAGGCTCAGACAACTCTTAGAATCTCTTTGTTGTCCTTCTTCCCTTGCTCTCAGCAGCAGCTTTGGGCTTCCTAGCAGCAACTCCTGGTTTGGACAGAGCTCCACAAAAGCCATCTCAACTCCTCTCCAAAATGGAGCTCACTGGTGCTCTCCCTGGGAGAAGAAGTCTCTCTCTCTTCCCCAAGGCATCACGGAATTTGTAGTCTCCAAGGCTGGATTGCAGCATTTAGGGTCTTCCCAACTAACACACTCCCAGTTAAGTTCAAAGGCCCCTCTAGCAAAGGGTGCCCACAGAAGTCACTGGGAAAACTTCCAATGACGTCAATGAGTTTTGGATGAAGCCTTAGAACCACAAAGTGTTGTTGATTATTATTACACCAGTATACATGAAGACAAGTTTATTTTTCAAGTACCATGCTTGGCTTTCACGTCCCAGCAGGGGTATTAGTACTGGGTTAGATTATTGCGTCACTAGGGTACAGCATATTATTCAGGGTGGCATAGAGCAGCTCTGCCCCAGGGCATCTCAGGCAAGGAACTGTAGCTGTCTTTCCCAGATTGCTCCAAGGGATAGTAATTTGCTGCTGGCCTATACCGCCAACTAGTTACTAATCAGTCTGCACTAACTGTGGTGTCTACACCGTGCTGGGTCAAAGGGAAACACTCTCCTGTCGACTTATCTTACTCCTCTCATTCCTAGTGGAATACCAGGGTCGACCAGAGAGTGCTCTGCCATCAATTTAGTGGGTCTTCACTAGACCCACTAACTTCTGCAGGCCAGAAAGGGGAGTGTTATGCGGAGCTAGGCATTCCCTACTTTTTTGTAAAAGGAGAGCTCAGTGCCCAAGAAACACACTCTACTTACTGTACTTCAGGCTGTGAACATACTGCTTTATTCAACTACATAACAAACAGGATGGGGGGGGCACCCAGTAACTAAACAGAAATAAGGGAGGGATGGAGCATGGCTCCAACCCATAATACTCTAAGTAACCCAGTTAGCCTCTCAATTACTATTTTACTTCAGGTTGAAGTGAGCTGTAGCTCATGAAAGCTTATGCTCACATAAATTGGTTAGTCTCTTAAGGTGCCACAAGTTCTCCTTTTCTATTTTACTTCACTGTCCCTCTCCCAACTCCGCAACTTCCTGCCCACCTGCTCCAAGAAGGTGTATACAGGTACCCCAAAGTGAACCCATTTACTCAGAACTTAGGACAGAGCGAGCCAGGGTACCTCATGTAGGGTTGGTTCTTACCCCTCTGTAGTCCAAGTTACAATCTAGCCCACTGTAACCATTGTATAGTGTTTCTCATATTAAATATTTTAATTATGATGTAACAATTCTTCATCACCATATACAGAAATGGCCATTTTTATTTTTAGATGGATAATTGTGTATACCTATATATGTGGTCCAGAATACAGCAAATAATGCGGTCATGTAAAAGGCAGAAATTATTGTGTAAAAATACCATTTCTTTTTTAGAAATTTATTGTAGCATGATGACACTGTAATTGTGCTATATATAGATAACATTTCAGTACAGTGCAAAGGGATTAATTAATTGTGAAACTCTTGCCATTGTTCATGGAAATTCCATGGTTAAGTCCCCATACACTGCCCTCACAAGGTACGTCTTAATAGGTATAGGATTCAGCCTGCATTCTTCATGCTCTCAAAACTCCCACTAAATTCAGGATCAAGCCTACAGATTGCTACTATCATCCTGTAACTAATACATAATCTTCACCTGCACTCAATTTTCAGGTGAAACAGAAGTCAAATAAGTCACCAAGTCAACAACTCATGCATTTTTGACTACGCAATTTCTTTGATAATTTCTCAAACATGATGCTAAAATGGAGATATAACTGAAAATACATATCAGTAATTAAGGTAAAATACATTACAGAGATGTTGCAATTATTCCAAAACCAAGTACTAAAAACCTAAGAAACTCAGAATCCGATGAAGTGAGCTGTAGCTCACAAAAGCTTATGCTCAAATAAATTGGTTAGTCTCTAAGGTGCCACTGGTACTCCTTTTCTTTTTGAGAATTAAGGTAGTTATTTTTCATATATAAAGTGGCAGAATCCCTGCATTGTGTGCAAAATTGAACTTAGTCCTAACTATGGAACAGAGAGCAGCACTTGCTTAGTAATAGAGATCCAAGTTAGTACAAGTGTCATGGTTATTGTAAACAACTGCACTTACTGGGCATAGCAAGCCCGCAAACACATGAATAATCCCATTGATTTAATAACTTCTCTGAAGCACCCTCTCCTCCCTGTTTCTTCCTTAGTCCAGAGGGGGGTAGTAAAACATTCCTTGCACCATCTCAGCCCTGCCAATTTCCCACCCCTCATTTCCCCATTCCAACCTGGAGGAAACACAATCTAGCTCATTATGATTCTGCCTAATTCTGCCACCCTTAGTGACGTTGCAAAATTTCTCACACCCGGACAGATCCCATTGACATCAGTGTGACTACATGTGGAGTAAAGACCCTCAGAGGGTCTAAGGTGGCAGAACCAGAGGTTGGCACAGTCAGGCCCCTAGAAATTTTGAATATTTTGAATATAATATTTTGAATATAATAGAGAGGCAGCTGGAAAATGACCTCTCCTTGTGGCTGACTACAGAGTATACTTGCAACATTGTTGTTTCTTGCCATTAAAAGGCAAAGGGTGAAATCCTGGCCCCATTGAAGTCAATGGGAATTTTGCTATTGACTTCAATGGGGCCAGGGCTTCGCCCAAAGGATTCGAAAATCCTGCAATACTGAAGGTATATCCTGGCAAGGATTGTCTCCAAGTGTCTACATTTACCTGTCAAGCAGTATAAGTAATTTCTAAACCCATTATATTCAGATTAATGCTCCCCTTGGAGTACAAGTATACACAAATACATGGCGTTTTATTTTCCACAATTACCTATAGGCTTTCTGTGGCTAGGAGTGAATTACAGTAGCAGTATTTTAACAACTGTGGGAAAGACGATAAAACTTTCTGCCTCTTATTAACTGCTATGTGACTATTAGGTTTATGGGCGATGTTAACATTGCAGAATAGGAACAATAACATTGTAAAAAGCCTCCAAAACATTAGTTAGAAATTTTCCCCATGAGAGGCCAGGGGGACTTTGCCAACCCCTATAAGATCTGAAAAGGTCACGTGCCAATCATGTAAAACAAGAGTAAACTCTTTGTTGCTAAGTAATTATACCTAATTGTAAATTTGTGGCATAGTGTGAAGTTTAAACTAAGCATGCTGCTCAGAAACCTGAAATTGCTATTGAAAGTTCACAGAAAATGAAAACTACCTCTTTAAAACTCAGCTTGCAGCTTGTAGCTCCCTAGAACAGAGCCCCTGGGCAAGTAGTTAAAATATGATTTTGATAAACAAATCTGACATTGCAAACTTACTGCAAAATCCTATGCATATAACATCACTTATGTGTGCAACTTGTTTAAATTATAGCTGTAGAGAGAAGGAAATAAAATAAGCATATTAACCTTTTGTATAACAGTGTTCACATACGAGTAGTATTCAGCAGCAGATGATATTATACTGATTCCTGCTAGCATTGCTGTAGTTAAGGGTCTGTCAGGATTTTTGTTCTAAACCTCTCTATCAGAGTTTATTAGCTCAGCTATAAGTATCCCTTCCAGACCGACCTTGGCATACACAGTCCTGAGAGCAAAGCTTGTTTAGTACAAATTCCCTTCCCACATCACCAAAATCCATCACTTTGTATTTAAAGTCACAGGAATGTAAAGAAGCAAAATTGAAGTTAATTAAGGAAACAATTATTTTTTTCTTCATTTTTGCATTTGCATTCATCAAAAGTAGTTTACTCTTTTGGACTGAAATTTTGTTGGCTAATGATCCATCAGGTGAAATAATCTGTTCTCATTTTTTAAAAGAAAAACTACCCATAACAATAGTTATTAATGTTTAAAAGAACAGGCTATTGCACAAGCACACCAATGTAATCTGATCTGGCTTTAATAGCCGAAGTCCCTTTACACAGGCCCAGATTTTTAAAGATATTGAGGCATTGCTTTGCTCTGATTTAGATGGGTACACCTCATTTCCAAAAGTGACCTAAGTGTTTAGAAGCCTAAGGCTATGTCTACACTACCATGGGATTGACGCTCTGGCAATTGATGCACCGGTGGTCGATTTAGCGGGTCTACTGAAGACCCACTAAATCAACGGCAGAGCGCTCTCCAGTTGACCCTGGTATTCCACTGGGAATGAGCGGAGTAAGGTAAGTCGACAGGAGAGTGTCTCCCATTGACCCAGCATGGTGTAGACACCGAAGTAAGTCGACCTGAGCTACGTTGACTCCCACTACTTTATTCACATAGCTGGAGTTGCATAACTTAGGTCGACTTACCACGGTAGTGCAGACATAGCCTAAGTCCCACTGACTTTCAGTGAGACTTGAGCTCTTGAAGCCCAAATCCTCAATGGGAGTTAAGTGCCTAAATACCTTTGGGGATCTGGACCCTAAGAATGTAAATCACTTTTGAAAACGGAATTTGACTATATAGGTCATTTAGGCTTGGCAACCTGAGTGGAGCAATGCCTAAATACCTTTAAAAATCTGGGCCTGAGACAATATATCATAACACACCTGAGTATTATTAACTGGATATAAAAATTCACTTACAGCTGAAATTTGACATGCAAAGTTCTCACCTCCAGAACAGGCTATTTTTTGGTAACTGTTCAACAGTATTAAAAACTCATCACTTTAAATATATTTTAATGCAACCAGCAGACATCTAATGAACACTAGCAAAAATCTACACTGCAGTATGTTTTTGGTTTATACAATTCTTAAATATATTTGACAGTGTCACCTATGGCCTTCACATATGTTTTGGGACTGTCCATGTTTTCAAAATTAGAAAATTGAGACCCATTTCTCTTTAGCATGGGACACACACAGTGTCTTGGATCTTTCAGATATACAAGAGAATGGTTTCTGCATGAGGCCTTAGAGCAGCGGTGCGCAATCTGCAGCCCATCAAGTTAATCCGATTGCGGGCCGTGAGACATTTTGCTGACATGGACTGTCCACAGGCTTCCCGCAGCACCCATTGGCTGGGAATGGCGAACCACGGCCACTGGGAGCTGCAGAGGGCTGTGCCTGCAGATGGTCAATGTCAGCAAAATGTCTTGCAGCCTGCAATCAGGTTGCCCACCACTGCCTTAAAGTGTGGTTCTGTGCTGAAAAGTGACTCATTAAAAATGATTATTGTGAGGTTCCATGTTTACACATTCCAAGGTTTCACATGGGGAGCTCTGTCAGCCTTCAGTGGGGTTGTACAGGTGTCACTAAGGGTACAATCTGAAGACAACAGAGCTGCACAAATCTAAGTGACAGCTTAATCTGGCCTACACAATCTTTATTACAGCTGGTGATCCATGAAAAGAAAAGCACCAAGCCTGACTTTCAGAGCTATGGTGAATCTGCAAGGTTGACATGTAGCAAAATTATCTTTTTTACTTGAAAACAGATTCACAAGGGGGATTTAAGACCCAACTGCCACTTTAGGCTCCTATGTCCAAACTGAAGACCTTCAAAACCTCTGCTCAGCTGCTGCCTAACGCTGTCGGTGCCTAAATTGCCTAGATACCTACGTTTCCATTGGAAAAATCACCTCGGTGACTAAATTTCTGCCACTGGTCATGTGACACCACTGAGCAGCTCAGCCCTTAGCTCACACCTAAGCCCCAGTGGGATTCATAAACTAAGCCTTCCCCTGCCTATCCCATCTGCAGAGTTCCATTCACTATACATGCTCAGGGGCTACCTTGAAGCATATCTATTGGATTGGGCTCCAGAGAACACAGAAAAGGAGAAGGGGTCACTACTGCAACCTTGTCCCAAATAGCCTAGTGGTTAGAGCACTAACCCAGGAGGTAGGGGGCCTGGTTTCAGATTCCCACTCTGCCTGATGTGGGGCAGCGACTTGAACCCAGGTCTGCTACCTCCCAGGTGAGTGCCCTGAACACTGGGCATGAAGTATTCTAGGCTGGGTCTCTTTCAATCTCTCCTCTTGAAGTTCAGGTGGGAGAACTAGGTTCAAGTCCCTGCTCCACATCAGACATCATAGGAATTGAAACCTGCATCTCCCATGTCCTGGGTGAGTGTTGTAACTACTAGCCTCTTGGGCATAAAGACAGCAGCACCACTTTCTCCTCCTCAATTTTTCTTGAGAAAGGGCTGACCTGGCTTAGGCTCCCCACTTCAGAAGAGGGCTCACAGTTATGAATCCCAAGGGGAGAAAGGCACCTCCCTCAGGCCCAGAATTGGGAACCTAATTCCTTTTGAGGCCTCACCCCCTGTGTGAAGGATAATATGAAGCCCAGTGAGGATAATATGAAGTTATGAGTGGTCATACTTTGAAGGCACATATATTCCAAAACACTCTGGGCCAGATTCTTATCTCCTGGCTTATATTGAGGTCAGTGGGGCTGAGCATTAGAATGAAGTGTTATTCAAGAGAAACAAGCAGATCAGAATCTGGCCCATTTTAATTACCTTTATATATAGACTCTCAGGATGGACTCTTTAATTAAAGGGTGGACTCTTTAGTGTTGCCCTAATGCTGTGATTGGCCAGTGGTTAGGGCACTAGGCTGAAACTTAGAGGACCTGGATACAATTCCCTTTCTGCCACAGGCTTCTTATGTGACCGTGGGACCCTTGACATTTTACAAACAAACAAATAAATAAATGAATACATAAAATGTCAGGGTTCAACAATCATGTGAATCACCCACTTAAGGTGGGATTCACAAAGGTACTTAGGCGCTAAAGTCCTAGTTTTAGGCACCACTGTCATTCACAAAACATCAGCACTGCTACCGCCTAACCCTGTAGGCATCTAAACTTGCTTGGTGCCTATGTTTTTGCAGAGGGCATGCCCACTTTTGCCTCATTCAGGCATCCAAACACCTATCTCTTGCCTGAGCCCAAGAGTAATTCATGAATCAGGGGAAGATAGGGACTCCGCAGCCTAATTCACATGTGGGGCCTGACCTGGTAGGCATGCTTGGAGGCCACCTAGATCTACAAAACAGTCTGGGGGCAGGCAGGGCAGGCGGGAAGTTGAGGGAGAGCTAAGACCTGAGAGGTGGCAGATCCCTCATCAAATCCCCTCTACTCACCCAGTAGTTTCCTGTATCCTGGGTGAGAGCCCTGTTTGTTAATTAAAAAATCAGTAAAGATATTTCAAAAGCAAACACTTTCCCCCTCACATCTTCCCCAATTCGCTACACATATTCTGACAAAGGGTTACTATATTCATACAAGTGCTGATGATGATCAGTACAAGGTCTATGCACTACTTCAGTCATACTTAAAATTAGGTACACATAGAAATTAAGTGGTGGACAGGCCCTGTGCTAAGACTCCCAGCTTAAGGGCAAATTTCACCTGCCGTGAATTTTACCCTTTTCTCAAATCTTCTTTCCAGGACTCTCTAAATTTCCCATAATTCATAGCACACCCGATCATGTTTTCATGAAGGATAGAAACCAAAGCACAAGTTCCATTATCTGATGTACCCTGCATAAATTATACCAGGAAAGTAACTCTCCTGCATTACTTAGGAAACCTATTAGAAAACTATCCTTGATTAGGAAGGGAAGTGAAAGCAGCAATAATTTTTTTAAAATATGCAAAGGTTTATATGGGATTAAATCAATAAAGAATTAAAGCATAATTAATGCTAATCAACATAGCTGTATTGAAAATAGATGGATCTTGTCAAACAAACTTGATATAATTTTTTCATGAGATCACAAGCTTTGTTGATAAAGATAAAGGTGTTAATGTGTTAATATAATATACTGACTTATTTCAGTTTTTTGACTCAGTACTGCATGGCATTCTGATTTTAAATTTAGCACTGTACAAAATCAATGCACCACATATTAAATGGATAGACGACAGAGCTTAACAAGTAACTGTAAATTTTCTTTCAATGGGGGTGTTTCTAGTAGTGTGCCACAAGGGTCTATTCTTAGCCAGCTAGTATTTAATATCTTTATCAATGATATAGAAGAAAATATAGAAACATTGATGGTAAAGTTTGCAGGTGAATGTGGAGGAATGATTCAGCATAGAGTTATCTGAAAATTGTAAAAGGCTCATGACATTTCAAAATTCAAAAAACAAACCTGGAAAAATGCTAATGACGTATTTGTTGTTGTTCCCCACTTTTTTTCAAACCAGCTGTAATTCAGAACCGCATTACATTATTTTATATCTTCTTACCACTTTGCTAATATGCAAGCAATTTCTAATGCGGGCTGCTACTTCCAGGAGCCAAAACACACAGATCTAATGAAGCTATCTAAACTTATTGGGTGAAATCCTGTTCCCTTTGGAGTCAATGGCAAACTCATGTCATCTTCAGTGGGACTAAGATTTCATCCATATTTCATATCTGAACCACAGTTAAATACATTCATATGTAAGTATTCATGTCACATTATCTCAGAAAAGGATGAATAGTGAAACAGAAATAATGTCTCTCTCACTCTCACACAGAATATACAAAAGCATATATTGTCTATAATTAGCATTTATTACTGGTATTCCAGTAGGATGTACACACAGTCATGGTTCCTGCTCTGGAGAGTTTACAGTCAATCTAAAAATATATAGGTAAAATTGCACCAGAAACTCATTCTTGATTAAAATCAAAGGTATTTAAAGCTTTAGTGAATACTATCCTTTGGCTTGATGGATATTATCATATGCCTTTTTAAAAAATGTTTCCGATCTGATCCTTCTAGGTAAGGATGAGCAGTGGAATAAGAGGCGTGTATGTGAGAGATTTACTCCCCTTTTCTCCCTACACAGCCAAGCAAAGGCTGTGACAATCCCATTTAATTTAATGGAACTACTTGGTTGAATAAAGGCTGTAGGATCAGTAATAAAGCCATGGAATAGCACTTGGCCAAAGATCAATGTACATGAAGTAAGTTGAAAGAAACAGAGCAATATGCACAGCACCAACAGTGAGCTGGCAAGAAATTTAATCCCAAAAGGTCAGACACACATCTAAGGCCCTGGGCATGTCTTTGTATCAGAATGTTATAAAATGAGGAAATACAAGCCCTAATGGCTTAATGGTTTTGCCCTTGACTGTGTTAACAGGGACCTATCTTCTTACATGGTAAATTAGTTGCTTCCAGCCTACACTTGATTCCTAAGTGGTAGGGAAACAGATGCATTGCTAGCAGAATCAGAAACTAATCCAAACATCTAAACTAAACAATGTTGCCTAGAGGTATTCAGATTTTAATCCAAATTGTGGAGAGAGAGGAAAAAAAGCTGCCACGTTTGTCATTCAGGAGCTGGAATTACAATAAAGGCTTCTCCTTTGTGTGCTGTCTTGCAGTGTCATCAAAGGTCATTGTATATTGCAGATATCAGGAGATAATGAGTTAGGGTCGTGCATAATGATGCTAGGCTCCAGGTAACAGAGGAAGCATTCTTATGCTCCTTCCCTTAGGATGGATGAGTTTGGATTATTTACAAAGTTTACTCACATCCCTACAGATACAGTTTCCAAGCCTGGTGCAGCACTAGTCCATTGGTGATAAAGGTGTTGTACATTGCATTAGCTTCTTGTTACCCTGAGCCTTTCTCCGTGTAAAAAGTAGGCTAGTAGGAAATTACTAATATCATATCCAAACAAATATCTCATTCTATTTAAAATCAGGAAACTCCCTATTTTCCTGGTTAGACTGAAATGCTTTGTTTTATATCTGTCCTGAAACACTGTCTCTGATCAACCAGACAAAGGGTCAGTTTTTACAATAAAAACACATGGAGTGAAAGACACACTCATATACTTGTACAAGTCTTCTTTGAAGGGTTTTACAGACTGGTAAATTGCAGATCCAGACACTAGACTCTTAAATCATTTGAAGCTGACATAAACTGATCCTACGCACAGTTTATAATCATGTTTTTACATTTAGCCTCGACAATTATAAATTATTTATATTAGATTTGTGAGTGCTCCTATTCAATAGTATTGTCAGAGTCCATTCATCCCCATCTTATAATCGTATTCAAATTCGTTGCTAGCCCCCGACTCCCATAACCTTTATCCAACTGTCACCAACCAGGAAAAAATGTAGTAAAAAGAAGTCTCATTTGCAGTATGTTGGAGCTGAAATGTTCTATGTTTAGATGTGATTTTCAGGCCATCTCAGCAAAATGGAAAGAGGCCTGACACCATCTAAACTTATTGCACTTCAACCTTTAAAGATGTTCAAAAGAAAAAGAAAACGGGCCTTAGCCATTTCACATGAAGTTATATGAAAAATCTAGGGCCCTAACTTGACTGGAACTGGTTTAAGTACTTCTCCACTACAGCAGCAGTGCATCATATGAAAAGGCTTTGCTTGGCATTTGTCCACAGTTATAAATAAAAAACATATTTATCTTTGGTCATGCATATAATTTAAAAGATGGACAGCAAGAAACCTCCCTCCCCAACACATGCTTTTTAATCTGTAGCAAACCCAAGATAAATTCTTATAAATTATGGAAGAAAAAATAAAAAGAGAAAGAAAGAAAAAACAATAACAAAATAGTTTGACTTTTTGGAAATCTGGAAAACAGATTATTTCTTTGGATGGAATAAAGTGTGTGTGCATGTGTCATCTTGACTGTACGTAGTACTGTGGTTTCCCATGAAAATACTTAATTGGGATTAATAGGATATGGAGCATTATCAGGGCTTTATCAAGACAGACTTCAGAAAAGCCTTTCAAGACATTTAATTTCCTCTAAAAGTTACTGAACTAAATAATCATGAAAAATTATTGCAAGACTGGACTGAACCTTATTCAGAGGGTATCAGTAGTATGGTTTTTGGGGGAAAGTCTGTATAACTCCAAATGAGAGATAATGTAAACAGCCAAGTTTGGGAACTCAGTGGAACGTTGACTGATTTGTAACATATGTGACAGTTAACCAAAGAAAGGCAAAAACTCAATACCAACTTATGTGTCGGCATGAAAAAATATAACTTGAGGCTGTGAATGAGTAAAATAGGAAACTGAAACCTGAGCAGCTGTTTTGTCCACAGTGGTACTGTTTCAATAGTTAGCTGTGTGCAATTGCACATCAACATTTATGTGTTCCTATTTTATGGGTGCTAATATTCAAAGTGCATACACAACTAAGATACTGTGGTTGCTATTAGAAAGAGAACATTTACCAGTACTACCACCTCGTGAGCCGGTAATATTTTCACTCTGTGCCAAACAAAGCCTGCAGACACTGTATGGGGTCAAACTCATTCCCTCCTTAGGTTTTGCTTTATTAACAAAGAAGCTAAGGACAACAGGATATATATTCCACCCCAAGCCTTTCCTTCAAAGCTGGTGTTTCTCGAGCTGCTCCTGTTGGGTTTGTTTGTTCCAGAGCCTAGTTTCCTCTGCCTCAGAAGGCCATGCACGAGGCTCACTGGTATCTGGTAGTGAGTTTCAGCCTGGCCTGACCAGTTCAGTGTACCCCAATTCATTAACGTCATAAACTATGTCTGTTATGTGTCACAAAAAGCATCATTGGAAAAGTAATAACATATTGATCATTAATATTCTTGCATGATGTGTGTACGGTAAACATCCAAGGCACCCTACAAATATGAAGGAAATGTGGAACTAAAATGTGTTTGCCAGACAAGTCTGGGGAATGGGTAAACTGGTCTCTTTCAGACAACGGACAAGCCAACACTTGTAGCCAGCTGGCAGCAGAGTTGAATAGCAATCACATGGCAATCGGAGAGGGCAGAAAAAGATCAGTTTGCATTTTAGCAAACACCGGTAGGGGAAAAAATAAGCATGGAACTTCCTTCACTACCAGACTAGGTCTCCGTTCTTACAGATTGAATGAATTTTATTTGGGGAGGGGGCGTGGAGGGGGAAGTAACCTCCAGAAGAATCCTTTTCAAAGCTTCATTGGACTGTAAAAGAGAAGGGCAAAGAACCCCAAGGTATCTTTCACACAAAATGATAAAGGACCAAGGACCAATGATAAAGGAGCACTTTTGGACTTTGTGGGAGATCTTGACCATGTGGGGGGCAGTGGAGGGAGGAGGTGGGTGAGATCAGCTGTCTTGCTGGAAGGAAATGTGGTAAGAATCTTAACCTTGAAGTAAGACTGCAGTTTTAAGTCTTCGTCTCTAGAAAGCATTTTTCACTTTTATTCACTTGTAACCATTTCTAACTCTATTCTTTATACCTGAACTCATTAAACATTAAAAGAATGTTTAATAATCTGTTTGCCACGGTACTAAGCATGGCTACCAAACCCTGAACCTTATTTAACATTGGACAGTTTCAGGGTCATGTTAACACCTTTGTCTCATTTATTTCATCTACAATAATCTTCTTCAGCTATCCCTCTATCCGAGGATGATATCTGCCAAGGGGGTTCATTGGTGAGTTTTTAAGTGGCTGAGGAGCTCAATTCTTGCCCTGCAGATTTTCCCACAGAAGTGACAGGTTTAATCTTGGAGGAGATGTAGTAGTTGGCTGGAGTGTTGTGCCCTTTCTTTCCTCCGCTGTCGCTTCTCTAGCGCATGAGCACGTCTGTTCTCCTTAAAGTGACCTGTGGCTTGGTGCACGGTGTGGCCCCACCGTGTTCTATTCTCTGCCAAGTCCTCCCAGTTATTTGGGTTGATGCCTCCCTTTTTAAGATGTACTTTCAGTATGTCTTTGAAGTGCTTCCACTGCCCTCCGCAAGCCCTTCTTCCTGACTTAACTGAGAGAAGAGTACTTGCTTCGGGACGTAATAATGGTAGTAAGGCCTCTATCTAATTTACAAGTATACACTGAATATTTGTGTGTAGAAGGCACATGCACTATACATAAGCAACTGCATATGCCTACTTATGAAAATGCCTTAAAATAGCTTCCTTTGAGCTCATGATGTCTTTGCACAGTAGATGCACTACAGTTATGTCTTTGCACACAATTAAATTTCTCTGAAGTCTACACAAAGGGAAGGGTTCACCTCCGGCTGAACACAGTGTGGTTTTTAAAAGACAGTCTGATTTAAAATTGTTACAGAAAGGAAATCTGATTGAAAGAATAAAAATCAGTACATTCCTGTCAGCTGGGACATTGCATGGGTCTAGCTTTCTGAAACATCAAAGATTCCAGGAGGTGTATAAGAATGAGCACAATCTCTGCACCCAACACAGCTCTCTGACTCTGTAGCTGGCATGCAAAGAATCTGATGATAAAGTTTCCTTTATCTTGGCTAAACTTGCTGCCAATCAGTTGCCTTGGATGGGTGCAGAAGAAGACAGATGATTACCTTCTCTGACCTTCTGTGCTATAAACATTTTCTTCCGAGTAGGACCTTCTTTATAAGACCTCACAATCAGTTTTTAAGCTATGTTACATCTTGCTTTTCTTCCAACGATTTAAATCAGGTTTAAACCGAGAGCTCAAGAGGTGAAATACTGGTGCATTAACTTGAACAGCCCTAGCATTCCCATTTGTTTGGAAATATGGTAATTATGACATTTTGTGGGAAAAGGGAAAGTTTGAAGAATGCCAACAAAACATTTCCTATTTGCAAAGCTGGCAAAATTGAGTTCACTTTTTTTTCTTGGCAGTGACGTGTTTGGGACTTTTTTTTTTAATATGGCTCCTACTGTGCTAGTTTAGCCTTCCTCCACTTTTTTGTCTTCATGACAATTTTTCTAATAACTTAGTCCCTTCCTCTAAGTAGTCTCATTGGTAAAGCTGAGTTTAAAGTGTAAGTATTAGCAGGATCAAGGCCTAATGAAGCCCCTATCTATGATTAAGCCAGGTGGTACCAAGCAAAGGTATGCTGTAACCTATAAGCAATTTTGGTGTTTAACTCACACTGATGATACATTCATTGTTCAAAACATTACATGTAAAAGTTATGGGATGTGGATCGATTATATAAGTAGCACAAATAAATGTAACAGGACAAAGCAGGCTGTCAAATATATATAAAAAGTCAACAGAAATCGTGAATAATGTGGGAGAAGCAGGTATTTTGCAGCTGCTTTTGGACAGAAGCAGAATGTGGAAAGTAAGTTTCTGATGTCTCTCTGTTTATAATTGTTACTGAATAGCCTCTTTCCCCCTAAAACAGGCTCTAACTTTTTGTATTTTTCTTAAATTCCCAAAATACAAAATGTTAACAAAGTTAATAACATTCTGCAGTAAGCAGTATGCAAACTCCCCTTGTTTGCCTGAATAAAAAAAACTAAAAACCAATCAAACAACAAAATAAACCCGTTAGATTAACAGAGCCTTGGCACGTCTTCACAGCTGCATGCTGTGGGATTCTTTACCAGTTAACATTTCCATATATCCAAACATATGGATGAATTAAGCATGGGAGAAGCAGGCCTGACTGTAATTACATTAAGCATTTTTGGCAAGAAGGAAAAGTTTGTCCTACTAGTCAGATATCTTTAAGTTACAATTTCACAGATCTGCCAAGTTTCATGGCTTTACAATGGGACATATGGGGCCTGATCTGTTGCCAGGGGATGGTGTGAAGGCCAAAAGTATAGCTGCGTTCAAAAAAGAATTAAATAAGTTCATGGAGGATAGGACCATCAATGGCGACTAGCCAAGATGGTCAGGGATGCAACCCCATGCTCTGGGTGTCCCTAAGCCTCTGACTGCCAGAAAATGGGACTGGATGGATCTCTTGATAATTGCCCTGTTCTGTTCATGCCTTCTGAGGCATCTGACAATGGTCACTGTCAGAAGACAGGATACTGGGCTAGATGGACTATTCATCTGACCCAGTATGGCCGTTCTTATGTTCTTATTCCAAAATCCAATGAAGTTAATGGAAAGGCTCCCACTGGCTTTAGTGGCCTTTGGATCAGGTCTATTGTTCCTAAATAGGCCACACTTGGCCAAAGCGAATTTGCTTTTCTAACAGAAAATGTTTTGTTAGCACAACTGATCATTTTTATTCCTTGATGAATTTGTTTTTTTAAAAAAAGAATAAAATCTAATTCAGGCTGTTTAAAATAAACGTGAATATTTTTTTTAAAACTTGGGGCTTACATTATATGAAACTCTAAGCTTCCAAGACCTTATATAAACCACACTGGGGGAAAAATACAATATTCATACACTTACGAATCCTCTTGAGCCCATCTATTGTTTTTGAATCAAGCCCTCTTTTCTGTGACCCTTCCACCTCTACTACTTCATAATTTTTAAACTTACTTTAAAAGTCCTTAATTTAGAAAAATAAACCTTCAGTCAACTCCGTCCCTGATGCCTTCCTATACTATAATGTATTTTTGAGTCATAAATCTTCTCCCTGACAGGTCTCTGATGATGCATTGCATTAATACATCATAATGACAATGCTGATGATGTAGTAGATATCTATTTCCTGGAAGGGATATCGCCTTTACTTTTCATTTTACAGCACTGGAGAAGGGATGCTTGGTGTGTGAGTGGGGGGGCGGGTGAGGGGGGCTGGGGAGGGAGTTGTGTGCACACATGTGCGCGTGTTCTTTACCCAAAAGGGGAAAACCCAGGAGAGAATTTGGAATTCATTTGATCACCCTCTTTGGAACAAAAGGAGAATAAGAGAAATCAAAGATGTCCCCTGCAGATAAGCAGTTTCTACTGCCTTCTCTCAAGGAACAATATGACTGTCTGGTTGTTTCTAAGAAAGTTCAGGACATTATTGCTGAAAGCTGAGGGGGCAAGGAGATGGGTGGGAAGTGTGTGTTGTACTAAGCATGTTAATGCAAGAGCACAAGAATCAGGGAAATAATGAAGAGGATGTCAATAGGGTGAAGTACTCAAACAACTGGAGTGTGACAATGAGAGGTGTGACATTACAGGAGTAATTAAGAAGGTCTGTATAATAGTCTTCAATAGGGCCACAAACTGAGAAGTAACAACTTTACAGTCTTAGTGAAAAGATTTATGGAGAGAGATGTGGGGGAATCACTGATGGCTAACATAAAACATAGGCTCTATCTCTTTCCAATGCCTCTGTGCAGACTGGACAGTAGGGTTATATCTTGTGACCAGTGGAATACAGAGTTAATCTTTGGTATGGATATTTGGCCTTCCCTTAGCACAACATTGTCATTAGGAATGGTGCAATATTGGGTTTCTGCAAATAAACTGCCATGTTCAGAGATTATTTTTAACCAAGGTTATGATGACTACCAAGCATGCTACTTTATGGCTAAGAAATATTAGGAAACCTTTAGAAGGGGCTTATAGGAAATCTTTCTTAGGACTTACAATACTCATATTAAATTCCATGATGAAAATCTATGGAATTCCGATGGGGTTTTATAAGCAAAGCTGCTCTCAGTAATCTGACACTATCGGGAGGGATGAAATGAACCCTCGTCTGTTGACATAAATTAAGTTTGAGATAGCTGATATCTGAATCCTCAGGGTGCTCAACTGTAAGATGAAGATCTCTTTGTCTTGGAAGAAATCACAAATATGCCCAGTTTTTCTTGTTCTTTGATTAATTCTTTCTGCGTCACATCAATGTCTGAATTTAGTAGACTTTATTAGTAGGATTTTCTTGGATGTCAACAGGGACTCAGGGCCAGATCTAGTAGCCAATGAAGTCAATGGGAGTCTTGCCCTGGATTTTAATGGGCTCTGAATATTGGTCTCATTTAGCTTAATAGAGTATTTTTTGGATAGTTTGGTCTTTTCTAACATCCAAACTTTTTAAACTATCCTTCCGAAGTGCAATGAAATATCAGAACCTGCCTAAGGAGATTCTTTTGAAAAGGCAAGAACAATGGTCTCCTGATAGTGTTAGTATAATTCTCATTAGTTCAGAGATAGGATGACCTTTTGTGAATTTACTAGGTATCAGCCCTCAGTCGAGGGAAAGGATTACCTTCAGGATTGACCCTGAAGTTTAGGTTAGATGTGTGAGCTGGTTGGACAGACAGCATGACATTTCACATAAACCTCCTATAAAAAGGGGTGCATGTTACCTCTTGATGCATGAAACTTACATCCCCAATAGCTTTATCAGTGACCTCAATGTTACCATTCTGGATGTAGAGATCTGATGAGCAGTTGATACAATCTTGAGCTTCCTTTCTTCTGAAATATGAACTCTTTCCTCCCAACTATCTGTGATCACCCATAGGTGCTGAATTCTTTGTACCAAGATTAGATGAATTTTTGCTGTGTTGATCAGAGTCCTGAAGGAAGACAGTGGATATCTTTGTATCCTGAAGTGCATTCTAGTCATCAGGGCTCTTCTTATCAGGTCATCCAGGAGAGGACAGATGGAAATTTCCTTCTCCTTCACATCTGCAATTAGCATTATAAAGATCTTGTGAAAACCCCGGGGACATTAAAAGGTTTATATTAGAAATGGTCTTTAAAAAAAAGCAAATCTGATACATTACCTGTGGCATTTTTTTTTTTTTTACTAGCAAATCCAGGTGAAATCTACTGAGGTCAAATCTCTGGGTGAGATTGCTGTCAGAATTGCATTTAGGGTCTGCATCCTGGATTTTACTTGGGTGCATTTGGTGTGTTGGATATAAAATCCCTCGCCTGCCTTCCATTCCCTTGGAAACCACAAAGAAGGCAGAATACACATCACAAAATCTCTCACCAGTAAGAGGTGGAACAGTGTGTCTGTCATGCTCCTCTACTTTTGGGGAATTTGAGGAGTAAATTGATAGGTGCTTGGGAAAATGTTTGAGCTGTGTGGAATACCCCAGTGGATCACCTCCAGCATCAACATGTCTACGGCTACCCACAGGCCCAAAAATTTCTGAAGCTCATTTGAGTGACATTGTCAGACTCAGAACCTTGTGGCATGTATTATTTTGATGACTAACTGAGGATTTGTTTAAATAGTCTCCTCAAGATGTTCCCCATCTTCCAAATTTGTACCTGGATTTACTCAGCATACCTTTGAGAATAAGTTGTGCTGTTTTTCTGGAAAACAAATTCTCCCCCTCTATGTCTATAACCTGCAGGGCTACAGGGAAGTGAACTGGACAGAGTAAGTTAGGGTTTTTCTTTTTTGTTTTTTTTTTTTATTATACAGAACAGGAAGACAGAAAAAGGTTATCTGACAGAAACAGAGACTTTGAAAACAACTGAACCCCAAATTGTAAGAATTAGGTATTCCTCTGACTGATTACTTTAAAAAAATGTCCTTTAAGAGCAGTATTCTCAGAAAAAGAGGTTTAAGATCTGTTTGCAAAAATGTATGCACATTGGCTTGCCATAATTCTGCAAGTACTGTGATTACATGAGGAAGCTAGTGTTGGTGTGTGAATCTCAGGCACACCATTTTACTCCAAGGCTCTGCATGAATGAAGATCTGGGCTCTGCCAGCTTGACTGCTATGGAAATACTCTAGGGGGAGAGTCCTAAAATCCAGATGGCGGTTGGCAGGTCTCTTTCTGTCCCCAAGATTACAGAAGATGGAAAACCATATAGGAGCATAAAGAATGAAATGGGTGCTTTGCTCTGATCATGGTATTGAATCTTTCTAACCTCATAATGAGGAGGAATAATATTCATTGCAATGGATTACACTTGGTACAATAAATCATTTATTTTAAAGCAAATGTAGTGCTTGTGAAAGGGGTTGGATTGACCTAGAGACTCTTTTTAATCCAAAGGATGTCACTAGGTTGACAGGTGTTCCACTGCCGAGAAGCCTGCCCTGGAGGGACTACAGCACTAGGGACAGAAGGGGTCCAACTGAACCCCACTAATCCAATCAACACCACTCCATTCACTTCCCCTTTGCAGAGACGGTCAACAACAGCCCACCAACATGTCTGTGGTTTTGTGACGTGTCCATCAGTAGCTGATCTGAGGCAACCAACTCATTGTACAGGGACTACTGAACAGGTATCAGTTTGTAGATGCCACCAATCTGAGCCAGAACAAAACCAAGATGAATGATCAAACTCCTGAACTGCAGAGTCTTCCACTGAATAGTTTTTGCCATTATCGAATGCTGCATCCCCTACAAAAGACATTTGTTGTCCCTGCAGCATCATTAACGGTTCCTCAGTTAAACACAGGGGTGGGTAGATAGGACCATGTCTGCATGGGGCAATTTCAGGAGAAAAACCCCTATTGGGGCTGCCAGCAGTAGGGGAAGCACTGGTGGGAGCCATATTGCAGAATTCTAGAAGTACAGCCTTTTAGTGCAGGGATATGTTGACTTTTATGTTTACCTTTGAAATACTGATATGGACAGCTACTAAAAACACTGAAACATGGGTTTCTTTCTTTGTCACCATATTAAAGACTATTGATACGGACGATTTCATAAACATCTACTTGGCTCTTTTATGTTTTATATTGAGTGAGAAACACATACAGAAAGTTAGTCATCACCCCATTTTTGATACACTCTATTGAGTGGTATGTTACTGAAAAAAATGTTCATCTAAAGTTCATGCAAAACATAAAAGTGAAATTTGAAAGTTACCCCAAAGGACTCGCTTTTGTTTCCAGACAATCTTCTTGCTGAGTTTCAGATCTTAAAACACTCCCGGTTGTTAAATAAAGATGGATGAGAAAATGTGTGCATTCTAATTTCCATTGGGATTATGGCTGGTGTTATTACGTCTTTTTTTTTAAAAACACAAAAATAATGTTCAAATGTGTGTGTGAGACGTGTGATGTGGAAAAAGGTAGTAAAATAAGAAAGCACATCTCTCACAGTTTTCTATGTGGAACACATAGATTGTCTCAAGGTACAATATTGGTAGTTAATACTTACTGACCTCTCTTTGCCCTTGTAAGGTTTGTGGGATCTGGGGTGATCGTGAAGAATTATTTGCATGGTTTTGCAAAATGTGGCACTACATAGGAGTTTTGTGGTTCACATTAAATTATTGCAAAGGACCAATTCAGCAACTGTAACAACTGATGACACTGAGAAATAGATTTAAAGAAATACCACAAATATCGTCTTTAGAAGGAATCTGGTCTGAGGAGCATGCAAGCCCTGATTCAGCAAACCACTTAAATGATTTACCGAAAAATCTAGTTCTCTGTAACCTCAAATAATCTGTAATGGATTTAATAACATTTCTGATAAAAATGTGGCAAAATATTTTTAAAATGTCAATAGACTTTCATGAAATGTTTCAGTTTGGAAAAAAGTTATTTACCAACACAACAAATACAACTCCTCCCCCCAAAACTCATAAGCTTTTAATTTAAAAAAATTCGACCAGCTCTGTAATTTAATCTTTCATTTAAATGGAAATGCCCATAACTAAGGTATTATTCCATATGAGTCTTGGAAGCAGAATCTGCCCATTAGTGACAAAGCAAGGGGGAAACAACATATCACAGGAGCAGACCAATGGTTCTTCAAGCTCATTGTCCTGTTTCTGATAATAGCCAATGCTGAATAACAAAAGAACATAAGAATGGCCATCCTGGGTCAGACCAGTATCCTGTCTTCTGACAGTGGCCAATGCCAGGGGCCCCAGAGGGAATGAACAGAACAGGTAATCGTCAAGTGGTCCGTCCCTGTTCGCCCATTCCCAGCTTCTGACAAACAGAAGTTAGGGGCACCATCCCTACACATCCTGGCTAATAGCCATTGATGGACCTATCCTCCACGAACTTATCTAGTTCTTTTTGCTTCAGAGGAAGCTGTAGAACCCCTTTTATCTTATTTATTTTGTGATAATATACATTGGGGTGAAATTTCCTCCTCACTCCAGAATCAGAGGAAAAAGCTTCACCAAGGATATAGCTCCATATAAAATGTATTATATGGCCAACAGATTTTAAAATATGATTAGTGATGTTGAATGCCTCTATGCTTGGTTACCCCACCGCAGCAATTTCACAGAGGTCAGACTGTGGGTGTGCAGCACCTTCTGAAATTCAAGTCCCTTTAAGGAACACCAAAAAATTGAGGCAAACAATTATTTTGGAGAATTTTGGCCTACATGCCTTACAGAATAAAGATAGGGATGTGCTCAGTGACATGTGGTTTCATAACTGGGATTGCTCAGGGGGTGAGGAGGAGCTTATGTATCTTGGAGAGCTGGAGAAAAACAGGGAAAATACTAAAGACGAAAGAAGTTTAAGCAGCAAAATCAGCAATTACTATGGCAGACCTATACTGCTGATTCTTTTTTTTGGATTTGATTTAGAAAGAAAAATAATAAGCACATTTTTCAGTGTTATTATGCTTGGAGGTAGTATATTTAAGCAGATTAGGAAGAGCGGGAAATGTGAGTGAGAATCTAATGATAATAATAATGAAATGAAGGAGGGTGGGGGGGAAACCTATGCCAAGCCGGAACAGAGCAGACTAATACCTTGCCTGCTAGTGCCATCAACAAAATAATACCTCCCCAATTTCATTTCACTTCCAAAAGACAGAGAAGATGGAAAAGAGAAAAATAATGCCACGATCATGATCCATGCAACAGCCTTAGCAGAAGCTGTGCCGAGGCCACGTTAACATTACTAGAAAATCCAAAGGCAGCAACACCAATGATAGAAGGTCCTGCACCCTCTCCTTCTTTCAGGCTCCTAATCAGAGACATCTGCAGGATGTTAATTCAATTTGATGCTGAAGCAAAAGGTTCTTATCTTTCCAGTCCTCCCTACCAGGTGATGAATTTCTCCTCATTAGTGTGCAGTGCATGTGGCCACATAGCAAAGAACATACAAATCACAGACTTTGGTTGGTAATGTTGATAGCTTCTGCATGGGTTTCTACAAAATTGCCCATCACCATGTTACCTTCACCTCACTTGGAGAGTGCATCAAAAGTCAACTCCATCAGAGGTCTGTGTCAGCCCTCAAAAACTTTGTAACTAATTAGCTGAGTTTGTTCAGACAGGTCTTGGTTCCAGTCAATGTGTTCCAGTTCCAAAAGCAGACAGTGCACATTTAGGGCCAGATTATACTTGGCCTCCAGGAGTGCATAGAGCAGGCTATTCACCTGAGTGCACTAGGAGGCACAAGGAGCCTCATCTTCCAGCTAGTGCACTTGGGAAGCAGAAGGTATCCAAAAGGACAGTCAGGTGTCTTTGCAGGGCTTTGTGCCCAGAGGAAATTTGCCTGGGTGTAGCCAGAGCCTGGCAAGCATCAGCAGCACAATGCTTGAGGGCAGAGCTACCTATAACTCTCTATGTTAGTACCCAGCTTGCTTGCCCCAGAAACCCTGGGTATTATCCCCTACACTGTCACATAGCCTCTCTCTACTGTGCTCAGAGTTTAAAGGTATGTCCTTCAGAGCCACAGTTTAGCCCTTTCTGTACAAGGATCCTTTAAACTAATACATTCCCCTCCCCTAAATATTATTATCACTAGTATTTTAACATCAGCAGAACAGCTGTGCCAGCACATAGAATTTATGCATAGTAGTGAATTATGTAACTAATTTAATAGAATATAAATTAAGATAAGAATGTCAAAAACGGAGCAGTTTGCCATTTACAGAATGAGCCAGTATCCCTTCTAGCCTAGATTAACTTAAATCCTTTCCAAGAAATCAAAGTTCTTTCACAAATGTAAACCACAGGGATACATGACTTGAAATTCAGGTAAATGTTTTACTGTGACTAATCAGCCTTTGTAATATCATATCATGAGATGCTCTCCATATACTGGGGAGGGTGTAGAGGTCCCTTTGACAGGAAAAGGAAGATAGGGAGGAGGATGTTATAATTGTTAAGGAACTGCCCACAAGTCAAGAGAGCTGGGTTCAATTTGTAGTTCCTCCACAGACTTCCTTTGTGACCTTGGGTAAATCACTTAATCTCTTGGTGCCTGAGTCCCTTAAAATGGAGAGAGTAATATCCCCTCTCTGTCTTATCTACTTAGTTTGTAAGCACTTTGGGGCAGTGATTGTCTCTTACCAATTGTTTGTAGAGAGACTAGCACAATGGGGCCCTGATCTTTGTTGGGGAGTTCTGAGCACTGTTGTAATTAATACACATAATTTTTATATATAATTCCTATACAAAAACCGATGTTAAAATGTTTAGGTAGCTGGAGTGCGGTGATGACTGCTTTGCCTGCTGAGCAACACTGTCTAACTGGCACTGCACTGAATGGCACTTCCCTTGTTTGTTGTGCCGCCTGCTGTCTTTTCTTTTATGCACTTAGATTGTACACTATGGAAGCAGGAATTTCTTTATTATGCATTTATGCAGTACTTAGTACAAGGGGGATCTGATCCATGATTGTGTCCCCTAGACACTACTGCAACTTATATACATACTATAAAACGGTCATGGTTGCCATGTCAAGCAACCATGAACTAGGATATGTCAGAATGAAGGTTACCGGTACAAATTTAATTTGACCTCACTTGTGTGAAAGTATTATGGTTACCATACTATTGGTTCTACATGATCCCTTCCTCATTTGGTGCATGTGATGGTGAGAAGTAATTTTACAGAAGGGTAGACTGAGGCAGAAATATATTGAGTGATTTGCCCAGCATCACATGGTCTGCCAAATCTTCCTTACCTTATTCCCAGCAGTAGTGTCACTGACAAAATGGCAAAACTCCCATTGACTTCAACAGCAGCAGGATTTCACTCACTGACTTCAGTGAGATTACTTGTTTCGGTCAGGCAGGCAGGATTTGGGCTCGTGAGCCAGCCTCTCTGGCTTGCCTTTCCTTCTCCAAACCCACCTCCACTCCTCTATTTCACAGAGATTCCTTATACAAGTGTTTCATCATTAAATAAATTACCACTTTAAATCTTAGTGTCAGTGATGTTTAATTCCATTTATTTATTTATATTGCATGTTTTGCCCATGTCAGTGTATGTCTCCCAGGTTTTTAATAGAGAGCAGGTTGGCTTGTAAAATCCAGTTGAAGTTCGGTTAGAAATTGCAAGATGAAATACAAGAACTCTCCTAACTTGAAGGCAGTTTTGTACAGAGCAAATAGGAAGTGAAACAACTTTTAAAAATGCACAGTTTTGTAATGCATTAAAGCTTGTGTTGCTTGTGCCAAAATTTCAGTTTTAAGAAAAAACAGCTGTGGATTTGATTTCTATGCTTCTCAGCCATAAGTCCCGGAGAATTCAATTTTAAACAGGAGACCCATAACATACTCTGTGAATCATCTCTCACCTGCATATACAATGGCCTAGGTAGGTAACCTGTTTAGTGAAAGCTTTATCTCCAAAGAAACACATTCACAAGCATCACCTTTAACATTTACAAATCACTTCAAAGATGGCAACTGTGAATAAATCCATGCTTATAAGTAGAAATATGTGGTATCTATCACTTGTGCCTATTGTAAGAATTACATTCTATACAACAGTGGTATTGGGCACAGTCAATTTGAAAAAATTCAGAGCTACTACAGATTTGGAGCCTTATCTACCAAAAGCTAATTATTTCAGAGAAAGAATTTTTTGGTAATTATGACCCACCAATTCATACATAAACCCACACAGAATAGCTTTTATCTAGTGCCACTTGCTATTTCCTAAAGGTCATGAAATTTCTTTTCCTAACCTCTAACTGCTCACCTTTCATGGGTGCACTATGGGGATGCATAATTCCAACAGAGTGGAAATGAAGTATCAGCATAAATATTCCAAAAAGACCCCTTTTGAAACAATGTTGAGAAAAGAGGGTAGGTAAATCACTGCATCCTCTGGAGACCAGTAAGATATGAACTGACAATTCACATGGATTTGCTTAAAATTTAGTCTGTTATTTAAGAACTGTTATCATACCAGCTGACACATCACCTGTTACAGGACTTGGGTGTCTCATGGACACCATGAACTGTCTTAAAGACAGACCAGCGTCCTAAACTGCACTTCTTATGCTCTTTCTTTTGCAATCTGGTGATTAATTAATTTCAGGGAAATGTGTGTCCCAATGAATAAACAATTGTTGCTCAATTTCATTTAATGACACATCTAGGGTTTTATTCATTTCCATTTTACAAACTGTCGCAAACTGTGGCCCTGCTAACACTCACTCATTGGATTAACTTTAAGCACATGTTTACAATGGGACTGTTAACATGCTTAAAGTTAAACCTGTGTGAAAGTGTTTGCAGGACCGGGGCTTACGGACTTGAAGGATATTATCCCAGAACAGAATTGCACTGATTCCAGGGCAGATGAATAAGACAATTACTCTATTCCAAGAGAAAAAGTTACCGTTGGCTTTTTCAGAAGTGCTCAGTGTTGACCTAGTTCTGCTCCCCATTGAAGTCAAGGGTCAAACTCCCATTTGGGAGCAGAGCTTTTCAGAGTCCAAGCCCATGTACATAAACTACGTCCAACGTGTATTTGACTCCAGACAATTAATCCTACAAATATACCTGCTCACACCACCCTTACTTAATTCCATGCACAGTCCCAGTGAAATCACCTCATGTCAACAGGACTCCACAAGGGAGCAAAGCTACCAATATGTGGCTCTATTTGCAAGCCAGGGCCCAGACTCTTTAGCAGTAGCAATAATAACACCATCCAGTACTGACACTGGTTTGATTTGAAAAAATGCCAAACTCCATACCAACAGGCTACCATCTATTGAGGAAAACACAACAAGGATTACACTGAAAGTTACAGTAGAGAACAGGCACTGAAGTATAGTTTTACTCTAATTGAGTTTAGTGGGTTCCACCGTTCACTCTATGTTTTCTTTTTCTATTTTTCGATGATTTTCACTGGTGTTCTGCAATAAGAATATGACACATGCCTACTGTAGGGATGCTTTTCTATATTAAATAGAAACAATTTGTTTGTATTATTTCCATCAAACGTATTGTTTCCGGCTTTTCAGCTCTTGTACGCTCCCTAATGATCTTATTAACCAAGTGGTTGGAAACCTATCAGGCTTTTGTCAGCACAAAATGATGGAAAATGTGAGCATTTAATTATGTTTTTTCCCCAAAAAACCTTTCTTCAACCCTGATGCCATAAAAGAAGGTGATGTCATAATTTATTATGTTAAACTGGTTACTAAAATGTCATTACACAAGTGATGTTTTAATTGATGATGTTAAACTAGTTAGCAGGAAAGAGTCAAGTGTCACTTTTGTGACATAAACTGGCAATTATGATTATATAATATCAATTATTCTTTGGGAAACTGCATTAGATCAGTTAGTTCTGAACCAATGTAGTTGGGGAAGGTTCATATTTTTTTAAAAGCTATTCATCCAGTACTAATTATTAGGAGTAAAAATATACTTTGAATGCAGTTTAGACTTATATAATTTTTCTCCTTGAAATATAATATCTGTTTTACTCATCTGCCCTTTCAGCTGCTATCAGGTCAGAGAGATTAAAAGAAAGCAGCAAGATAATTTTACAGCCCTTACTGATCTTGCACCTAGTTCTGCCTTGCCCTATAACCCAAAAAGAATCCAAACGTCTGAGCCGAAGCTATGCAGAAAGGAGAAACCCATTTTTAAAAGAAGGCTAAATTTATAACATTAGGATTTGCTGACTGTATATTAGTTACTATAAAACTCAGCTTTGACTTTGGATCTCTTAAACTTTTAAGGCTAAGGTGCTCTGAAAAGTCCATGAAATCATACCCAGGAATAGAACCAAAGAGTATATTTACTATTAGAAATGTCACATAGCCGGATTTGAATAGTTGTATGTAACTCACAGGGCTTCTCACAGGTAAAAGCAACAAATAAAGTCCATTTAAACACAGTGGACCCAATGGAGCTGCTTAATTCAAGCTGAGGATCTAACCCAATACTTCCTAAAATGCTCAAAACATTTCCTTGTTCTAAGGTTCCTGTAGCCCTTGCTTTGCACATCATCTCACCTAATAAACATTTAAGTATATGCGGACACCATGACAGAATTTGCAACCCAGCTGTCCTGTAAGAGGATATGATTTTTCTGGGTTTCTTTTCTTTGAAATGTTAATTTTTTAAATATATCTTCTGTGATTGGGTACAATTATATGTACCCACAAGCAAATGAAACAGCAAATCTTTACCTCTTGATCAAGATTGCTGGTGGGAATACGGAGGTTGGGACAATTCATCTGGTTTCCAGTAATGCTAGGAAGACATTAGTTAGCATAAGGCTGGACCCTATTGTTAACTGCAACAGAAGAGGAAAGCTCAGGGCTAAATGTTGCCCTCAGTTACACCTATGCAATCACACTGATTTCAGCAGAGAGTGGGAACTGCAAGGGAAGGTGCATTGACATCAGCAGATAGTTGGTTTGTATAGTGGATACATTGGCTAGAGTTAAACTGGGGGTACATGGGTGCAGCTGAGGGAAGATTCTTGCCCAGAGAAGGTATGTTCTTTAACTCTAGCTCTACCGGAAAAAGCCTTTCAGTCTATTCTAAAGATGTCTCATTGGAGGCACATAGCTCACAAGGGGTGAGCCACCTGCATTTATTCTGCTAATATATTAATTCATTTTAAATCAACCAGTCAGAGAAGCCTAGCAAGAATATTTTTTCTCTTAAGGCTACATTAGTGCACCTAGCCAGTTAATTGTATTAGCCTTAGTGAAGCACAGGGGATTCAATGTCTCTACACCTCCCGTCCTCCTCAACTGGCTATGCCCCTCCTACCGGGTTTTCGCCAGAAACACCCTAAGCTAAATGAATAAATGAATGGATATAAACTGGCCACTAGGAAATTTAGACTAGAAATTAGACAAAGGTTTTTAACCATCAGAGGAGTGAAGTTTTGGAATAGCCTTCCAAGGGGAGCAGTGGGGGCAAAAGATCTATCTGGCTTTAAGATTAAACTCGATAAGTTTATGGAGGAGATGGTATGATGGGATAACATGGTTTTGGTAATTAAATATTCATGGTAAATAGGCCCAATGGCCTGTGATGGGCTATTAGATGGGGTGAGATCCAAGTTACCCAGGAAAGAATTTTCTTTAGTATCTGGCTGATGAATCTTGCCCATATGCTCAGGGTTTAGCTGATCACCATATTTGGGGTCGGGAAGGAATTTTCCTCCAGGGCAGATTGGAAGAGGCCCTGGAGGTTTTTCGCCTTCCTTTGTAGCATGGGGCACGGGTCACTTGCTGGAGGATTCTCTGCTCCTTGAAGTCTTTAAACTACGATTTGAGGACTTCAATAGCACAGATATAGGTGTGAGATTTTTTTTGTAGGAGTGGTGGGTGAAATTCTGTGGTCTGTGTTGTGCAGGAGGTCAGACTAGATGATCATAATGGTCCCTTCTGACCTAAATATCTATGAAAAATACCCACAAACTTTGAGCTAGGAGTGTAAACAAGGTGACTGAGCTGTAAATTGCCAGCTACAAGTAGCAGTTTATACCACCACGCTGGCAGGTGGGAGGAGCACAGCTAGGCAGGTCTCACAGTGGGGGTGCGGAGGAATTGCTAAATGCTGGATCACTGGCTGAGTACTTGCCAAATGGGAGCAGGGAGCTAAGGCATTTCTAGGGGATGGAGAAATTGTGGGGGGGAGATGCGGTTGAGAGCATGGAGGGGACCATCTAATGGCAACTATCAAGGTTTACCAGCTGAAACAACAGTTGGTCTCTCACAGCTGTGAAAGATAATAGGTGTCAGAGGTGACTGCACTGATTATGCTCCTCTGTGGCATCTTCACTGGCACACAATGGTCTGAGCCTCAGCTGACTGAGGCTTTACTCCCTACAAGTTATCTTGGTAATTTAATATGATGGTGGTTTCCCTATCTATTACATGTGGGTGCAGGAGCATTTCAAACTGACTGAGGGACATTACACTCAATCCTCTTTAATGTACACAAGTCCTTAGCAAAACTACGCAGAAAAGGAAAAAAGTATGTGTGTGTGGGGGAGGGGGTGGAGGGGCAGGACTGGTGAGGAAGAGAAAGCTTGTGATCAAAGAGACCACATTTTAGTTGCACTACCTGGGAGGTTCCATTAAAGGAGTCAGGTTGGTCACAGGTTTCAGAGTAGCAGCCGTGTTAGTCTGTAACCGCAAAAAGAAAAGGAGGACTTGTGGCACCTTAGAGACTAACAAATTTATTTGAGCATAAGCTTTCGTGAGCTACAGCTGACTTCATCGGATGCATGCAGTGGAAAATACAGTGGGGAGATTTATATACAAAGAGAACATGAAACAACGGGTGTCACCATACACACTGTAACGAGAGTGATCAGGTAAGGTGAGCTATTACAAGCAGGAGGGCGGGGGTGAGGGGGGGCGGGGAGAACTTTTGTAGTGATAATCAAGGTGGGCCATTTCCAGCAATTGACAAGAACGTCTGAGGAACAGCTGGAGAGGGGGATAAACATGGGAATATAGTTTTACTTTGTGTAATGACCCATCCACTCCCAGTCTTTATTCAAGCCTAAGTTAATTGTATCCAGTCTGCAAATTAATTCTAATTCAGCAGTCTCTCGGAGTCTGTTTTTGAAGTTTTTTTGTTGAAGAATTGCCACTTTTAGGTCTGTAATCGAGTGACCAAAGAGATTGAAGTATCTCTCTCTGTCACCCTCAATGTTTACATTTATATTGTTTCCAGAGTCCCATTCCTGGACCCTGTTCTTCTTCTCATAGGAAGAGAATAACTCCCATTAAACCTTATAGAGAGAGAATAGGAACCCCTAACACTCTGCTTCCAATATTTGTATCTGTTTTCAGAGAGCTTCTCATTCCTTCATAGTACTTTAAAAAGATTTTCCTCTTTTCCTTTTGCTTCCACAGCCTTGTACCACTGCCCTAAGGCTTTTCTCTCTCTTTGTCCCTACTATGGTTGTGTATATCTGCCAATTTGTATATCTGCCAATTTGCCCTTTGCAGATGTTTGCAGGAAATCTGACATTTTTCTTGCCCAGGAACCTTGATTTACAGCATAACTAATACTAGGGTTTTGCCTAAGTAAGTATGATCCTTCACCTAAAAGGCAAGCCAATCACAGTAAAGATCACGCATGAATTTGAAGTTATTAACAGATGGATGAAAAAAAAATTATTGACAAAAAATAAGATGTGAGTGGCATCTTACAATGTGGCCTAAATAACACACAATAAGCAAGTGTAATTTGGTACATGCTTCCGCCCTTGCTCTATGTGTGAAGTAAGCTGGGCCAACTCTTTCCCCACTCTGTGATGGCTCAGCAGTGCATTGTGAAGGTGGAGCCAAGGTTCTGCCTCATGGAACCCATCACATTGAGAGCCACTGTGGAGGTAACCCGCACAGGGTTATATGCTCACTGGCTCCCCTGGACAGACACAAAGGCCACTTCACAATTACTCAACAAATAACTTTCCAATCACAAGCATTCACCCATAACGTGTGACCACAAGAGGCTACTTTTGATTCCAAATTCCTCTTTTGAGTTTTCTACAAACAGAGCATCATTATTTTTTATGCCACAAAACTACACTGCATGGAGATGGATGACAAATGATCAAGAACTATGCAGAAGAACATCCAGAAATTACAATGGAGTGACACGTGGGATGAATTTGGCTAATAGAGCATAAGAAACCAATTTCCTGCACTAATTGCACCCTTTTTGGAGAAGCCCAATGTTGGAGTCAGCCTTCTTTCCAAACTGTGCAGCAAAACCCCAGCACATTGGAATGTTTTAACATATGGATTAGACAGGCTTTAAAAGAATGACCAGCTTCCCTGCCTGTCATCTATTTGCTGAGTGATTTCAATTTTAGGGTCTGTCAAGTGGAGCACAAGCATAACTCCCCAGGAAACCCAAACTAGGGCTTTAAAAAACCTGCACAATAATATTGTATGGTACATTGGATTGTTTATGTTTAATCATATTCTTTGAAAGTACACGATTAGCAAGTTTAGACCAATGTCAATGGTGGCACCTCCATACAGACAATGGATTTCACAAAATACACAGAGTAGGTCTAAAAAACTCAGCCTGTCACCAACACACATCCCATATGCAGGGAAGTGGAGATAGCAGAAAAAGTCCATCCTAATGCATTTTGGCAGCGAGGTGAATGTAAGAGAACAGAAACCATGGTATGTTACCAGTAGACTTTAATATGGATACTGGCATTAATCAGAGTCAAGTTTTTACTTCTGTAAATCATGGGGTCACTGAAAGGTGGTGAGAAGAGTTTGTAGTTATATCTTTGTGGAACTGCATTCCTAGTCTGCTGGAGATATTGGAGTCCCAGCATTTTGGATTGCTGATGAATGCAATCATCACACATGCATACATATTCAGGGAAAATGTTAGAAGTCTCATATTTGTATTCACTTTACTTTGACTAGACTAGGATCATAAAGGGAATGTGTAAACTAGGAGAGCCTGTTGCTGAAATGAAGTTGACCCCCCCCCCCAAGAAACTTGTGTTCATGGCAGTTTTTTGTTGGGCAGGACATTAGCCTTTTGTAATTTATTGCTTTTAGATTAAATCTGGGGAAACTCAATATTGCAGTTGAATGATTAGAGCAATACCCCTTAGAGTAATAAATTTTCTTTGGTGCTGTGTGTCTCCCGATCATGTTTCCCTTCTAATTACATTTACATAAATGATATTCTGCAAAATTAAATTAACATTCAAACTGTTACACTGGCAAGGAGAAACAAAAATTAGTTACAAACTTACATCTCTAAAAATGTCTAGTTCTTTTCATGAACTGAATCACAGTTATCCCCCAGGTGTCAGACATACAACTGAAAATTATAGTTTGTTAATCACTAATCTAGACATTCTGTTCCACTTTTGGAGGTTGATACTGCCAGGCCCTGGTTTCCACAGAGCCTTGTTAAATAGAAGTAATTGATGACAATTCAAATTTGGTCAGTTAAGTGTTTATTCAAACCTAAATTTAATTTCTGCCGTTTTGGCCACTACACTTCCTCAGAGCTTCCCTAGCCTGGATTCTGTGTAGAGCATTCCTATAATGAGGAACCAACCCGGTGCTCAGCAGGTCTCCCACATAACTCAGAGTACATCTACACAGCAACAAAACAAAAACAAAACCACACACAATGGCAGCAAGTCTCAGTGCCTGGGGTTGCAGGCTCAGGCTCGTGGTATGGCGCTAAAAATAGTCATGTAGATGTGCCAGCTCAGGCTGGAACCCCAGCTTTGAAACCCACTCCCCTCTCCAGGCTTCAGAGTCCGAGCTCCGGCATGACCCAGCTCATCTACCTGACTATTTTTACTGTAGCATGAGCCCAAATCTCCAGACCCAGGCTCTGAGACTCTGCCACAGTTGTTGTTGGGCTTTTTTGGCTGGGTAGATGTAGACTCAGTACTCTGGTAACACCTTCTCGACCAGTCTGAAGAAAGATGTCCTTCCTCTCTCCATGCCCATACATAGATTCAATAACAAAAACCAACAGTGATACAGAGTTAAAGTTGGTTGCTTGGTGGTATGTGATCCCTTTGCAGAGCATTGAGTTGAGCAAAACTCAAACTTCTGAAAACCAGAAAATGCACAGTTAAGAGTGCCCAGGCATGCCCTATTAACACACACATAGCTAAGATGACATAACTAATTAGCTACCACTACCAGCATTATTCCCCTACGTGAAGAGCACAGCCTCATGTGACACAGATTAGAGAAGCACAACAGATAGTTTAGTGTCTTACTGAGCCCTCATTGAATGGTGTGATGACACCTGACGAATTAAGTTTAGCAGTGGAAAGAATATGTGAGGGTTCATGACATTATCAAAAATGCAGGAGCTGGTGGATACTCACTGGTATGGCAGATTGCGGAGATCACCAGAGCAGAGGTTTAGACAGTATTTGTGAATAAGCTAATACCATCTGCCATCCTGCAAGAGAAAAAAAACAAATAGTGGGACCCACACAAGAACTGATCTAATAAAGCTCCATCAAGTGTTCAGAGAACATTGCAGAGCTCCCTAGAGTATGAGCTAAGTGAAGTAACCATCCCTTTTAACCAAAGGCCAGAGGAGATGAGCAGGAAGCTAGAATGGGATGTTGTGATTATGCTCTGTGGGTGGGAGGGGCCATGAAGAAGATGAGACTCAAACCTGCACTGCTAGGTTGTCAAGAAAGTCTGTGGGATGCCATGACATGGAACTATTTTTGGCACAAAGTCTCTGCACATTGGTTGAGCAATGTAGTTAAATATTAGTGAAATGACCAGCCATTACACAAAGAAAACACTATTACCACTGCTGAAGAGTGTTAAGGTCTTTAAAAACACGTGGGCCAGGAACCAAATGGCTGTTTGAGCAAAGATACACTTGGTTATACCAGTGGCATGAATATGCTCCTCTGATGAAGTGCTGGACGTGTGGATCAATCATGGGATGTCAGAATAGGAAGCTTTCGAATATATGACAGCTGTCAGTATCAAAGACTTGAAACCTCAAGCATCTGGGTGGTATGATGGCTCTTCATGCTCCTCCATATCAGTCCAACTGAAGGGTTGGAATTAGTAGTAGCATCATGATCCTGGCTAAAAAGGGAGTCACCTATACAGAGGAGTTTGGAAGTCTGATCCCGGCGTACATGGGGATGTAACATGGTAGGTGGAGAAGGAGGAACTGTGCTGGCAGAATCCATTATCCTAGTCCCAGCATTGCTGTCATGACTGCTCATACACAAAACTTCCTAAACTTTCTCCCCACTCCCTTGCACAGCAAAAGGCAGCATCTAGCTCAGGGTAGGTATTGTACCTGAAGTGAGGAAAGAGAGTACCAGACTTCTACAATAAATGAACGGTGATAAGTTCTTTAGCAAGTTTTACACTGTTTTCTCTCATGGGATCAGAAGCAATTGGGTCATGAGTGTCTGGGAATTGCAGAATGACAAATGAGGGGCTTCTCAGGTACGGGGAGCATTTAATTTAGCCAGACACCTAAAGGACCATTGTTGCCAAAAATAAATGACCGTCCCATAGGAGGCAAGGGTTGTTCAGGTACAGTAAGAGAATACTCGCCCTGTGCCGTGACAGTCATACTGTCAAGTATGCCAGATCAGTTCAACATCTCTCTCACTCACCATCATTTGGTACCTGATTTGCATACGGCTACAACTACAGCTCAGAGATCAGTGCATAGCGAACAACCACACAGGGGGATTATGAAGTTCCAATGGAACATTCGGTCTACAAATATTAGGGATCTGGTCATAGTTGGTGCTGCTCTTCTGGTCAAATATTGGGTGAGTCAAGTTTTCCTCTTCATGATACTGATGCAGTCCCACTGAAAGCATTAGGGTTGTACTCGTAAGTGAGAGGAGAACTTGTCTACAAGGCACCAAAGTGAGTAACGGGAAGAAAAGCTTTTCTCCACACATCCGTATTTCTTCATTTCTACATTCTGAATAGCCTCATTTTGTTGTTGATGTTTGAAGATTAAATATAATGTGCAGCAAACAGATGTTAGTGATTTCATTCAGAGCTGAATACCTTTTTACACATGGTTCAGTTGTGCACCACGGGCCAAGAACACTGGCGGCAGATAAGTGAAATCAAAAGCTGTTCTAACTAGCATACTGAGCCCATTGTCTATAAATGTTAACATTATGAGAATGGGATCAAAAGCTGCACAAGGACATTATTACATTGGGGAATATGTTTGCCCACAAGAAGAATGAATGCAAAAGAGTGGAGAACTGGTACTAATTGATCTATACACCAATGGCCTACAGGTGTTCAAGAGCACCATTAATTGCAAGAGAATGCATGCTTGGGGAATAGATAGACTCAGAGCCACAAACATACAGAGAAAACATCCAGAAAACAAATGACAAGATACATGCTCTGAGGAAAAGAGTAAAGAAGCACTTTTGCTCTTTTCCTCAGAGCAACATGGCTGCTTCTTACCTGGTTTGATGGGATGGCTGACAGCTACTAAAGGGCAATGCAAGGAAGATCAATGCTGGGCTAGTGGAATTTCCCTGGGAATCTGAAATAACAGGCCAGGATGGTGAAGGAAAGCCAGCTCTATACCCTGGTGGGAGTGGAGCATAAGTGTTCCAATGTCTCTTAAGAAGTCATGTTTTTCATTGTAAACACCAACAGATCACAGTGGAAGGAAGTTACTAGTAAGGTACTTCACTGCTGTTGGGATCTTTGCATTTAAAATTTTATTAATGACCTAGGAGGAGTGGAGCTGTGTCTGAAATTTGCTGAAGACGCCAACCACAGAAACGGTGTAAATACCTGCGTGCCTTTTTCAGAAAAAAAAAGGGAAGTGGTCTGCAAAGTGGCAGCTGGATTTTAATGTGTGCAAATGTAAAATGGTGAATTTTTATTTAGATTGATTAAAACTGGCACAAACTGATAATGAAAAGGACTGAGCAATTTTACATGAACACAAGATAGAAATTTCAGACGAAGCACAGACAACAAATGAGAAACTGGGCCGCATCAAAAGTCTCAAACAAGACAAGGGAATATTACCATAATGCAACAGCACAAGGCCTGATGAGAAGCCCACACAAGCCAATGCAAAGACCCCCAATGAGTTTGCTGGGATTTGAATCACGTCTACCTGGAGTAGCCTCATTCAGTACTGCATTCTTTTGGGGCACCTTACTTCTGGAGGGTATAGAGATTTAGGAAGAGCTATAAAACTGATAAAATAGTCCTGGGTGTCTTAGCTTCAGGGTTAAGCTCCTTAGTCTCAGCCTACTCAGTCTGGAGAAGAGATGCCTGTAAGAGGTTTTCACTGGGGTGTACAACTACAGTACCTGTATGTCAATTGCAAATATGTGTGTGAAGATTTATTCAAACTAAGAAGCAAGAGACTGATCCAAAGTCCACTAGAGACAATGGGAGAAATTCCACTGAAAGCCAAGGGCTATTGAAGCAGGCCACGACAGGCGATCATGCAGACTCCCCTCTAATGATAGGAGAGAATGAAACAAAACAAAACAAAAATCAACCAAGCTTTATGTTAGTTAAATTAGGGGACTTTTTTTGCATCACAATGGAATCAGTCAAATTCTCGGCTACCTGAGGTACTGGTACAACACACCGTACTAGGATTTAAGAGAATAGGACAGTAATAGTATCTTAGTGTAGAAATAGAGGACTTGTGGCACCTTAGAGACTAACAAATTTATTTGAGCATAAGCTTTTGTGAGCTACAGCTTACTTCATCAGATGCATTTGATACTGAGCTATAGTGATTCTCACTCACATCCACAGGGTTAAACTGATTACCAAGTAAAGTCAGGAAAACAACATACCTGAGAACTGAGCAGACATCATGAGTTGAGAGCAACTTGTGGTATTTTACGCAATTTCCTGCAGAAGGTAGGACTTGGTTGGCCTAGGTCTTGATGGATTTTTCTTCTTCTCATCTTACAATGGCATCTTAGCAGAATGTTGCAGCTTTACTGAAAACAAATATATGGGGCCAAATTCTGCCATTGGATGCTCATACCTGACTCCCACAAAATCAATGGGAGGTGCACACGGGTATACAAAGGCAGAATTGGCACTGTGTTTTAGAGCTGGGAGGAAAAAAAATTTTCCCACCTTATGAAAATTCTGGTAGTTTTGAAAAATATTCCCTTTCCAAAAGTCAAAATCTCAAATATTTTCATGAACCTATAAGCCAAAGAAAATGTCATCTCAGGTCAATCAAAATATTTCATTTCGATAATTTCAAAACATTGTTTCAGTTTTGACCTTTTATAATTATTTTTTGTTGTTATAAAATAAAATTCTAAATTAACAGTTGTTTCAAACTGAAAACCAGAACTTTTCATTTAAAAATATGTCAAAACAGGATGTATTGACAATTAAAAAGAAAAATCAAAAAATTTTACTTAACAGGAAATTAGGCGACTTCAACCCTTTCCCGAAAGAGTCTCAGTTTCAACAAACCTGCATTTTTTTATGAGAAGATGTTTTGTTAAAATTCTTGAGCAGCTCTACTGGATTTGGACTGGGTTTGTTATTGACTAAAGGAATAAAAAAAGGACATTGACCAATATCACCAGTGATTTTAAGCTGGCACTTGTAGCTGAAACCCTACTGGAACAGAAGAATGTGGCGTGTTATTCTCTGGTTTGCTGGCATTTTGGGAATATCCTCCCTATGAGCCTAATTCAAGCCCACTGAAGCCAATGGAAAGACTTCCATTGACCTCAACATGCTTTGGATAAAGCCCTATAAACGAGGTAAAGAAAAGGCAGCTTTGTACAGAGTAAGAACCGACCTCTACATATTACAACAGAAGGTCTAGTGAGATGCTTAGCTTAGTGCAATATTATCATCGGAATGAGAAGTCTGTCTCTTGGCTAAAAGAACAGTATTTGTAATTTGCCGTAATGTCCAGGATTAATGTTGTCCTTTAAAAAAATTGCTTTCTTTTGTTTTGTGTAAATAAAGCTTCTCTCTAGCATTATCGTGATGCTGTCTTTAATTAGATACAGGAAAGGAGAGCCTGACAAAGTTAAAGATCATTAGTAAGAATCACATATACTCTTGGAGCATGAAATCTGAAAATAGAAGAAATAACATTAAAGCATTCCTCAAGCTAATACTCTAAAAGGAACATGATAAGTTCTCCTAATTGAGTGAATATGGCCTGCTTTCAAAGCAAACAACCATTCTGATATTTCAGGGTTTGTTTATTTTCATGGAATAGAGTCAGGTGGTGAAACCCTCTACTTTATAATAATATATGAATAATTATATTTCCTGTAGGACATGGCTCCTCCCCCTTGCCTCACCAACAATCTCCAGGCACTATGTGAGAACGGCCTCTAAAAGTTTAAATAAAACCACATTGCGTTTACCTTTTCTCTTGTAATATTTTACTTTATATTAATGAGTCATTTGGAAGAGGAAGCCAATGAGTTACATAGCCCACAGATTTCCACACTTTCTGACGTCCTAATAGGGAGATACTCTGTAAGACCATTTCCCCTCCCATTCATGACCATGCAACATGTGGCAACTACAGCAATTGATTGCTTATGGGAAAAAGTACAGAATATAGTTTGGAACTTCAGCGGCATTAACTTCAATGGAGATACTTGCCTGCTTCTCCCCTAGCCATGTTGTCTTCCTCACTGCCCACTACATATGAAACACCCTTTCTGTACTGATCTATAAGGTCATTATACCCTCCTCCTTCAAATCTGTCCTCAGGACCCACTTCTTTGGTGACACCTATGAGAAAGGAGAGACTGAGGGACAGTTGTGTATAGCTGTGGTAGTATTTATTTAGTATTTAAAGATAAAGTTAATAAAACTTTTATAAATGGTATATATTTGCATTTCTCTCCTTCACCTTCAATATGTTGCTCATTTTCTTAGATTGTAAGACACGGCAGGCACCGTGAATAGGTACTTGTGCAGTACCTAACATAACATGCCTCTGACCCTGACTGAGGGACAAAACAAATGAAAAAAGAAATGTTTTGGGGTTTTTTGACAAATTTTCTTTTAGTTAAAAAGACATTATCCATTAATCTTTGTGTGTGCAAATTTGACAAGCCCTACAAACAGCAAATAAAGTAATAATGCTATATACATGGTATTTTCTATGTAGCACTAAATTGTCTATACAAAGGTATGCTAGTGTGTTTTATTTACATGGGAAATTCATAAAGTATCAAATTCAAAAACAAGCGAACAAATAGCAGTGCTCTCTTAGCAAACTGGCTCCTTGTATTTTCTAAAAACATTGTGGCCATGATGAATCCAAACCAAGGCAAAAGCAGATCGTGCCCTGCTTTATGATATTACAATAATATAAAAAAAGTATTGTTCAAAGCACAAAATACAGTACTCTACTTAATCTAAAAGAAACAAAATATTTAATCTTTAATTCCACATTCTCAAGACAAACAGCTTTCTTAGTTTTCCTTGCAAAGATCTGACAGGCTCAGAAATAGGTTATTAATGAAGAACAATGCAAAAATGAACTCACTGCTATCAGTATACCACTATAATATCAGATTGAGACACCAATCAAGTTGCTAATATTAACCTGTAAGTCCTTGTTTAGGATGCTTTAATCACTGCACATGAATTAATACCATAAATGTGATTTACAGCTTGTGGAGGGAGATCTTCATAACCATTAATACACTAATTTAATTAACACCCATTTGGGAGTTACAGATACATCGGAGCTCTCATGTCTGCTGCTCAATGTCAGGTCAATCCTGTTCCCTCCTCTGCCAGCATAGAGGGACCTCAGGTATTGGAATTGGTGCAGTTTCCCTGCAGGTGAAGGGAAGTCAGGATTCGGAGATGTTGAGCAAACAGGCTGCAACCCCATCTATGTTACAAAGCCTTGTTCCCGAAAGCCTCCCTGCAGGGCCTGCGTCCTTTCATCCAGGGTCATCTCAAAGCCCTTTTTCTGACATTTCCTCTTGCCATCATCATAAACTGAACATGGCCAAAACCAAACTCATCTTCCCTCTTCCACATCACCGTTGCAACTCCACCCATCTCCCTGTCGCTCAGGCTCACAATCCAAGTTTATTTTTGACTCCTCCATTGGCCTTACTCCACACATACAGTCCATATCCAAATTCTGCTGCTTCTTCCTTCTCATCAACTCCAATTTCCACCCTTTTCTTTCTGGCTTCCCAAACACATGCACTGCCTCCCTTACATGCAGCCAACAAACTCATCTGCCTTGACCATTGATTTGATTCAGTAATTCCCCTCTTCAAATCTCTCCCCAGGCTCCCCTTCTGCTATTACATCAGATTTAAGCTTCTTTCCACCACTTTAAAACCCTCTGCAATTCTGCCCCTCTCTTCTTATGCTCTCTCATCAAGAGTCAAGTTGCCGCTCTGCTCTGCCAGTCCTCCCAGCCTCATACATCAGTTTGTCAGCTTCTTACAGAAACTCCTCCGTACAATCTTTCATGAGGTCCCTATCTCTGGTACAACAGCCACAATCCTCCCTTCCTATGTGTATGTCTGCTACCACCTACTTCTGATGTGCTGGATAGTGAATCTAGTTGGCTTGTATAAAACTTGCCTGTTTCAGTTCCTCTTCTCCTAACCACTCTCTACTTGTCCATCTGAGCAGAGGCAGTCCTTCCTGAGTATTTAGATAGCCCCTAGTACACAGTGGGCACTAGCATAAACAAGTAAAATAGTACTGTTACATATTTCTTGTGGGTTTAATCCGGCTTACGGAACAGAACTGGGGAGAGCCTTAAGCCAATTCCCAATTAATCTTCCTAGAGCAAACTTTAATTTTACCTACAGCCTGACTGTTTCTCTCGTGTGGATGGACACTCTGGCTAGGCTGACAGACATAGCTGTTTCGCACCGTAGTGGTGGCATTTCAAAGGGAAACTGATACCTCCATCACCAGCCAGGTTGCTTTTCATTTTGCTATAGAAAGATGAAATGTCAAAGCTTCCCTTGATTTTAATAGTAAAAAAACATCACCCATAGGGATAAGATGGGAGGAAAGAGAGACTGGGGATAGAAGGAAGCCAAGGTTTTGGAGGGCTGTGAGAAGAGAGGGGAATATGGGTTTTGGATGCGTGTAGGAGGGAAAAAAAGACCATAGTGGGAGAGATGTTTAGGTGTGGAAGTTAGAATGTCTCATCTTTATGACAAGAACAGTCAATCTCCCCTAGATATACTGTGTGTCGAAAAGTGATGCAAGGAAATGTTGTATTTATTGTTCAGTAATGTCCTTATTCTCCTGACTGGGAACTGGTTTAAGGTCAATGATTCAATTGTTTCAAATGGAACATTTGGCACAAAAGTTAAAGGAGAGGCAAAAGCTGGCTGGGTGGGAAGGCTATAAGCTTTGGCTGTCTTTTCTACTAAAGCCTACAATATTTTGTAAAAAGAAAATCCTTATACCCATCACATCAAATAGAGAGGGGAGGGGAGAGAAATTGAGGAAATAAGGGGAAATATTTTTTAATATAAAGCCACCTAATGTAATAAGAAGATGAATTTTCCTTTTTCTATTGGAGATGAGGTCCAGCCGTGCATCTTTCACAGTTGCTGCACAGCTGCAACTTCTCCGAAAGGTGTAAAAGGGGCAATCTGAACACTGCTGTGGCTGGATTTTCAAATGATCTCAGCACCCAATGGCCACTGATTTTGGAACCTAAATGGGAATTGAGCTCTTTTGAATATGTGGTCCTCACCTCTTTAATCTAATAAAAGCTATGGCACTGGAAATCAGAACAAGAACAATGTTATTGACTTATTTTTAATGACTCTATTTCACACCTAGCCTGAGCACTGCAATTCCTTATACTGACTCTTAAAAAAATTAATCTGCAATGAAGCACACTGGCTTACTATCTATAAAGTACTTGAATGCATTAATTTAGATGTACTATCAAGATCCACATGCCCATTTTATAGAATATTAGTATAATTAAAATTGTGCAAATGCGCTTGATCTGGTACCAGTGTAATAGTTGGGTAAATAGTCACCTCCTTTAGAACAAACCAGCAGAGCCTGAGTTACTGAACTCCATCTTCCGTACAGCCTCTCTTGACATACACATTATGTCCCTTTATTTTGTACTCTTCAGAACTGGACAAGCAAAATTTACAGTGGGGAACTGGATATGTAGGCTCCTCTTTAATGTCAGAAAATCAAAAAACGATTGTCAATTTTCTTGCCCCATCAAAAGCACTGTGTTAAATTTAGTGGGGACAACATACTTCTGGTGAGTAATACAGTTCATTCACTTAAAAGCCAATTCATTAAATATTCCCTATATCTCTAGTCTTGGGGTAGGCTGGCATACATGACGTAAGCTGGGGCATATTTAAATTTCCTGGGAGCAACGTTTTATCTTTGATTTTCATTAGGTCTTTTATTAAAGCACATGCATGTACATGTACAGATGATCAACACTGCCAAAGAGCTGAAAACTACATCTTTACAGAGTGGGAGATTTGGGAAAAAAAGAGTCTAACGCACTAATTAAATTCAGGAGTCCATCCATGCCTCCTTGATCATAGATCCTGCACAAAGCTCAATAGGCTACTCTCTGGCTCATCCAGTGTTGCCAGAACCATGCACCAGAAGGCCTTGTGTCGTCCCCCACCCCCACATTTGTGACTGTGTGGAAGTGTTGCAGACAATACTCATGTGATGGATGAGTGCCCAACTGAACATCTGGAGAGCAGTTTACAGCTCCCAGCCTCTTTTGATACAAAGGCTATCCTTAGGTTACAAAACCTGGACATCGACGGCTGACATCTGCATACAACAGAGGGAGAGAGAGATTATCACACTACTCAATCTCTATATTGGGTGTAATGCCCGGTCTACTTTGGTAGGGGCTAGGGACAATAGATCAACCAGAATGCATAATCTTATATTATGAGCCATGCTCTCAATGACATGCTTCAATAATTTTATGCATTTTCAGAGTAGTCCTGAAACAGGCCAGAAAAAATCTTATGTTACTGTTCATTGCATGGGATTTGGGAGTTAGATTTTAAAATTGGCAATAACCAAACCATAAATCTGCACCCACCGCTTTGTGCAATCAATCATTCTTTTTGGCTTACAATTTTGAGCAAGCACATGTCTTTGCATCCCCATAATCTCAGACCTGTGAGAGCCGAATTTGTGCGTGGAATTTTTATTCATGTGCACAGCTGAGGTTTAGGTTATTTCAGCACCCAAAATTGTGCACATAAACAACTACAGATACAAAGTTTACAGGTTGCTCTTGAAAAAACAGCCTTTGGCATTTAGCTCATTTAGCCATGAAAATTTTCCATCTTCCCCAGAGAAGAAGATGCCAACAGTTTGTAAATTTATGAGCACAAACAGGGATTTGTGTGGCAACTTAACAAAAGTTAAACTTTACAGCCATTTCCATGAACATATAATTGCACTGTACACATGGCCCTGAGTACCACACACTGGGCCTGTACAAACAACCACTGAAATGGAAAGATTTCCTTTTATTTCAATTAGCACTAAATTGGGCCCAAACATTTGTGTGGACAGAACCAAACCGAAAGCCACTTTTACTTGGTTTGGGAGGCACTGGGAACTTCTACCCACACTACACATTGAAACATGTTTAACCAAGTCCCCTGCTCACTAATCCTTGTAATGGAGCTTAGACCTTATTTTTTGGCTGTCTACACAAACCTGCTTCCCCTATAAGGCACTTTCCTGCCTCTCTTACTTACTTTAAATTATTCTATTGATTGGGGATGTGTGCGAAGCTTTGTGAATAAGTTTAGCAAAGTTTAGCTTTTTGCTAATTCCAAGGATACACTGTTTAATAGAGCTATGTGATGGAAGGTGCCTTCATCATTAAACTGATTTTTTTTTTGCAGATATTACAGCAAAATTTTATAAAACCTACAGCACAATTAAAAATGATTGCAGTCAGCTACAAAATTGTGCACAAGACATGTATCAGAAACCCAGATTTGTTCACCTGAAACAAAATAGCTAATAGTTTGAGTTTTACCCATGTTCAGGGTTCAGAAAAATAACAAAGGTAATAAGTCATATATACTCTGAATATTATCCTAATTCTTTAAGTTTTATACAATGCTCCAAAATTGTTTGACACAAAGGGTTTTTTAAGTTTAGAGTCAAGCTGTGAGAAAGAAGAAAAAGCATTCACTTCAACATTTTCAGAAGCCCCTAAAATGCTGATTTTCACACAGTAAATCCATTGCACTTGAATGTCTGCTTGCTTTCTCAAAGGAATGCTCTTCACTGGGCTGCAGCCTGCTGTGGTCAAGTATGATGGAAATTAAAGTGTTGCTAATGGCAATAGAAAAGGATTCCCATTGCTGCTGGCCAATGTTGGTTTTAAATAGGCCAATTTTGTGGAACAGAGAGCAACAGGAGACAGTAAACTTTCTCTAAGTCTTGCTAAACTTTGAGTCACCTCTGGTACCCTAGCTGTTAACACTGGCATGTCCCCATGTATCCACCCACTCCAGCTTTCTATTAACTCTGTCAGGACTGGACCACTACGGGAAGATTTAAGATGCAGATTTTCACACAACTCAAAGTTAACCTCCTCCCCCCACCAGTAATAAATATTAACAGTGCAGCAAGTCAACAAACAAATACTATGACTCTTCCTAGGAAGCAGAGCTCTTCATCCAAGACAAATATTCTTTTCTAATTATTTATATTTCAGTAGCACGTAGGATATGTCTATACTTTGAGCTGGGGGTGTACTTCCAAGCTCCAGGAGACATACCCAAGCTAGCCCCAATCAAGCTGGCACGCTAAAAATAGAGTGCAGCCAGGGCAGTGTGAGTGGCAGGAGGGGCTATCTGCCAAGTGCATATGCCTGTTCAAAATGCTGCACACACACTAAGGGCAGCTAGCAAATGTCTTCTCAAAGTGAAACTTACATCTCCCACTTGACATAAACAGAGGCATCTATCTACATTAGGGTCCCAGTCTACTAGATATTACACATAGGTAAGAGACAATTCTTGCACAGAAGAGATTGCTATCTAAATAGAAAAGACAAAGGGTGGGAGAAAGGGGAGTAATAGGCAAGCAGAAGATTGGAGTTGTGGCACGGATATACCAAGTGACAGCCCCAAGGTCATTCCGGAGGTCTACGGCAGAGGCAGGAACTGAACGTAGAGCAGGCGAGGCCGAGCCCACTGCCTTCACCACAAGACCATTCTTGATCCCTTAGTGACAGCGAATATTCCTAATCCTACATCAGGAGGGTCTGTCTGTCTTGCTTCCTTCTAGATACTGTATATTTTTATGCAAAGGCCATAAAGATGGAACTAAATCTGATAGGCCCTTTTAAGCAAGTTTTTGATAGCCACAGTATCCTTTTTATTCAATATATACAGTCCCATCAACAAGGTAACCATTCCTAAGTTATTTTCAATGTAATAAGAGCATATCAAGGTCTGGGAGGCAGTTTCACATGGCGCTACATGAGTATTAATTGGTCCCTCCTCACACTGCTTTTGCCTAATCAGTGTAGCTTGGCCTTCTTCAGTAAAATGCCAAGTTATGGATCAAAGACTCTGGAGAATGCTCAGTTTTCAGCCTAAAGTACACACAAATGTGCAGTGATCCTTACCTGCTTTTTCCCTCCCTTCTAAGTATCTCTATATATATATATAAGAAGGTGTAAGTTAAAGTAGCCATCCCTCCTTTAACTTATACCTTCCTGCACCTTTTTCTGGCTCCTTAGCACATAAATCACACTCACTGGACCAAATCCTAGTCCGATTGATTTCACTGCGACTGAACTAGAATTTGCCCCACACCTGCACTCTTCCTTAGATGCATTACCCCACACTCATGGTCTGTAACATACACATCTCCTCTGAGTTAGTCTTGTCATACGCAGCCTCACTGCAGCCTTACCTCATGTGAATGTTTCTTTCAGTACACTTGCATTTCAGGCTACTGCAAGGCAAGATGTTTCAGATGTTGGTGGCTAGAACCTGAAATGAGGCCACTGAGAACCAGAACAAGAGCCAGCATTTTTATAAGTTACGTCTCTCACATGGATGCCAGGTTTTACAAGAAAAAAATGTACTTTATTCCTTGGGCCCACTAGGTTTTCAGTCATGGTACTGCACTTAACTAGCCTTGTTAATTTATGTGCTCTCTTTGAGTGTTAGGGTGATGGACTGGAACTCAAGAGACCCAAATCTGCCACTGGCTTGCTGTGTGAATTCAGCATGTCACTTCACTTCTCTGTGCCTCAGTTTATCCATCTTTTAAAAAGGGGACAATATCTATCTCCTTTGTAAAGCATTTTGAGACCTATGGAGGTAAAGCACCATATACAAGCTAGGTATTATTATTCAAAAATACATTTCCCCACCCACAAAATAATACAAATAAAGAGAGAGAGTTGGCCAACCACCTGATGACACTGTAAGAAGAGTTGTGTATACTGAAGGGGGTGGGATGGTAGGTTGCTGACATCTCTCCCTCCTCCACCCCCAGGAAACATGATGCCACATAGAAGAAATGGGAAGAGATGGAAGAAGAAGTGCCAAGAGATGGAAGAGTCGTATGGTGAGGGCCATACTGGAACCTCCCTTGTTTCCTTTGGAGATTGGTGGAGGTCCTTAAGCTTTCTGCAGCTTCAAAAATGGTTCAGGTTCAGTTCAAGTCCAGGAATGGGTGAAAGGCCTGGGTGGGAGGTCTTTAAATTTAGCTGAAGCATTTCACCCATCATTGCCAATGGCTAACAAAAATGACAATTCTTTCAGTATTTGGGCAGTGTAAATTTATCTCAAGCAAACAAGAAAGAGAAGAAGAAGTAAGGTTTCTATTCTTCCCCTTCCTTGATTCCGCTGGGAAGGGACTTCTGGATTTATGCCGTGAAAAAGGACAATTCACCCCAGTTTTGTTAGGGGCTGCTAGAAATGTCGCTTGTCACAGAGTAAATCCATTCCAGCTGGATGTCTGGTTACTTTCTGAAAGGAATGCTTTTTGCTGGGCTGTAGCTTGCCAGGGGTCAAATATGACAGAAAGGAAGTGTTGCTAATAGTGATTGAAAAGGGTTCCTACTGCTTGTGGCCAGTGCTGGTTATTAGACAGGCCAGACTTGTGGGACAGAAAGCAGCAGGAGACAGTAAACTTTTCCTAAGACTTACCAAACTTTGAGTCACCTCTGCAACCAAAACCATTCTATCAGACAGAAACTGGAGGAAACTGATATTATAGTTCCTAATCTCAGCATGAGATTGTGCTAATGTGCAACCTGAAGCATTCTACTGCTTTTGGTGTAATTATAGGTGGTCCGGGGAGGCCTTCAGGCCTTATTTTAGTGATGGCCTTTCCCCCATCACTAAAATAAACTAGATTAGGTTACTGCTCCATCCAGACTTCCGTGGACAGGTAACTGAATAGCAAGCTGCTTTCTACCTGCAACAAGGGAAAATTATTATGGTCAAAACTGACTGCCAGCTATTAAAGGTTTGAATGTTACCTCAAAAGAACTCATTTTCTGACCTTTAAGTGATGGCATCCCAAGGCCTCTTCAAGCAGGATTTGTACCCTCCAAGGGACCAAGTACTGATAGTTCAGAACATTTTTATTTGCTTTTTTCCTTTCTCCCCCCCCCCCTTTCCTCCCCATGAATCATCACTGTTCCTTCATAAGAGAATTTGTGGGAATATCTGCACCTGCTGGATTAATCTTTCCAATAATAACTCTTTTTGTTTGGCGCAAATTTAACTTAATCTAAACAGTCTTTTGAACATTGTAAACAAATTCCTTTAAAACCTAGGCATCAGTTATATGTTCAGAGCCAAGACTATCTAACATCTGAATGAGGTAAATCACTGATTAAGATGGGGCCTTACTTAAAACGGGAACTAGGATCAGACATGTAATCAAACAACAACACGTAAATAAAAACTGGAGACAGATGAAGGCCCAATCCTGCAAACCCTTACACGTGTGCTTAAATTTAAGCATGTGAGTAGTCCCACTGAAGTCAATGAATCCACTCACGTGTTTAAAGTTGAGCATGATGTGCAGGATCACAGCCTAAAGTGTCAGTCCTGCAAGATATTGATCATGTTTGTGGGGTGCTAAGTGTGACAGACTAACAATATCCCGAACAAACCTTATGGAATGAAGATAAGCTTTACTGACTTGAGTCACACTTTATTGAAAAAAGAAAAGGAGGAGGACTTGTGGCACCTTAGAGACTAACAAATGTATTTGAGCATAAGCTTTCATGAGCTATAACTCACTTCATCGGATACATTCAGTGGAAAATACAGTGGGGAGATTTTATATACACAGAGAACATGAAACAATGGGTGTTACCATACACACTGTAATGAGAGTGATCAGATAAGGTGAGCTATTATCAGCAGGAGAGTGGGGGCCGAGAGGGGAACCTTTTGTAGTGATAACCAAGGTGGGCCATTTCCAGCAGTTGACAAGAAAGTCTGAGAAACAGCCGGGGGGGTTGAGGGGGTAGGGGGGAAATAAACATGGGGAAATAGTTTATTTGTGTAATGACCCATCCACTCCCAGTTTCTATTCAAGCCTAAGTTGCTACACACCAGACAACAGAACCACTAACCCAGGAACCTATCCTTGCAACAAAGCCCGTTGCCAACTGTGTCCACATATCTATTCAGGGGACACCATCATAGGGCCTAATCACATCAGCCACACTACCAGAGGCTTGTTCACCTGCACATCTACCAATGTGATATATGCCATCATGTGCCAGCAATGCCCCTCTGCCATGTACATTGGGCAAACTGGACAGTCTCTACGTAAAAGAATCAATAGACACAAATCAGACGTCAAGAATTATAACATTCAAAAGCCAGTCGGGGAACACTTCAATCTCTTTGGTCACTCGATTACAGACCTAAAAGTGGCAATTCTTCAACAAAAAAAAATTCAAAAACAGAGTCCAATGAGAGACTGCTGAATTGGAATTAATTTGCAAACTGGATACAATTAACTTAGGCTTGAATAGAGACTGGGAGTGGATGGGTCTTTACACAAAGTAAAACTATTTCCCCATGTTTATTCCCCCCCTCCAGCCCCCACTGTTCCTCAGATGTTCTTGTCAACTGCTGGAAATGGCCCACCTTGATTATCACTACAAAAGGTTCCCCTCCCGCCCTCCGGCTCTCCTGCTGGTAATAGCTCACCTTAAGTGATCACTCACCCCACAGTGTGTTCAGTAACACCCATTGTTTCATGTTCTCTATGTATATAAATCTCCGCACTGTATTTTCCACTGAATGCATCCGATGAAGTGAGCTGTAGCTCACAAAAGCTTATGCTCAAATAAATTTGTTAGTCTCTAAGGTGCCACAAGTCCTCCTTTTCTTTTTGTGAATACAGACAAACACGGCTGCTACTCTGACACCTTATTGAATTAGGGTTAAAACCATCAGGGTATTTTGTACTAAAAATGCAATTGTGTATGTGTTGTGGCACTGTATGTACCTTCCCTACCAGGGAGGGGGGATGATAATGAACTTCCTCCATTATCAGCCTTTGAAGCCCCTCCCTGCCTCACCAGGGAGATATGCATAATACTGGTTCAAACTGCTTTCTCCAGAGATCACCAGACAAAGATGAGACTTTTGGATTAAAACCCTGGGTTTTAAACAGACTCAGGGCCTTCTTACTAATCCAGCAACCATTCAGGACCCCTGGTCCGCAGAGGGCCTCAATCCTTAGTGAAGGATTGGAAAGATTTGGCCTCCTGATGCCTCATAAAACCGTGTGCTTGTTCTGAGCTGAAGCTCTGACATAATGGCAAAGAAACCCCTCAGGTGGGGCAATGCCTGGTGACCTTTTTAGCGCGCGTGTAGGTTTTTTATTATATTAATATTTTCTCTGGAACACTTTTTACCTTAAGAATAAGGCAGGCTTGCTTAGAAACACTGTGTGGTATCTTATATCTTAGCAATCACTCTGCTAGCAGTTTCTGAAGAGAAAGCAAGGAGGTCTGTTTAGGCAAATTGTATTTGCTGGGAAATACACAGTGGAGGCAGGGAACTGCTCAGACTGGACATACTCTGGTCGGAAGGGAGTCAGGTGCGGGCCTCCACCCAAGAGAGGCAAGAGGTGGGAAGCTGGAAGGATAGGGTGCCCTGGCTGGATCACTAAGGGGAAATACAGATGCTGTTTTCCTGAACTGCGGTGCTGAGCATTCTGCTTCTCTGCTGATTTCAATGGGAATTGAGGGGCTCAGCACCATCAAAATTCCAAGCCTGCAAGAGACCTGGGCTCTGGAACGGATGTGATATTTTTTGAGTGCCCTCAATTCAGTCCAATTGTACTGTAACAGCCGCCACCAATTATTCTGGTTACTACAATTCGTTTGGACAGAGTTTATGACATACACTCCTCCCCCTCATATTATTAGACAAACAACTTAGATAGGTAGCCTTTTATTTTTTTACAGAAATAATGAGGAGTCCTTGTGGCACAGTATTTCAATGGCGAATAAATGCAAAACCCAGGTTATTTATGGAGTAAGTTTTCTGTGTGAGGCACATTTGCCAGGAAAGTGTGAATTCAGATATAGAACCCTGTGTCTCTCGAGCCAGACAACAGTAATCCAGCGGGCAGTAAGGCAGGGGAAGGTGCCCAAGACTCCTTTCAAGTGTCACGTAATTGAAAACTTTTCCCCAATATATTTAAAGGAAATCCATGCCATATTGCATTTCAGTGAAGCATAAAGTGATCAAAACTAGTTTACAGGATTCTTCCTGTTGGGCAGAACAGCAAGAAAACAGTCCTTCTTGGTTGTACTTATTTGTTTCAGAGTAGCAGCCATGTTAGTCTGTATCCGCAAAAAGAAAAGGAAGACTTGTGGCAATTTGTTAGTCTCTAAGGTGCCACAAGTACTCCTTTTCTTATTTGTTTGTGACTGTCACATCAGTTACTTGGGACAATTCGCTGGCCCGGGGATGAAATGTGCACTGTGAATGGTTACAAAGAGATGGCTTTGTTTTAAGAGGGTTTAAAATCAAAACTTTAGGGAAAATGTCTGAGTTCTTTAATGGGAGAAAGCATAAATTGCAGAAAAGCATGCTTGTTTTCACCAAATTCAGATAAAATGTTTTTGGTATTTGCTACATTTGCACAAAACCTTTACATGCAGTAAGCAAATATGAGACATAATTTGTAATTAAATAATTCACAAGCTGTGATTGCACATCAGTTCTGGTATGATTTAAATACAGTCTCCATTATTTTTTATTTTAAATCGGGTCCTTGGTTTGTTTTATACTAATTTAATTAGATTTAGATAACAAGAAGTGCCCATGCAAGAAGCTTTTTAGATATCCTAACAAATAGTAGGATTTACAATCAGAACCGATGACCACCCAGCCACAGGAAAAAAAAAATCCTATACAAATAATGAACTCAGCAAGTCAATAGATCAAAGTAGCTAAACAACGCCTTCTACTGATAACATGCCCCCCCACACATACCTTCCTCAAAAATCCTGACAAATTAGTGGCTTTTGAAGCATGCCCAGATACATTTATCTTTTGGAATTAATGCAGTGTTTACTATATCTTTGAGACAGAAAGTTGATTTCAGGTCAAGAAAACAAAAGAAGCATTTGCAAGGACACAGAAACTTTGCAGCACCTTGTCTACACCAAGTTCACACTAGCACGGGGGCAGGGGGATTTTCAAAAGTGCCTAAGGGATTTAGGAACACTCATGTCTTATTGTCCTGGGTGGATCAAATGGACTATTCATCCACAAAGAGACGAGCAGAGGATCATACAGAATGGGCTACACTGTTGCAATCCTCAAGTAATGGAGAAACCACAAAAGAGAGAAGTCCTATTGCAACTTCCTCAGAACCATTTGGTGCTGGCCTTTTTTGGAGCCAGGATACTGGACTAGATCGACCACAGGACAGATGTCTGAACATTCCTTTGGTGAAAGGGTGTAACATATTTTTTACCTGGAAAAATATGGATGGTATTTTTGCATATACAGATCTTTCCCAAGAAGAGCCCCTTTGAAAGAGGGGGAAAAAAAAAGTTTTGCTGAGGAAGAAGTGTCTTCAATTAGCATAAAGGATTCTCTTAACTCCTCACCTACCTCACCAGAAGCATGATAAATGGCATGCCATTGTAAAATGGGGCCAAAAGGAAGACACCAAGAGCAATCCTAGCTCTCCAAGCAATATGAAAAAGAGGCTGAGCAATCTACTACTGTGTCAGCACTATAATGAACTAGCATAGGCTTTTTAACTCTGCATTTAATTAAACAACAGTATAACAAGGGTGCAGTGCATTGTCTTAAAATAACTACATACTCCAAATATATTTTTGGACCATAGAAATGCAGCAGCAGACACTACTTCAGTTGTGTCAAGCATTATGAGTGACCCACAACCTTTGTGCCAGCAAATTGACAACTTGTGCCCACAGATCCTCCCAACCCTATTCACCTGGAGCCCAGTAATCCTTCATCTGCCCCTATCATTGCAGCCTCTGCAAATAAGGGGTGGATCTCTAGGGTTCTGGTACCCAAGCCACCAAGGAAAGGCAGTTTCTGGAAAAGCTCCTCACCCAGTGGTGAGCTGGAGCTGGTTTGCACCGGTTCACGTGAACTGGTTGTTAAATTTTGAAGCAGTTTTAGAACCGGTTGTTAACCCGCTTCCCTGCAAGGGGTGCTGAGGTTTTGATGGGCTCCGGCCGGGAAGTGATGTTATTCCTCCTCCGGCCACCGGGGGCGCTGCACTGCAGGAGCCATGTGGGCTGCCGCCTGGCCCTGGGCACGAGCCCTGGGGCTACTGCTGCTCCCCAGACCCCTGGCCCTGGGGCTCCTGCTGCTGCCTGGTGGGTCCCTGGCTGCTCTGCTGGGCCTGGGCTGCATCCTGCTGCTCGGGCTGCTCTGAGCCGCTCTCCCTGTGAGCACCCACCACCCTGCCCACAGCCAGCCCCTGCCTGCAGCCACCTCCGCACCCCCTGCCTGCAGCCAGCCCCCGGCTCCAGCCACCCCCTGCACCCCCTGCCTGCAGCCACCCCCACACCCCTTGCCTGCAGCCAGCCCCCGCCTCCAGCCACCCCCTGCACCCCCTGCCTGCAGCCACCCCCGCACCCCCTGCCTGCAGCCAGCCCCCGCCTCCTGCCACCCCCTGCACCCCCTGCCTGCAGCCACCCCCGCACCCCCTGCCTGCAGCCAGCCCCCGCCTCCAGCCACCCCCTGCACCCCCTGCCTGCAGCCAGCCCCTGCCTCCAGTCACCCCCCCACACCCTCTGCCTGCAGCCACCCCCTGCCTCCAGCCACCCCTGCACCCCCTGCCTGCAGCCAGCCCCTGCCATATGACCCCCTGCACCCCCTGCCTGCAGCCAGCCCCTGCCTCCAGTCACCCCCCCGCACCCGCTGCCTCCAGCCACCCCGTCTCCAGCCACCCCCGCACCCCCTGCCTGCAGCCAGCCTCTGTCTCCAGCCACCCCCGCACCCCTTGCCCACAGCCAGCCCCTGCCTCCAGCCACCCCCACACCCTCTGCCTGCAGCCAGCCCCTGCTGCACCCCCTGCCCTGCCTGCACCAGCCTCTGCCTCCAGCCACCCCTGCACCCCCTGCCCTGCCAGCAGCCAGCCCTGCACCCCCTGCCTCCAGCTAGCCCTGCCCCACGCCCCTGTCTGCAGCTGGCCCCACGTCCACTGGTGCCCTGCAGTTCCCAGGGCAGTAACCCTGCACACATGCTTCAATGAGGAGGGCATGGGACCCACACATGTGCACACCCTAGGGTGGCCAGACAGCAAGTATGAAAAATCAGGACAGGGGTGGGGGGTAATAGGAGGCCATATAAGAAAAAGACCCCAAAATCGGCACTGTCCCTAAAAAATTGGGACATCTGGTCACCCTAGCACACCCCCAGGGCGTGGTGGGGACCCACACATGTGAAACGGAGCTCATTTCTAGTTCAGGCCCATCTTTTTTAAAAAGAACTTTCGGCAGGGTTAACATACATCCGTATTTTCCCAGACAGGTCAGGCTTTTTGGTTCTTAAATCGCCGTCCAGGAGGCATTTTTAAATTTCAAAAATTCCTCCCGGGAAAATATGGACGTTGGTACAAAAAATACATACAGGGGCACATCCCTTACATCAGAACTTTTTATAGGGAACCGGTTGTTAAGATTTTGGCAGCTCATCACTGTCCTCACCCAATGAAATCAAAGGGAGCTGCAAGTGCTCAGTACTTTTGAAAGTCAGAGCACATATTCAGGTGCCCAAAAGTCAATTTAAGAACCTAATTTTTGGTGTCCATTTATCAAAATCTTGGGCAGTGAGTTTCAGGATTTGTTGCTGAACAACTGGGTGGGACTGCAGCTCCTTCTCTTTGGAAAGGTTTACAGGAAGGTTTTAGGATGGTGCTTTGGAGTTCATGTTACGGCACGCAACTTAAAGTGGGCAGTGGTCACGTGCCACGTGGAGCAGACCTAGATCCAGCACAAATTCATCTTGTTACATGGTTGCTCCTTCCCATTACTCCATCTGCCTCACTTTAGGATTGCCCCATTGGGCGTGGTTTCCAGAACATCATTGTTTAACACACTACCTTTCCCTGTCTTTGGGTCCTCAGTTGATGATGCCATTGACCCAGAGGCGTGCTTGGAACACCATCAGTCTTTTGCCTGTGTTGTGCAGCTGGTGAAGAATAGTGGGAGCAGAGCTTTGCTCGGGGGGAGTACTGTTAAAGGCCAGATCCTCTCACCTTGAATTGATTCCTTTGTGCAACTCAATCTGGTTATAGCTGGCCAACTGAGAATTGCTCCGGTGAGTCAAGTGATTATCAGCTGGCATAAAGCCATTTTAGCCAACATCTATGGCACCCCCACTCCCAGGCCTGGCATAGAGAGCACGTCACTGGACAGATCATGAGCATGGCTAAAGCAATACTGTGCACACTACAAGTTAACATCTGGCATACTATCCCTTGGAACAAGTGCAGGGTAGAGAGTCAGGAAACTGTACCCAAGCCCCTCCCAGGTTCTGCTCTGAGATCCTCTTGGCCAGGAGAGAATCTGGCCCTATGTATGCCTTCCACATCTTGTGGTTGCATGCTGATGATTTTGATCTAGTGGGTTTTATCTGGTTAGGCTTTGATAGTTAAGCTGTTCTGAATTTGAGCATTAAAATGTGTGTTGTGTTTGGGGAGTGAGGGCATCCACAGGATGTAGGGTGTTAAACCAGTAGTGTCTCAAGGCATCTGCTTTTGCCCCCACCCCTCCCTTTTACAGCTGCCAGGATGAGTTGCCTTCAGGCATTTTCTAGTTTTATTATTTTACAATTATAATGAAGTAGTCAGCACTTGGTGAAATCTACTGCTGACGTCTGTCCTAACTGGCCCCAGTCATTCACAAAGAAGCATTCCCAGCTCTCCAAGAAATACATGGATGCATTTTTTGAAAAGGAAACTGTGCAACGTACTAGAACCACAGCACAACTGTAACTAAATAACTAGAAAAATCACAGGGTGTTAACCTTATAGGATTGTTAACCTGGGTGCTGTATTAAAAATATGTACATGAAGTACTACAACAACCAAATCTAACAAAGGTGAATATGCTGCTTTGGAGATCCAGACCACTTCCTTAAAGAAATTCTCAGAGACAGACCATATCTCAGTCAAACACTGTGGGCATTTAAAGTCTTTTATGGGGAACCAACGTTACAATACATCAACATTTTTTCCCTCAAGCTCTAATGATTTCTCACAAGTATTATTTTGCTTCCATATGTACTACCCCTCCACATTTTTTAAAGGGGAATATATTTTACTCCCTGAAAAGGCAACGGCAAATGCTCACCAGTCCTTGAATCTATCTTTATGAGAGTGCAGACAAAGGCGACTAACTGAATTCACTTTTGGGGCCAGATCCTCAACTGATGTAAACTGGTGTAGCTCTGTTGACTTCAGAAGCTATGCTAATTTAGAAACTGATGAAGAGCTGGTCAACAATGTTGATAGTTCAAATTGCTGGATGGAAAGGAGGATTCTGCAGCTTCATATTGTCTTTTGGTATGCTTTTCCCTTACATGCTGCTGGATGGTGATGGAAAAACAAATGCCATAGCAACATTTTCCGCTCTGAATGTACATTCAGAGTATAGTATAAGGAATCCATGGCAATAGTAGGACCCAACCCGTGGCGTATATGTGAATCGATAGACCCTTTATTTATAATGTATCTGCATTCCAATTTATCACTTGCAAATATCCTCCATAATAAATAAGGAAGGGAAATGGAAATGTTACAGTAAAATTGTAATAATTCAGCTCTAGCTCTGCACATAGTAAAGTTGATGAGGGAATCTGTGCTTTTGTTGCCACTAAGCATCAGCAACAACTGATGGTCTTAAGTTAACAAGCTAATATTTCATCCATGGATACCAGAGCGTTAATGGCTAAATATGCCAGTTGAGGGAATGAGCACATGTGCAGCGATTTGCCTGACACAACTTCTACTGTCATGGCCTATTAAAACCAGTTTACATGTGCATGTCGAATTTGATGAATATGTATGTGACCTCTTTCATAGCTATCATTCATTGGACTATAGCCCTCATGGCAGAAAAAAACAGCACCTCTCATTAAACACAGCTTGAATTACAGGCATGTTATGTTAATATTTCTTCAGAACTTTAGGGGGTTTTCTTGTTCTAATAAATCTTCAGAATAAAATAATTTAGAAGTATAATTAATAAAACTTTCCTTATTTCCCCCCTAACTGTTTCACTTGGTGAATTTGCTTTGAAATTTTCTATAACTAATAGTAAAGACATCAAACAAATTTATGGATAACATATTCCACTGATGGCATCCATGTCTGGCTTCTCTTACATGGATTTGTGTAAGAAATTATATACTTAAAATAAGAGAAGAGTGAAAGTGTTCAGATAAACATGGACTGACCTGAATATCCACTGAAAATTTGAATCCAACTTAAACTGAACGTTTTTTGTACTTCAAAAATTTTTGGATAACCTTCCCTCCCCTCCTCCACCTCCTTGCACTCTGCCCCACGTTACTTTTCATTTTTGAAAAATGCAATTCCTGCTTCCAGCTGGAAAGGGAATCGAAAGTATCAAAAAGTTGCTAGAGAAGCTGTTCATGCAAAATTTCTAACTGAGATTGTGAAGACTCAAGAGGTTCAGAGAAGCATCTGAACTTCTGGGTGTTTATGTGAGTCCAAATGAGCTTCTGAATCGTTTGAGGTTTCCCATTACTATTTAACAAGCTTAATTTAATTAAGATGCAACTAAATTATGCAGTCCATATATTGCTGAGGTTTGCAATAAGCCATCATGTCTTGTGACTTATTGCACATCTCTGATGTCAAGATAGTTTGGGATTCTTGCTATAGCCACTAAATCTATGGCCCAATTCTGCTCACTTTACTGATGAAACACACTTGTTGAGCTCAGGGGTGTGTAGCATGGGCAAGGTGAGCAGAATTCAGCCAAGGACATATACCATCACTAAAATGAAAGATCTTTATGATATGGGCAGGAAAGGCCTTCTGGATTGAACTAGTATATGATTATAGATGCAGTTTTCCACTGGAAACTGCAGTTTCATCAAGAGCAAAAGATTTAATGGGAACATGTTAATTTCCAAATAGTTTTCAAAAGAAAAGTTGCAAAAAGAATGGTTTCAACTTTCTCATTTAATTTTGATAATTGATTTTTTTCAATAAGGTAAAAATGTTTAGTTTTGATTTCATCCTTTCATTCAGTTTCATTATATATATTATACTATAAAAGTTAAAATATATTTAAAATTCATGTATTTAATATTTTATATTAAAACATTTTGACATTATCATTGTTTCCTAATTTTTTTTTTTTTTTTGGAATTTCTAATGTGTGGTAAATTCAGAAATTTCAACTTTGTTCCAATTTGGAACTAAAACATATTTTTCAATGACACACTTTTCAAAGGAATGGAAATTCCATTTTCCGATTACCTCTATGTAGGATACAGTAAGATTATAAACATGTCCCAGGACCAAAAAAAGGCAGTTTGAAGGAAAAAAACATGCCACTGCCGAGAAGCTAAAAGAAAAATTAACCATATTAAAAGGAGCTGGTCAGGCTGAATTATACATTGAGCTAACTTGGCCCATGAACCAGACTTATACCAACTGTGGGTCCAGTCCAAGAGCTCTAAAACTGTGAAATGGTCCATGCTATCTAGTTGAACCGTGTCTAACTGGCCACTTAATGGCTAAATATTTCCTAAGGTGACTATGTTACTAAGTGGTATTACTTAATATGGTAGAACTCTTCTTTTTAAAAAAACCTTGGCTTTTTGAAGTGATGTTTCAGATTTTTCTTATAGAAAAAGAGCTAAAGTGTTAATTTGTGTAAAATGATATCGATGGGCAATAAGGGAATATTTAATGTTAATAAAATTTTACCAAAAAGTGATGGGAAACTGAAAGGATAAAATCAGCTACCAGCTGTTCCTTTCCGTGAATGCAATGGAAATATATACATTGAAAAGGGAACTATCAAAATTTCCTGCATAGTTCAAACAAATTGTTAATGTGTGGGTAAGAAACAATAAACTGAGAGGTTTCAGAGTAGCAGCCGTGTTAGTCTGTATCCGCAAAAAGAAAAGGAGGACTTGTGGCACCTTAGATACTAACAAATTTATCTGAGCATAAGTTTTCGTGAGCTACAGCTCACTTCATCGGATGCATTCAGTGGAAAATACAGTGGGGAGATTTATATACAGAGAGAACATGAAACAATGGGTGTTATCATACACACTGTAATGAGAGTGATCAGGTAAGGTGAGCTATTACCAGCAGGAGAGCGGGGGGTGGGGGAGGGGAACCTTTTGTAGTGATAATCAAGGTGGGCCATTTCTAACAGTTGACAAGAGCATTTGAGGAAAAGCCGGGGGCGGGGGGAGGGGGAGAATAAACATGGGGAAATAGTTTTACTTTGTATAATGACCCATCCACTCCCAGTCTTTATTCAAGCCTAAGTTAATTGTATCCAGTTTGCAAATTAATTCCAATTCAGCAGTCTCTCGTTGGACTCTATTTTTGAATTTTTTTGTTGAAGAATTGCCACTTTCAGGTCTGTAATCAAGTGACCAAAGAGATTGAAGTGTTCTCCGACTGGTTTTTGAATGTTATAATTCTTGACGTCTGATTTGTGTCCATTGATTCTTTTACGTAGAGACTGTCCAGTTTGCCCAATGTACATGGCAGAGGGGCATTGCTGGCACATGATGGCATATATCACATTGGTAGATGTGCAGGTGAACGAGCCTCTGGTAGTGTGGCTGATGTGATTAGGCCCTATGATGGTGTCCCCTGAATAGATATATGGACAGAGTTGGCAACGGGCTATGTTGCAAGGATAGGTTCCTGGGTTAGTGGTTCTTTTGTGTGGTGTGTGGTTGCTGGTGAGTATTTGCTTCAGGTTGGGGGGCTGTCTGTAGGCAAGGACTGGCCTGTCTCCCAAGATTTGTGAGAATGTTGGGTCATCCTTCAGGATAGGTTGTAGATCCTTGATAATGCATTGGAGGGGTTTTAGTTGTGGGCTGAAGGTGATGGCTAGTGGCGTTCTGTTATTTTCTTTGTTAGACTCCTGGGTACTCTTCTGGCTCTGTCAATCTGTTTCTTCACTTCAGAAGGTAGGTATTTTAGTTGTAAGGACGCTTGATAGAGATCTCGTAGGTGTTTGTTTCTATCTGAGGGGTTGGAGCAAATGTGGTTGTATCGTAGAGCTTGGCTGTAGACAATGGATCATGTGGTGTGGTCTGGATGAAAGCTGGAGGCATGTAGGTAGGCATAGTGGTCAGTAGGTTTCAGAAAAACATGGGGGACATTGTTCTACCATCTCGGGAAACATGTAAATCTCATTGGCAAGCACTTGCATTCTGCAGTACAGAAATAGGACCCAATGAAATAAATCAGTCTCCCTATGATTTTTAACAAGGAAAATAGTGTTCCTGCATTCCCTGTCCATGGGTGAAATTCACCGTGCAGAGGGCCAACACAAGACCTATGCAACGTTCAAGTCCCAGTTAAACGTTGTTTGGAACATCATTCATTTGGACCTCTGATTGTGACATCCCTTTTACAAATTACTCATAAGTATATCTGGAGTCCCCAGACCCTCCCTGGAGTATGGTCTACTCTTTTTTCAGCTACTTGGAATAGGAAAAAAAAAGCTATTAAAAAGGGGGAATCTGACGGTGTGGGTTTTTCTTTGTAACCTATCATTTTCAATTTCTCTTGAAATTTTGCAAAATGTCTTTTGCACTGAGTGTCAGAGAACCGTGGACAAAGCCTACCAGAAGACAAAAATAATAGAGATGACTCTTTTTGAAAGAGCAGCCTTGGAAAGTAGGTTCTCTGGAAGTCAATTGCTGAAGTAAAGCTATGAATAAAGCAAAAGCTGCGCTTTATTGTTGGTGTGCTTTTGCCTTCAGACTTAAGTACCTTTCACACTAGTGCGAGAAGACAATGGAATTGGAAATGTATGAAATTGATCTGGAGATACCTCTGCTGTACACAGTGCTGCATACTTCTTGACCTGGACATCTCCTTCAAGGGTGTGTTTGAGGTTAGACAACTTCTGTGCTCTCAGTTCGTTTAGTGAATGCAAAATCAAGTCTGTGTGTGCAGCATAAGCAGCATTTAACTCATACATTCCATTTCTTATATGTGCTAAGAATGCAAAAATGACCATTTTTTCCCCTGAATTATGAGTGCTAGGGACATACAGGATATTTCATGGCTGTTTATGAAAAATCTTCACTGATTCAAAGAAATAAAAATTGACATAATTGACCAATTTCATTTAAAATATAATTTGGGGACAACAGAAGTGAATGACAAAGTCCCGAAGCTACGCTAGTTCATGCCATGTCCTGATACATAGGTATAGCTCAGTAAAGTCTGTCTCTTTAAGATTGGGAAAAGTACATATCAAATAACAGGGCACTGCATACTTTCCATATCAGCTTTTACTTATATAAGGTAATATCAAAATAAAAAAGTACCTCTTGTGTTTCCTTGTGGGCCAAGAGAAGTATCAATTTTCAGACTTTGAAATAATGATATATATTTTCCTTTAAAGAGGTAGTTTCTGGGTGCATATCAAGATAATTCAGATAAAACTAAATTCAATTCAATAACAATCTTATCACTCTCTTGTGGAATAAAACACAGAATAGTTTAAAGGATCCCCTGGTTAATCTCCTGTACCTAAAGTTAGACCCAAACATGTAATCTCTGCTAATAACACTTATTTACATATATATTAAACACATATAGCATTAGGAGATAACTACGTATTGACAGAACCATGAAGTTTAATGGTTCCTTTAAACTCATATTTCTAAAGTAAGTACCTTATAGTTTAATAGAAATTCTGGTTAGTTTAGAGATTAAATAGATATACATTTCTAGGAGTTCCTAAGAAGAGAATCCTTCCCTGAGAAACTATAAAATAGTTGGAGGGGTGTATGTATATAGTCAGCCTTTCAAAACTGTTGCAACCCAAGCCAGCACTTACTCACCTTTATCATGAAGATGATAAAAAACCCAAGCTCAAATAAATAATAATAAATAATAATAATAATATCTAGCTCTTATTCAGTGCTTTTCATTGGTAGATCTCAAAGCATTTTACAAAGGAGGGCAATATAATTATCCCCATTTTCCATTTTACAGATGGGGAAATTGAAGCACAGAGCAGTGAAGTATCTCACCCAAGATTATCCAGCAGGCTAATAGCAGAGTCAGGGATAGAATCCTGGTCTCCTGAGCCCTGCATGCTATTCACTAGGGGCCACAGTGCCTCTCCTCGTGATAGCTGACCACTTCAAAACAAACACATAATCAAAAATAAAGCATGAGAAAAAGAAACCGAAACCACCCCCCAAATCAAAACAAACACAGCTTTAAGATTGAACTCGATAAGTTTATGGAGGAGATGGTATGATGGGATAACATGATTTTGGTAATTAATTGATCTTTAAATATTCATGGAAAATAGGCCTAATGGCCTGTGATGGGATGTTAGATGGGGTGGGATCTGAGATACTACAGAAAATTCTTTCCTGGGTATCTGGCTGGTGAATCTTGCCCATATACTCAGGGTTTAGCTGATCACCATATTTGGGGTCGGGAAGGAATTTTCCTCCAGGGCAGATTGGAAGAGGCCCTGGAGGTTTTTCGCCTTCCTCTGTAGCCCAGGGCACGGGTCACTTGCTGGAGGATTCTCTGCTCCTTGAAGTCTTTAAACCACGATTTGAGGACTTCAATAGCTCAGACATAGGTGAGAGGTTTTTCGCAGGAGTGGGTGGGTGAGATTCTGTGGCCTGTGTTGTGCAGGAGGTCGGACTAGATGATCATAATGGTCTGTTCTGACCTTAGTATCTATGAATCTAGTTGCCATAAGTAAATGGGAGAGCAGAATTTGGGAAAACTGAGGTATATGCTGAAACCTATAAGTGACCGCTGAAGGGAACAGCAAAAAGTGAGCATTTAATCTCTATGGTCTTTTCAAATAAAAAATGTTATTTGAAAAACTGTAGTGAACTGCATTAAAAAGATTAAAGTATTTTAAATACAAATATGTAAACGTTTTTATAAACATACTCCGAACTACACATTTTTGTAGTGTATTGCCCAGCAGCTCTCAGCTGCTTGCTCCAGAGGGCTTTTGAAAACCTGCACCTAGATAAACAGATCTGGAATGTATAGGAGGCCACTATTAGCTGAAGCACTGATTTGTCTGCCAATGACCTTAGTCACAGTGAAACAAGCTTCACATTTGTATTTCATTTAACTGCCGTCTGGTGTGTAAAAAACTTAAAGCAATACCCAGAACAATGCAAAGTACATAGACTTCCTTGCCCAGGTTTTCTGTGCGTACAGCATGTGCCTTATGGGCATTGATGCCAAAGGAGTGCAGCTGGCCTGCTCAGTGACGACTGAGTCTGGGAGGTCTTTGATTACATTGGAGAGGCAGTTGCTGAATTTAACAATGTAAAATGCCTGGGACTATTGCGAAGTGGTCAGTTAACACAGGCCTCTTCCACTTTCACAAGTGTCAGTTGTGAGTAACTCCACTGCCGTCAATGGTGTAGAAAGAGGTGAGTCGGGCACACTGATTCGACGGACAGGAGCAACAGGTATATACTGAGTGTCACTAATGCACCGGCAAATTTGCAGCACATTTCCCAGTATATCAGAGGTGGGGTAAAGAAACCTAGGATATTTTGGGAATTCTCACTTCTCAGACCAGAAGAGGTTAAGGGAATCGTAGTCTTATATTGCTGTTAGGAAATAGCATAGCACCATTTTCATAGAACTGAACCCACACCTTTGTTCCACAGTCCTCTGCACAACCTGCAGATTGAGATCTAGTCACATTAGTAGAGCAACACGTATGCACATGTTTTTGCACCATCTAGCTAACTCCCAAGGTAGCCACATGTAATGTAGGACATAGAGTACTCTGGTGTATCTGGACAGCATTTATGCTGGCTCCAAACAACTTTTTGCTTGAAAGTAAACCTCAGCCTTACAAAAGGGTGACCAATTCTGGTCATGTTGAAAGGCTGGTGTAACATACTGGCTATGAGCCAAACTTTGCTAATTTACTGTACACCTCATGAAGTCAATAGAGACAATGCAAGTCATCACAGAGCTCAATGCTAAATGTATAGCAGGTTTCAGAGTAGCAGCCGTGTTAGTCTGTATCCGCAAAAAGAAAAGGAGGACTTGTGGCACCTTAGAGACTAACCAATTTATTTGAGCTTGAGCTTTCGTGAGCTACAGCTCACTTCATCGGATGCACAATGTATAGCAGGTGCATGTACTGCTGTCTTCTATCCCTATTCAATACAGATATCGTTCCAAAAACTGTACAAATTGCCTAGAGAATCACCTGACATACACTAATGAGCATTTTGCCAGAATACATCTTTGTGCTCTCATTTTTTAAATTGAAATAGGACTTCTGTGTCAGTGTCTGTGTTTCTAACTGCACTGCTTCAAATTGGCTGTTGGACTGAGTCTGAGAAGGCAGGGGAGTTGTGGTGGAAGCAGAACTGTGCGCCAGTAACGATTAGGCAAGTTTTTTCCCCAATGGAAGTGATATTTTGGTAGCACAGTGTTCCACTGTAGATAGATGCCTTTTGCATGTAACCAAAACACCAGGATTTATTATAGGGAGCACTAAAAATATGGCTTGAAAATAACTAAACCCACACACTCTTTACAGTTAGTATAGAAATGCAAGTGTCCTCGGTCTTAAAGAGACATTGCCAAGGCTGGTAGACCTAAAATTCAACTTAGCTGATCAGATCCTCAGAATCAGTCCTTCTGTGCCTGTCATATTCTTTGGGGGGAATGAGGGACTGAAAAGGTGCTTCACAGCAACTTTGAAGCTCCTAGAATGACAGGTCACTGACCACTAGCTCCTTCTCCAAGACCAATTTAGCAGCTCACTGCCATAGCACCCCTTGCCATCAGGTTGTAGCGCTGCAGGGCTTTTCACCTTTAACATGCCCCATTGATCACCTATTTGGTGCTGTGATGGCCCATTTCTGTCCACAGTTTGTGTGTCCTACTCTGCAGCCAGGTCACCTCTTTCCAATTCCATCTTCTTCCGGCATAACAAAAGTCCAATTGAAAATCCACACAAACAACTAAACACGTTGTTCTTCCTCCCATCTCTGGCTGTATCGAAATTCCTTTGTCTACACCCTAACTCGTGGGCACTGCAGAGTTCCTTTTTTGCTGCTTAGGCAGGGTACACTCCCTCCCAGGGCTTTTTCTTCCTGGGAAGTTTCCCTACTACCTCTCTTCCCAGGGACTTCCCTACTTCTTTTTGGGTCTCCCATACGAGCCTAACTTGCTCCCTGTGGTTCTCTGTTTCCCGCCATCACCAGGTTCCTCTCAAAGAGAAGATACTTTTCCTTACTCTTCACTCCTGGGTCTCCTTCCTCTCTGAGTTCTCTTACCTCTCTATGTAGTCCTCCCTGACCCTGTCACAGCTGATGTCCCTGATGGTAATTAAGCCACCAGATCAGGATCAGCTGGGGGATAGCTGCTATGTCATAGGCAAGGCTGAGCCTGACTCCCCTAAAGGGTTGCTCAGCTGATGACAGGCTTGTCTCAGTGTTGTCAGCGTTCATGGCCTTACTGAGGGTCTTGTGATTTGTGGTGCATTTCTTAAAGTCCCAGTTCCTGGAATCAAGAGATTGGGTGAGGGTCAGCGCTTTCATTAAAAGAAAAAGTAAGTTTTTATCCCTCATGGTTGTGGGCTTGCAAATGTATTATTTTAAAAAATAGTGCATGGTTTTAAAACCAATCCCATGATATTCTGCAGCCTGACTCATGATTTGTGAATGCTTGTGGTTAACAGTACTGTTGTCTACACTGAGACTTTTTGCACTGGTGTCACTACCGTGTAAATATGCTGCACAGGAGTTGGTTTTTACAGCAGTGCGGTGTGTGTACATTACAGGTTTGCAGCGGTGCAGCTGTGGTCCAACTGTATCAGTGTACCTCACTAATGCAAAAGACTCCTAGTGCAGGCAATCATGGCTGTTGAAGTCGGACCAGCAGCAATGGCCCCTAGCAGCCAAGGATTGTTGGAATGCAGCAATGCTCTGGCTACATCTCTCTTCTCCTGGACCGACTACAGTTGGGCTGGGAGCTGGTGATGGCATCAGAACTGATATACTGGCTCAATGCCACTTGAGAATTCCCCTATGCCAGAGACATCCCATTATTGACAGTTCTTAAACACATATAGTGCAGTAGTGCCTAGGGGTCAACTAGAACAAGGCCCCATTGTGCTAGGTGCTGTACAAACATGTAAAAAATAATAGTCCCTGCTCCAAAGAGATTACAATCCAAAAGCCAGTGAAGCCAACTTTAGACTGCTTTGGTGCCACCAGGTTGGGGCAAAACAGCCTTAGTGGTAGTATTGGTATAATTTTTATCTCAATCCACATCTAATATTCTGGAACATATTTTCCAACAACAGTAGTACATCCTCGACTGCAGCTAATTTTCGGTGGGTACTATAAACTCTTCATTAAAAGCTCTGGAAAATATTTTCCAAAAACGATTTGGTCAAAAGACAGCTAGTTGTCTGGCAACCACAAAACTCACATTCAAAATCCTGGAAACTATTTCCCCAAACACCAATTAGATCTGTGACTAACTCTCTAGAGTGGCAGCTGGGATATCATCTACATTCAGATCTCCGTAGTATATTTTCTAACAATGGCTCTCTGGGCAGGGAAACATTTTTAGTTGGCTCCCCTACAGCTTGGTACCTGAGTTCCTTGCTGATTCACTGGCAGCTATGTTCCCTTGGGACCATCTTAAAGTCAAGCGGATTATAAAATTTTGGTAACCTGGCCCTAAGAAAGATCCAGGCACTAGCCTCTTAAATGGTAAAAAAATACGCTGGTGCATCTGTAGTATCTATACATAGTGGAGATCATTGAAAGTCTCTCTTCACCTTACAGTTAGTCAGTGTAAACTGCAAGTTTTATTAATCTCTGCTAAACTTATAATGATAACAGGAAACTTTGAATGATGTTAGGTTGTGCTCTCTGTATATATGCAGTAATGTGAGCTGGAGTTACAGTTGAATGATTTAGGGAATTTTGTATACAATTCTCAGAAGAGCCTTTCTCTGTAAGCTTGTGACCTCTACATGGTAGTGGGGAGCAAGCAAAAAGAGAGAGGAACTGACACCTCTAAACATATCAAGATCATAATAGTTTGATTATATAGGAAAAGGCAGGTTCTCTTGCTGATGGCAATCTTGGGATGTGTTGATCAGTTCTCTTAGAGAACCATGTTGGGGTTTTGAATGACTACAGAGTGAGTTAATAAGATATTGCTGTATTTGGCATTTAATTCATTATTATCAACTTGCATTACAGTAACATACACCTCGTAAAAGCGGCCAAGAGTCCTGTGGCACCGTATAGACTAACAGACCTATTGGAGCATAAGCTTTCGTGGGTGAATACCCACTTGGTCGGATGCATCCGACGAAGTGGGTATTCACCCACGAAAGCTTATGCTCCAGTACGTCTGTTAGTCTATAAGGTGCCACAGGACTCTTGGCCGCTTTTACAGATCCAGACTAACACAGCTACCCCTCTAATACTATACACATAGTAAGAACCTACAATCCAAATATACAAGGCAGAACAAAGGTGGCAGATAAAAAGAGACTCTGCCATCTTGACACAGCAAGTTAACGGCAGAACTGGGAAGAGAACCCCTTGTGTCTCCTTGATTCCTGTTCCTCACCCACTAGACCACACTGTCACATCTTTGATAAGATTCCAGTTACTATACATCTACTGTACTGTACTGCTGTTGGTCAAATAATTTTCTTGATGTTCAGATCATATCTGATGAAAACTAGTAAAAATGTTTGTGGTATTCCAGTAGCTTGAAGTCACCTCAGAAATCCTTAAAATTCAAAAGAAGGATTTGTAGAGATGACTGGTAACACTCCCTATGGAAAATAAAACTAGTCATTGGATTGAAAGCTCTCTGGAGGCAGGGACAGTCTTTTTGTTTTGTGTTTATACAGCACTTGGCACAATGGGGTCCTGGTCTATGACAGAGGCTCCTAGGAGCTACTGCAACACAACTTATTACTTAGTAAGTTGGGATCCCTCTTTTGACAGATTTCCAGAAAACTTGCCTGCCTTTGAAATGATATTTCCCATTTTTACAGCTTAAAAACTGTACTGGGCAGAGAAGAACTAAACCTAACAATGTTGGTAAGTAAACTTGAGTCTAAAATTACAGGGAAGATTGACTTTAACTTGTTTGAGGAAATCTTTGAAGAACAGCAGCACAAGATGTTTGGTTTTCTCCACAGTCAATGTCAATTCTGCCATGTTGATCACTTGTTGATGCAGCTCTGTGGTAGCTGTGTAAAGAAGTTCTCACTGCTAGTGAGGCCAGTGAAGGGAATGAATGTTTGAAAGTCCACACATTTTTTACATTCTTTTCTCAAGTTCGCTCCAATAGGATGGGCAATTTTTACAGGTAGAAAACGGGTGTTTGTTACAGCAATATTACATAGGCAGAATGGCTTTCCCATCCCAATCCTGATTCCACACCTACCACCTCCAGACAATTACAAACTCTACTGTCTTGGTGGGGTGAGAGCATTTGATTTTCAAAAGTTAGACTAACTCTGCTCCCTTTAAAATCAATGAGAGTTTTGCCATGACGTCAATGGACGTAGGCAAATGCTGAATACTTTAGAAAATCTGACCCAGAGAGTACTGAGCTCTTGTTTCCTACAGTTTTTTATGTTGCCACCAGGCCTATAGTTGGACTGACTGGATCATCTTAGGTGATGGTTGGATCAAGCTAGTACATACTATAGGGGCTTGGAACTGATTGAAAAATCCAAGAAATGGAAAGGATGCTATTGTTCCTCCTCAGTAGAAAAGCCATTTTTGTTATATGTGACTCAGGATTCAAGACAACTTGGCTAGATCCTCAGCTGGTGTAAACTGGTGTAGTCAATGGAGCCATATTGATTTAACTAGCTACGGATCTGGTCCCAAAACATGCAACAGGACAGTAGAATAAGCAGGTACATGCAGTTTGGGAAACAACAAGAACTTCATCAGCCTGGTGAGCTCCTCAGCCAGCTTTTTTCAAACTCTTGGATGTAAGTTATCCAGATGTGCTGATTTGAAGACTTTAGTAACCGCTGTTCAACATTCTCCTCAGTTAATATAGGAATGAAAGATATTTTGTCATCATTATATGATACATCATCTGGCTTTTTCCTAAATACAGAACAGAATTATTTTTGAACACTTCTGCTTTTTTCTGCATTATTATTTATAATTCCACTATTTCCATTTAGTAATTGATCAGTTGTTAGAGTTCCCTTTGTTTCTGATATACTTAAAAATTCCTTCTTATTGTCTTTAAGTCTGCTAACCATAGATTTTTTCTTTTGTCCTTGTGCTTTTCTAAGCAATTCTCTACAATTTCTAGCTTCTAACATGTATTCATTGCTATCAACTTCCCCTCTCTTACATTTGTTATATGTAGCTTTTTATTTTTTATTGCTGCTTTCACTTCCCCTTTAAGCAACACTGTTTTTTTTAACCAGTGCGGCCTTCTTTCTTGATTGTGAGATTGCTGATTTTGGGCATCTAGTAAAATATTTTTAAAATATTTCCAATTATTATTCACATTTTTCTATTTAAATTCATTCTCCCAGCTGATTTGGCTCATAATTGTTTTCAGCATTGTGAAAATGGCCTTTGTAGAGCACCAAGTGTGTGTGTGTATATATATATATATATTACTAGTTGGGACTTTATTCTGTTTGCATACAACAAATGTAATCAAGTCATGATCATTGCACCTAAGCAACCACTAACTTTTAGCTCTGTGATTAATTCCTCTTTATCTCTCAAGTTGAGGTCTAATATAGAATTCCCCTGTGTTGGATGGAACACTTGAGTAAGGAAATTCTCATCTATAATTTTTAGAAATTCCGTGGACGTTTTAGTATTGGCAGTATATATCACTGAGATTGAAGTCCCCAATAAATATGCAGTTTTTTCCTTACACATTATAGAAAGGTTTATAAGGAGATGGTCATCCTGTTCTCTAGTGTGATTTGGTGGTCTCTAGCAATTACCAGCTAGTACTTCATCTTGTGCCTTATCTGTTAGAACATTGATCTGTAAGCATCTGAGATCATTTGCTTCTGAGCTGTCAGGGACTTGGAAATGGGTAATGTCATTTCTGACAGAGTGCCACTCCCCCTCTCCTTTTGTGCACTCAGTCCTTCCTAAATAGGTTATAAGCTGTGATTTTGCAGTCAAAAATGTGAATCTTCCCACCAATAATACCAATTAGATTGAATTTATCCTCATAAATAAGCAATTTCAATTCCTCTTGTTTATTACCAAGGCTCCCAGCATGAAATTCTTGTCTTCATTTCCCTTGGGCATGATTAATTTCGTTCTTTGACATCTTGATTGTATACCAAATGAATATTCATGTCTTCCCCCTTTTCACACTTAATTTTTGTGGTTTGCTTAATTCCCTCCTAGTCTAGCCAGCCTGTCCCTGATAAGATTGGTTCCCCTCTGACTGAGATGGAAGCAACCAAACTATGCAGCCCTCCCTACCCAAAACAGGTTGGCCAATGTTCCACAAAACCAAAACTTTCTACCTTAAGCCACTTGCCTAGCCAGCAGTTCAATCCAAAATCTTCTGTCTTCCTTTACTCATGGGACAGGAAACATCTCTGAGATTGCTTGAACATGCTCTCCTTCAGCCCCTGTAGAGTTCTACGAAGTTGTCTATAATCTGAGATGTAGCAAATGAAGCAGTGTTGTTAGGCTAATATGCACCATCACCAGTGGAGCCTTGTTCGCTGATTTCAGAAGCCTATCCAATCTTACGGTCACATCTCATGTCATGGCTCTGGGAAGATAACACACCCTCCTGTTGTTCGCTTGTCCCTTGCAGAATGTTCTTTCCATTCTCCTTAGAATATAATCCCTAACAAAGATTATCCATCTTCTTTGGCTGGATGGAGATCTCTTGATAGGCATGCTTGATGGTCTTGTGGGTTAGGCTGAATAGCCATTCTCAGGTATGTCCTTTACAGCCCTCTGTTTCATACAACCAGCTAGATCTTCAGAAACATTTTCTGCAGTTTCCACATTGAGAATCTGAAGATGACTGGATACTTCTAGCTATGTGGAATTCCTCTTGATCCATTTTTCTTTGGTAAGCACAACCTGTGCATTCTCATCTGCTTCAAGTCATGCAGAATGCTACTTGATCCTTTCGCCTCTGTTGGTTTTGAGTTGCCAAGCATCATCTTTCTGGTTCCTTGGTCAGCAGTACCTTTCTTTCTTGGACCTAGGGTGAGGATGTTCCTGAATCTGGATCTCCAAGTACTCTTTGGCCTCACTGATGATCTGCAGTGTCAATACTTGTCCTTTCAAACCACAAATCTTTTCTTCCAGCATAATCACCAACTTGCACTTCATAAACAGTGTGACCACTGTGTATAAAAAGGGTGACCATTTATATCACTGTTGTTACCACTGTTACACAATTCCCATAAATCTTGCACAAAGTATGCCATATAAAGTATAAAACAAAAAAGTAATGAATTGCTAGGTATGATTAGCCTGTTAATATTAATCATCTATGTATCTGAAGTTATGAATGTTGGCTATGTATCTATATCTCAAACCTGTGTTGTATGCCTGGGTGACATTCCACAGATAGATTTACATCAGGGATAGAGAGCTATGTATTGATGGCCCGTTAAGGACACTGAGCTCTCACAATGGGCCATTGAAGAATCTCATCCCACCCAGTAAACTCTTCCTGAGGATGCCTCAGACAGCAAGGCGCAAATGGCCGTCCCTGTGATTCAGCAAACCATATAAGGACATCTTGGGCCAGTAGCTTTCCATATACACGGGGTGTGGGCTTTGCTTGGGACAGTAAATTTCCATGCACATGGCAAAGGATATAAAAGACACCTGAGACACCTCCATTTTGCCTCTTTCCAGCTCTAATTCTCTGGACTGTGGATTTACAACTAAAAGAAGTATTCTGAACTATGGACTGAGGACCTTCCAATCTTTTGAAAGTTACCAGAGAGACTTTTGCAAGCCAGCAGTCTATTCCATCACTGCTACAAACCTGATATAAGGACTTTGCAATCATTTGCATGGATATGATCTATTAACCACTTATAAGTCTCTTCTTTTATTAATAAAAGCTTTAGTTATTTTACTAAGGATTGGCTGGCAGTGTGATATTTGGGTAAGATCGGAGATATAGTTTGACCTGGGGGTAAGTGTCTGATCCTTTGGAATTAGTAAGAACCTCACATATGGTGAATTGGGTTTTCAGTAACCTCTCATTATATTAGGCCTGTTTGTCTGGATTGGAGCCAAGGGCTGGAATGCCTAAAGCGGAGTGTGTTGGCTTCTGGTTAACTGGTGGGGTACAGCAGAAACTCCTTTGTTATTGGCTTGGTGAATCTAATTATAGAATAAGCCACCAGTTTGGGGGGATTGTTTGCCTTATTTATTGCCCCACAAAACTCTCCTAATCATCTGCTCAGGGGTTCACCAAGAAACTGACTTCTGTAGTAAGCCTTACTCTTTTGCTCCCCTCGCTTGCTAACAGGATGGATTAATCACTCAGAGAGTTCAAGCACTGGACTGATCACAGATCCAAGGGTCCCAGCCATGTGGTCCCCACAAAGACACCAAAAAAAACAGACTAGTCTCACCTGTTCTGTACAAGGGATCCAACACCCAGCCACACAACCTTCACAGAGAGCAAACAAACAAACAGACCAAACGCATAACTCACAGAGACCCTCTATCTCCAAGCACAAGATCAGCAGTTATCCCCTCCAAAACTCCCCCGTTTGCCTATCTTTGAACCTTGGCAAGCTAAGAATATTGATTTCTATATGGGTAAATGTAAGGTCATATACATCTAGGTAAGAATAATGGAGACCACACTTCCAGGATCACAGAATCATAGAATATCAGGGTCGGAAGGGACCTCAGGAGGTCATCTAGTTCAACCCCCTGCTCAAAAAGCAGGACCAATCCCAGTGGGAAGCAGTTACTCGGAAAGAGATTTGGGGACAATGATGGATAATCAGCTGAACATGAGATGCAATGCTTGGATGAAAGGGCTAATGTAATCCTTGGATGTTTAAACAAGAGAATATCAAGTAGGAGGAGGGAGGTTATATAACCTTGGTATTTGGCACTGCTGGAATACAGTGGCCAGTTCTGGTGTCCACAATTCAAGAAAAGTTGGAGAGGCTTCAGGGAAGACCCATGTGAATTAATAAAGGTCCGAAAAACATGCCTTATCATGACAGACTTAAGGCACTCAACTGATTTAACTCAGAGAAGAGAAGGTTAAGGGATGATTGGATCACAGTCTACACAGGTACACAGTCTCTCTATCTACCTGGGGAAAAGCAAACTGATAACAGAGGGCTCCTCAATCTAGCAGACAAAGGTATAACAAAATCCAATGGATGGAAGATGAAACTAGACAAAATCAAACTAGAAATATGATGAATATTTTTAGTAGTGAGGGTAATTAACCTTTGGAACAATTTACCCAGAATTCTCCATCACTGGAAATTATTAAGTCAGAATTGGATGTTTTTCTAAAAGATATACCCTTCAACCATAGCTATGAAGCAGGAATTAAATCAGGGAAGTCCTGATGATCAAAATGTTCCCTTCTAGCCTTAAAATCTATGGATTTGTCTCTAGTTTCGGGGTTATTTAGACCAGTGGTTCTTATTCTTTTCCATACTGTAACCCCGTGTTACAACAGAAAAAATATTTCAGAACCTCCCTCATATCTAGCCACAAAGAAAGAGAGGGTGGCCCTGCCCCCCAGACTGAGAATCCATGAGTTAGCATTTGAGATAAGTCAGTGGAGGGACAAACATTTTTATAGAATAAATCAGAAGCCTACCAAGTTACAAGGAAAGGGTTAGACATTTCTTTAGAATAAATAGCTACTGTAACTCTTGTGGCATCTGATGTACAATCTATGCTTTGGATTAACATTTAAATAGTCATTACCTTTTCCTACAGTCTGCATTTATGAAGAAAACACATTTTCTACACAGGAATTTTCAACAATGGCATTAAGTATTACTGGCAGACGACATAGTTTAAAATGATATACCAACCTATATGATGAATGAAACAGTTGTTAGTCTGCTCTGCTTCTTTCTAACAGAAGGACAAAAAAAAATCTTATGCACAATGGTAAAAAAAAACTTAGAAGGTAATCTACCTTATCGAGATGCAAAATTTACATGAAAAATTGATATAACAAGATTATTTACATTCTTTAGTCATTAAGGATAAAGAGGGTGCTTACTGACCTATTTTTCTAAACAACAAATTGAAAATCCTCTGTGATAAAATCTGTCTGCACCGTGATTTCCACTTCTGTCAGATACTACAGAAAAATGGCGTCGACTTGGCATATCTATCTACTCAGTGACTGATTTGTGTTCTTTGCAATTTAGATACTCAGCCTCTCTTTCAACTCTACATGTCTATTACATTTGCTACAAATTGTATTAAGGGAGCATGTGTTTGGGGAGACTGGAATTATAGCCTAGAAAGCCAGATAGCCCAGGGAGATTGTGTTTCTCTACCCAAATGTTTAGAACTAGGGCTGTCTGGGTTGAATTTGGAGCTATACGGAATTTGTAGCCAGGGTATTTGCTGAGTCTAGGTCTCACTCCTGCTGTTGTAAAAGGCTCTGAAGTCATATATGATCTCATTTACTCAAGTATTATAATGGTTAACTCCACTGACTTAAAATATATATATTATTGCATACATACATATTTTAAGCAATGGAATTACACCACCATAACACTTGAGAGAATGAGATCAGAACTGGCTCAAGAGCCTTTTACAGCAGCAGGAATAATATAACATTTAATGATATGCAAGGATGTAGTGAGGAACAATCAAGCCCCCTGATAACACTTTTATAAACTTTGCTGGGGGCAAGGTTTTGCAGTATATCTTGAGTGATACAGAGTACATGTTCCACTTAGTACTCAGATCACATTTTCTATGACCTTTTCTCTGAAATTTGGTGCCACTGATTTTCCATATTATAATAACCACATGCAGCTCAGTTCTCAAATTAACTACTCTGGAAAGAAGAAGGGGTGAGTCAAACCTGTTGATCCAGGAAGTTTAGCTATTATAACCTGATGCTTACATTATTAAGCTATCCCATCCAGCAATAAGATTAGGGTAATTAATATGAGCGCGAACATGTGGAAAAATAACAGCAGCTTGTACACTGCTAATGTTAATATAGCCTAGGAAGTTCGTTTAGGATGTGTGATGGTTCAACAGGTGTTCTAACGGCAATCAGTTGACCAGTTTATGGGAATGACTACCACAGAAAATATCAATGCAAAGAGGGAAAAAATTAGTGCAAGATGCTTGAAACATCAAGATGCAGTAGGCAGGACAGAGCTGCTGATGAGTGAGCTCAAGCATACAGTATGGAGATCTCGGGGCTGAGTGAAGTGTCATGGTCAGGAAAGGATAATAAAAAGACTGGAACATACGCCATCTGGTATAACAGAAGGGAGGATGGGAAGCATCAACAGGGAGTTAGAATTGCTAGGGAAAGCCAGACGGTGAAAGCATTGATTAAGATTATTTTCCTGATTAGGTGGTACTCTTTGATTTATCTGCTGGTGAAGGAAGAGCAACAAACATTACTGTGCAAGAACTGTGTCTACCAGGGAGCTGAAATTGAATCTGAACCTGGGAAGGGCAGAAATTCTGCACACAAAGTTGGTAGAAAGCGTTAAGCAGAAGCCGCAGTCCCTCATGGAGAAGGGAAGGCTTCACATACCAGGGCAGAAGAAACTGCTATAATTTGTGGCAGTATAATGATTCACATCTCTCTAAAACAGGAAGCAGGACATGTGGGGACACTGAGGAGCTGTGGGGAAAAACACAAAAGCAGCAACAGTATCCGAGACAGGAGGAGAAATTCTGGAAGTAAAGAGGAAGTATAAGTGATCACTTAGGCCAAAAAATATTTGACTCGGGGCCAAATCAGCAACTGGTGTAAACTTGTGTAGCTTTCATGACTTCAATCTATGCCCATTTACACCAGCTGAGGATCTGATCCATTATTGAGGTGATAGGGGCTAGAAGGTGGACGAGTGAATGTAGTATTAGGGAATCAGATTAGAAGCAAAGAGACTGCTAAATAATACACCCGAAACCAATGAAGAATAAATGTGGGTTGGAGCAGTGCAAAGACCATCTGGCACTAAATTTATTAGAGTAACTTCAATACCTACCTAACTGAATGGTGCCACCTGTTGCAGATGAGAAACCAAGAAATAAAGTCAAGGAATTCAGGGAAAGGAGTTGCAGAGAACACTATCATTGGCATCAAACTATCAGTGGGTAACATGATATGCCGCTAAAAGAGGGAGCAAACCAGCCACGAAGGGAAAAGGCACCAAAAGAGTGGCAGGGAGATACAGAAAAGGGCAGCAAGGAAACCCACAAGGGCTGCCTAAAATAAAACACTGATAGTATATTTGTAAAGCTCAAGAGGTGCATGCAGTACAATGGGACCTGTGGACTCTGATGACACAACGTTGCTCCTCTCCTGACACTAAAGTTGTGTGAAAAAATCTCACTACCCCAAACTCTGGAGAAACAAACAAACAAACAAACAAGCCATGCCTTTAGTGGTTTAAAATAAACAAGCAAAATGTTCTAAGCTCAGCTTTTCCCCCAAAACCAAAGACGTTTTATATAACTAGAAAACTACAATTTAAAGAAAGTCCTGGTTTTCGCATGTGAATAGTCAGAAAATGAAAAATGGTAGATTTCCTCAGTTTTACCCACCAATAAACACCCCTTCCCATTCTTCTCTGCTCAGAAATCTCGTCAGCAGATTTTGACCAACTTCCATTTTCACTAATTAAACTGAATACAGGTTAAATATGACATATATAGGTTAAGTACATTGCAAAATACAATATACAGTCAGATACACTGATGCAACAGAATAGACAGGTATAAATTCACATCCCTTTTCCTTTGAATTAGCTGAATGGGAATAGCACCAAATATTAAAAGTATTACATTCTTCTATTCAATAAAGTTGTGCCGAATAGAATTATCACCTTGAAATTACAGGGTAAAACTCCCTATACAAAAACAGATTAAAGACAAATTAGACTGTGGGCCAGGTCACTATGATTGTTAATTAGTGATAATGGAAATACAATTAGCATAATGAGTTCCAATTACTGTGTATGGAGAAATATGAGCATACTGCTTTCATAAATCTTGGTTCCAGGAAAAATAAAATGCATCTGGTTTAACAAAGCATGCCCTTCTCCTCTGCACAAAGCTTCCTGGTAAATATCTTTTTATGAAGCTAAACCTTTCTTCTGATGGGTTGTGCTTCAGAAAAAAATGCGACAGAATGGATTACCCTGTCTGATAGCTGAGCAGTTTTGTATTAGCTTGGCTTCTGTTTTAAGCTTCCTAGAAAATCTTACCATCTGTTTTCTCAATCCTGGGTTAAACAACAGAAGACAAAATCATAGACCATTACATCAAATTTACTTATTGTCTTTGAAATATCTAGGGTTTTCCCCCCATTTCCTCTTTTTCTGCTTCTGATAAACTGTGAAATTGGAAAGCCAATTATATTCACATATTTACGCAATTCTGAACAGCTTTTCAAAACTCAGTGCAAAAATGAGTTGATGAAAGACAACAGCTTTACAAATAGCAGCAGCATGTCTGATGGTTACTTAATGAAGATATTTTTTACAGAGTCACTCACCACAGTGCAGATATTTATTTCCATACCAACCTGACATCTTTGCAGGTTTGTAGGAACAAACTTGCTAGATCTACTGTATAATCCACTTGCCTAACTTTTAAGAACATTATAGGATTATAAATACCTTCCAGGGCTGTGTGTGTTTGGACTTCAAGGGAACTCAAATAAAGCCCAAAAGAAATGTGCTTGTAAACCTGAATACACAACACTACTCAAGTTCCTGTAGAACCCAAATTTTTGACTGCTAGCTGGCCTATTCTTGTCTCATGACTGAATGGAGGTGGGGATAGCGTTCTCCTTCAGTTCCGGCACAACCCATCTATGAGTCCAAGAACAGAAAGATAAAGGCTAGCTATGTGAGGACTGTAGTTTTGGGTGTGCATAATTTTAAATGGGTTTCCAAGTCCTTGCCATTTGCACATGACCTTCAGCCTCATACCAGAGGGGAAAGCGGGCAAAGAGAGAGCGAGAGAGTTAGAACTCTTCTGGATGAATTAAGAGAAGGGAAAGTAGGGATTGCTCAGCCAGTCATCCAGAACTGCTTGTGATATTGGGGTGCATTAGATTCATACTGGGGAGCTATAAGGGTGATAGTGGGAATTGTAAGTAGAAGAAAATAATGGATGGTTCAACAATAGATGGACTTTTTTTGACATCTGGTAAACTGCAGTTAATACAAGTAAGACTGTTTATCTGCACCATGTGGACTACATGTGTTTATCTGTCTAAATGTAAAGGGAATTCTCCTCTCTCATGATGATGATGATGATGATGATGATACTTAGCACTTAGACAGAACAATCAGGCCAGGCTATATTTGGGGGATTGGAAGGCCCAGAATATAGCCATGCTGTGATTCAGCCATGAAAAATACCATGGTAACAACCATTTGCACTGTATTTTCAGCCCCATAAAGACTACTGAAACACAGGGTAATGGTTATTTGGCAGGGAATTCAGGAGGGAGCATTGAGAATGGATAGCAGCCTGCTCTGGGACTTCAGCTTGTTGGGGTTGGTTGTGGCCTGTCTCTATCTACAGCTACTCAAGGTGACTGTGTGAATTCTGCTCTGCGATGGTGTGAAGAAGAATCCAATTGACGATGAGACCATTGCCTTCATAGCTGCTACCTGTTTCATAGTTTGAATAAAGTTACTTTCATAGACAGTTATCTACTCTGCAGATCCACTCTGCCTTGTGTCCATATTGGGTACTTTGGCAAAAAAAGTGGGCAGAACTAGCATGGAATCTCTCTCTGCTCATGTGGAAAGTGTGAGCAAAACACCGGGAGAGAGTCTTACGAACGTGCACCACCACCATACCACCACATAAAGCCAGGTCTGGTCCTTTGGTCCAGCCTGTCCCCTGCATTACACCACAGCTTGGGGGGGGGGGGGGGAAGGTGAAATCAGAAATGCCTTTCTCACTGGGAGTAATGCTGCCACCATGGCTTTTTCCGCCCTCCTGCCACCACCCTTTCTGCTTTTGACCGATTCCCACTGCCCCTATGACAAATATTGGGTGTGATCCTTCAACCCTTACTTATGTGAACAGCCCTTCCTCTTGTGAGTAGCTCCATCATCTTCATATAAATTCATTTGCATCAGTAAGAAATGCAGGACGGGGCTATAATTATTACCTCAATATTTATTCCTATTAGGAAACACTATTCCTATTAGGAAACATTCCTCCAGAACCTGGAATGGAACCCAAGAATCTTGAGTCTCACCATTCCAGGGCTGTCAGCAAATACCTGTGAAACCCACTAGGAAAGTGTTTGTCTCATCCCCATCCAGTCCACATAGTGAATGACAGCCTACTATTGCCATCAGTTACTCTATTAGCTCAAGAGGCAGAGGTCTGTAGGATGGATCTGAGGATTCCAACCCTGCTGATAAACCGTGTGGGTGTCAATATGATGCCACGTGATATTTCAGTTTGTTCTTTTGCAAACCTAGGAAATTACATACATACAACCAAAAGTACCCACTACACTAAAAGAACATTATTAAGGTAAGAGCCCTGTGGAAAAAATAATATCTGATTATGTAATTAAATACTGTATTACAATATATACACACAGAGAGGCTGAATAAATTTTTCCCAGACAACTTTAGTTGCATTTCCTAACATTTGCGTGCTTGTCTTTGCAATTTTAATAATTTTCTTTTAAAATAGTTTTGTGTGCATAATTATTTATATTTGTATTATGGTGGACTTAGAGGCTCCAATGAAGTTTGCTCTAGGCATTATGCCTACTCATAGCAGAAGACAGTCCGTACAACAACAAACTTACAATATAAATAGACAAGTGAGGCAAAGGGTGGGAAGGGAAATGGAGGCACAGAGCGGTGAAAAACTTCTGTAGCAATATACCGAGCATGTCAGTCCTGAATCCCAGTCCTGAGCCCTACCCACCAGACTACAATGCAACTAAGTCAATAACATGTGGTTTGTGAAAGCAACCAAAAACTAGCAGTATTTGGTTGTGGTTGTGGATTGAATAGTTTTTCCTCATGTGGCATTTTCTTACTGTGGCTGAACTGAAGAGTTTAGTGGGACAAAATGAAAATGAGTCCCTGAGTAAACCTAACACTAATACTGACAGCAGCGCAGCTTCCAGTGGTCCAAATTCTGCTCTCAGTTACTCTGGTGTAAATCCAGAAACTCCATGTTACTCTGGATTTATAGCATTGTAACTGAGAGCAGAATTCAGTCAAATATTTCCATGACCCAAATGATCTCAATCTAAAAACCAATTCTATATGGCAAGGGATACATACAGTCATCACTTCCAAGAACAACTTTCAAATAATAGATCTGTCCATCTCTTTGTGGGGGAACTGAAGAAGAGCTCTGTGTAAGCTCAAAAGCTTGTCTCCCACCAACAAAAGTTGGACCAATAAATGATATTGCCTTGCATCTCCTTCTGTGCAATATTCATGGTTGCTTAGTATAGTAAATGATGTCATAAGCCGACATAGGTTCGATTAATATAAAATTATTAGACGAACTTGTTTTCCTTAAAACTAGCCCACCAGTAATAGAGATAGACATAATACATTTTGACATAAGTGATTCTAAATTGCATTCATTATAGTTCTTTTGGGTATAAACTACTCTGCTTTGTCACTATGTGGAAATTAAAGCCAACCATAAAATACTTTAAAAACCCTCCACAAACACAAGTGTTAGACCTCCACCCCTCATCTCCATCGCATGCTGTTCAATGAATACTTACCATTACCTGCATATCAGTTCTCTCTTACATGCTTAAGTATTGATAGATTGCATTGATCTATTCTAAGACTAGCTGGAACCTGTGACATTTGGCCAGTGATTGGTAAATGAACTTGGAATATTTCACCCACGCAGGTGAGATTACATTTTATTTAGACTGAATTTGTTGCACCCTGTAAACCTGATAGATACTGTTAATCTTTTCAGCTAGCTCCTATGGGTAATCACCATAGAATACTGACTCTCTATTGTAATCGCTGAGTTCATGTCACCCAATATAATTATGTACACTCTATTGGAATCTATGAAATAGGCAAGTTGGCTACAAAAGCACCTTTTCCCAAACTGCTTTCTGATTTATGTTGAGCTGTCAGGGAGCTTATGGTAGTACTGAACTCTGTTTAGAACTTAAAAGACATGAAACTTGGCAGATACTGAACATAACTCAGATTTAGCTATTTCTTGTTTATTTTTTCCTCTGCAGTATCTTCAAAAAGAGATTAGCTAACACATTCAGGGGAATGGTGTAAGGGATAAACTAAGTGCAGAGTTTGGACACGGCGTCCTATGAGGTGTCTTCTAGCCCTAACCGCTTTGATTCTATGCTTCAATGGTACATTTTTCAACTGTGCCTTGATCTTTGATGACATATTTTTAACTTAGTAATGTTCTTTCAGACTGCCTCAATACCATAAAATTGCATTATTCAATAAAAGAAAGACTTGTCAGGCCCCATCATGCCTCAGCCATTTCAGATACTTTTTCTATGGGCAACTGTGGTGTTATTTGCCAAATATAAATGAAACCCAGATTATTAATGACTGCCCATCAGGCCACATATTTTAATGCAGGGAGTTCACTATTATTAGGGAGACACACACACACTCCCAAAATCTACCCTAGTTAGTGTAAAAAACTCCAAAATGGCTGACACGTTCTACCATATAGAAATCACAAACTTCTAAATTATAGCTTTTGCATTCTTCGCCTTGGATGTTTATGGCATTTCATACTATTCTCTTGCAGTGAATATTGTCTTTAAAGGCCCTGAGCCTGCAAACATCTCTCACGTGCTTAATTTAATACACATGAGTAGTCTCACTGAACTCAAATACTCAGTGAGCTGGTTGTGGTTCCTTGAGGAAACATAGCCTAAAAACTATGCCAGGTGGTACTGGATCCCCAGCAACTGCCTGCCTCTTGAGAGGAGTCAGAGTGGAGTAGTGCTCTGGCCATGCCCTGTACTCAGGGATAGGGGCTGGTACAGGAGCATCACAATATAATTCTCAGCTGGTGAGATCCAGCCAGGGGAATTCTCAGCTGGTGAGATCCAGCCACTTCCAGCCCATTTGTACCATCAGTCTGGTGCAAACCGGCCAGAGTAGGCAGATAATCTGGCCCAAGGTTTCTACCACAACATTAACTTGGCTGTACTGACCCTCTGCTATATTTTACATTCACAATGTCCTTGTTAAATATATGCACTAGGGAATGTGGCCGAGGTAATGTTGCATTAGAAAAACTTAAACTGTTATCATTTTCTGAAATTTAAGTCCTTGATTTTTCAATCCTAACACTGCATTCATTCTGCTTTTAGTAGTGAATAAATTATTGTGTTAACTGGATTGATTTAAATGACACAGGTATCAGTTTCAGTCCATGATCTATTGGCTGTACTGTGTATTAAGGCATTACAGACTAAATTCTGCCCTTATTGCTCTTGCTGCCACATGGAAGGCCTGGTCTATACTTATAGGTAAGGTCAACATAGATACAGTGCTCAGGAGTGTGAAAAATTCACGAACTGACCTAACCCGCAGTGTAGACACAGCTATGTCAATGGAGGAATTATTCCATTGACCTAGCTACCACCGCTTGGGGAGGTGTATTAACTACACTGACACTAAACAGCCTTCCATCGCCGTAGGAGGCGTCCACAATATGGCGCCATAGCAGCATACTACAGCAGCTGTGATGCTGTTGTGCCCATAGTGTAGACATGCCCTAAGTCAGTGAAGAATTTGATCTCACTACCCTAAGCAATTATTTCACTCCTTCCACTTATTTTGATCTTGTTCTTCCCTAAGAACTAGAATCCTGTTCACTGGAAGAAGAATCTTTGGGCGTCTCCCAGAATAAGGATTAGGATTTACTAATCTACCTCCTCCCCTTTATCCTAGATTCCCTAAAACAGCCTTTTGGTAGGCTTGTTTAGTATTCGGTTTTATACACAAGACTCTAGTGTAATATCTCTGCACTGCAGCCTCTATCTATGCCTAGATGGTATTTCTGATATAACTCTTGCCCTTGATACACTCTGGTGGATCTATGCTGGTTTAGAACCTTGTGCAAGTGGTCCCAGCAACAGAAAGGTCCCTGGGTAAAAAGTAGTTGAACTTTTTGTTGCTGCAAGTTGGGGATGTACAGGACCAGGGCATTCCCCAGAGTAGCCAGTATTTGCTAGGCAGGAGCCTGGCAGGAGCCCTTGGGGATGCACTAAATGGTATTCCCTGGGCAGCCTCATATTAAGCTACCCAGCTACAGTCCAAAGCTATCCACCTTCACAAAAAACCAGAGGGAAGCAGCAGCAGTAACTGAACCTGCCATTCGCCAGAGTGAGTGTCCCTCTGCTTGAGCAGGGAGGTATAATTTACACCTCTAAGTGCCAGCCCTAGTGAATCTTGCCCAGTGACTCCTAGCTCAGCTGAAATCTCTATATGTTTATCTGCATGCTTTTTATATCACACAATATTGTTTATCTCTGTGGAACAGCCCTTTTATGTCTTGCTTTCGTGATGTTATAGATGCACATCATAATATCATAATGAAAGAAGCACCGTGCTTAGATTATGTAAATATTTTAATGATCTAGCAGGCAAATAACAAATTTAAGAGAAATATAATTATCTTTAAATCCCTTACATTGTAAATGTTTGCTTTTAATCCTCCACATAACCTTATTAAAAATTTCAAGATGGATACATTCTCCCATTGAATCTGACAAACATCTGGTTTACAATAGAATCATGCGATGAAATTCCATCCAGAACACCATTTGCTCTTCAGTTTGTTTTCACCCACTATCATTCATATCACAGAACTTCTGTGCTTTGTCTGGGACATAAGACAGTACAACAATATTTTTTTATTAGAAATAATGCATGGTTCTCTCTTTTATAGAATTTAAATTTGCTATCTCAGGTTATGTGTAGTCAAATATATTGACAGCCTCCCTTGTGAGTTCTGCTGACACTTGGGTTTAATTGTAGTGAACTTTGAATTCCCATCTTAAGGTCAGTTATTAACTATTGATGGATTCTCCTTTCCTCCACTTAATGTTAACCAAGATAGATGGGAATGGCAAAGAAATTTTTCAGAGCCATAGCTTTTGTGAGATATCTTATACTCCTCTCATGTGACAAAGCAAAAGCACTTTTCTAAAGGTAGTGATCATTCATACTCAGAAAGAAAATGGAACAACACAACACACCACTGACTCTCTCCTTGTGTTTTTCACACCGTATTACTTTTCCAGAAACAAAGTCCCATATGGTACTCATTAGAAAAGAAACATTTCCTTGGGTAACAACCTTGGATACCAACCTTGAAAGCAAATGAAGTCAGTAGGCAAAAGAACGACCAGTGCGCAAACACACTAGCAAGTTACGCTGATAAACAACTCTGCTGTTTTGGGTTTCCCAGAAGGAAAAAAAGTACCCCTCAGAGATTTATAAACACATACATAATAAATGGGAGGCTGAAGTTTAAACTGTTATGAAGCATTCTCTACTCTGCTTCCGAGATCCTCTGTGATTTAAAGAGATGACATTTACTGTGTGCAGGCCTATTATTCAGAATGACTGTTTGTGTATAGACAATATTTTAAAATGGCTTTCTGTAGATGAAAAATTCTTAAGTCAGAAAAAAACAGTTTAAATAGGTAACACTCTCCCAGTTTCGATGGCTATAAGTCTCACTGCCTTGCCATATGAAAACTGCAGGGGAGGGGGAAGCCTGTATGCACCATTCTCCCTCTGCCATCTTAGCAAACAGGAGAACTGGGTTTGAACCCACACACTCATTGCAAATCTGAGAGTTAAATGAAAGAATGCTGTAATAGCTTTCCTATCTCAGAACAGAGTGGATGCAACAGTCCAGTCCAGCTGCTGACACTGACAATCGCTCAGAGTGAGGATTCCATTTTTATACATTTTAACTTCTTTCAACTCTGCAATGTAAAAATGTTATTAATGGTGGGTGAAATCTTGGCCACGCTCAAGTCAATGGCGAAACTCCCATTGACGCCAAAGCGACCAGGATTTCACTCATTGTCTTTAAATATAATTGTGCAACCATTGCCTAGATTGGCCCCTTTGAGATTCCTTTGACCAGTGAGACTACTTATTTATGCAAACATATCCATCTTTATTATCTTGTGTTCCCCCAAAACACACACATACACACACACACACTCCACTCCAGTGTCCACTTACCTGCTGTGCCTCATGTCATAATCTTAGACTGTGATCTCCCTGGAGATAGGAATTGTCATTTGTATGGCGCCTAGCACAAAGGGGCCCGGATTCCTGACTGAGGCCTCCACACGCCGCAGTATCACTAATTAATAGTAATATTAACCAGAATTAAATAAAACACTTAGGGCTTGCTTACAACACGAAGCAGCAAGCAGGGGTGTGACTCTGCCCCACACAAGCCTGCCATGCACTAAGTGTCTGTGTAGACCCTGCTGAAGTACCCTAACACTTTGATCTACTCCTGTTTCAAAGCAGGACCGATCAAAACACTGTGAGGAACTGCTAGTGCAGAGCAGCAGGGTCCACACAGACACTTAGGGTATGTCTACACTGCAATGCTCAAGCCTAACCACCCTTGTATCCACACTGCAATTGCACTAACTCAGGGATGGGTCACAGGAGTCTTCAGGCCTGTAGGATCTGAGATCGAGTCAAGCCGGTACCCAGGGCCTGAGCCCTATTGCCTACAGCCAGAAGTATCCCACAATTCCATCAGACAACTGGCCTAGTCCTCTCTATCCTAACGATCTGCAGTTCACGTTATTGAAAATGGAACTCACGCCCTCTTCCCTCCCCACCCCCCAGGTGAATGGCAGCTGCTCAGGTCAGTGTTAACCCATTCTCTTCTGATCACCAATCTGCAAGAACAATATCAGAGAGCCTCCTGGGTTTGCAATGGAGAAAGAACTGATCAAGCCTTTTGCAAAGTGAGCTACTTCATGGACATGGGAGCACAGCCAGATTTTGGTGAATCTCTGGTGCAAGGCCAGTAAACAGTGGATTTCCGCAAAAGCACTAGGAATGACCACGCATATCAGCAGATAACTAAAAAGCTGGCAGCTCTGCAGATTCTTCTGGACAGATGATCAGTGCAGGGAGCAAATTAAGAGGCTGAAGAGCAAGTACCAGAAGATCAGGGACAAGAACCGCAACTTGCCAACAGCATGCCCATTTTATTATGACTTTGACCAGGTTCTGGTCGTGATGACTTGATCAGCACGGATGGTGCCCTGCTGGCTCCTGCATGCAGCATGGGGACTAAGGGGAGCCAGCAGCAGGCTCCCAGTGAGGAGAATAAAGTGACTCTTTTAATGAAACCAGTCCCAGAGCAGGCTGTGGATCAGGATCAACAGCAAATTCTTGGTCCCTAATCTGAAGAGCTGTTTGATTGCCTCCCCCACAACAAACAGCCCACAGCTGAGCCTGCAGAGAACCCATTAGAGACAGAAGCCACCCCAGAGCCCGGGTGTATGACTCAAATTTAAGGTTTATTATTACAGTAATGGGAGGGATTTCTGCTGTAAGAAGCAATGCAAAAATGATAAGCCCCAGGTACCAGCATTTTGCCACTAATGGCAGACCATATCACAGCACCTAGGCGTTCCTTCCTCCCCGTCTCCCCTACCATGTGGACTTGGAATTTCAAACATTCATCAACAGCTATAAAGGTTATTTTAACTGTTACATCACATGTTTGCTAGGGTCAGTCTTATTTTCCTTTCAGTAAAAAGAAATTTGCCACTCTGCAGTCACTCCTCCTGTGTCTATGGAGCTGCCTGTAAATGGTGAACTGAGTGTTCATGTTTGGGAAATGGTATTCTATTTCCAAATCTAGTCCATGTCAGTTAGAAGTAATCCAGGCAGTCCGCAGGCCACAAAACCATTTCTCCAAAGTATGAGCGGGGTGTCAGTTTTTCCCCAGAGCTGTGCTGGGTACAGAATGGAATAAAGATTTAATTTATTTATTTTAGCATGTTTGTGTAGAGCAATAACAGGCGGTAAGCCATGTGTGAGCTAACAGCATCATGCTCATTCCCTCATGGATTTTGACCCAATCCTGGCTGCTGAGAGCTGCAAAATTTTCCTGAAGCAGGAACTTCAGATAGGTAGTACCACTGCAGGAAAGAGCATCTTTCCCAGGCCCCACAGATAGCTGACTAGCCCACTCCACTCACCAGTGTGCTGTTATAACACTATACATTTGAATACTTCAGCTGCATACTGTGCAGGTTTCCCTCCAGCAGCTTGGAATAATATCTCCCTCTGTGACTAGGTCATCACAAGAATAGTTATGTCTTCCCAAGTAGGAAAGGTCTGAAATGACAGAAAAAGCCTTTTGCAGCAAGGGCGTTACACATACCTGCCCCCCACCAACATATGTCAGTTAGTTATGAAAAAAATTTTAAACAGAAAAAAGTGTACAATTTTAAACTTACCGTTATCTCGGCACTTCTGTCACTGCGATTAACAAGGCAGTGTCCAAAGACAGTCTGAGGACTGAAGCATCCCCTTCACAATATGTGTTGGTTCACTTTAGAAACGTTATATTTTATGTCCTTGAGATTCCACAGTAATTAATTCTGTGCTTCTCCACTGAGCTTGTTCAGACAATAACTCTCTGTTTCTTGCCCCATTTCAGGATCCTCAACTACACTGCATGCTGTTCTTCAGGAACTTGATCCCTGGCCCATGTACCTTCACAGACCATTCCAAAAGGAAACATTTCCATGATGAAGTTATGGTCGACGTTCTCAAAATGGCAGACCAGCGGGTCCAGTACCAGAAGAAGAGGGGCAAAAAACTGGAACAAGGTCATGCTGACAGGCAGGAGGAAAGGTTGTGGCTCACCACCCAACTGGAGGACAGGGTTTCAGCAGGGGACCAGGCACTTACAAAGCAGTTCCTGGTACAGGAACAGAAGCTGAGGTGGGAGGATAGAGCCCAACAGAGAGAAAAGTTTCAGCAACTCCTGACCATTGTGGTTACAAGAGCTCCTGCTTCCTCCCCCACACCACAGCAAGATCACCCTGCAATGTACCTCAGCGCAGCAGTAGCTAGGATGTCTCCATGTTGGGGCAGCCCATGTATTCAGGACTCATGAGCGGCAGGAAAACTTCCTTCTTCCAGCCCTCCCCAGTGGAAATCTCCAACCCCCACACTCCTCCACTGCCCAGTGAGGGGAAAATGTGTGGATGGGAAAGGAGAACTTGGGCCAGGTGACAGGTAGTGGTATGGGGATTGTGTCAGGTATTAACTGTTTCCTGACCTTGTGTGTGTGTGTGTGGTTTTGTAATGGCAGCTGGCCTGCCCAAGACTGAGTGTTTTACTATTTTAAGACCTGTTTACAAATAAAGCATGTTATGTTTTCAAGAAATGTTATTGCTATCACTGTATCACATCATACAACCAGGATTTGAGTTATTAAAGCTAAAACATCTTGAAGAGCAATGAAGCATTAGGACACAAATAGTAGTCCTCTATTTAGCTAGGTACAGCAATTAACATTTTAATAAATTCCATCTGTACACCCACCCATTCATCATGTCATTCAGACTCACATTGCATGGCAATCAAGGCCACACCTCTCCCATGCACTGCCTCCCCTCCAAAAAAATAATGAGCCACTTTCCCCCCACAGGTACATTTGTACAGGTACTATTCCCCCTCTTCCCTTGGGCCATGCGTGTCCATAATGTGAGAACACAAATAACCCCTGACTTCCGCTGCTCAGATGCAACCAGCTCCAGCAGTGGTGGCTGCACTATCCGGCTGAGGGAACCAATCCAGTCTCCCCTCACTGGCCTAGGTCCATTTGGGTGAAAATGGCTCACCTCTGGCTTCACAAAGGTTGTGAAGAGCACAGCAAGCCAAAGTCGTGCAGACAGCATTGATGACACTGGCAACCAAAAGTGTTGTAGGCACCTCCAACGTGATTTTAATCTGCCAAAAGCACATTCAACAACCGTTCTACACCTGCTTAGGGTGTAATTAAACCTTTCTTGCCAGGGCCTCTGAAATCAGGGCACAGTTTCATAAACCAAGGCAAAGGGGGTATGCAGAGTCCTCCGGAATAACAGTGGGGATAGTAACACAGTTATGTCAGTGTCATTTGGTGGGAATAGTGTTCCAGCCTGGCCATGAATATAGATTCCCGAGCGGTGAAAAACTGGCATTGTGGACTTTTCCTGTGCAGCCCACAATGACATTCATAAATCTGCCTGTGTGGCCTACTAGTGCCTGCATAACTGTGGAGCAGTACCCTGTGCAGTTCATGTACACATGTGCTCCTTGAGTAGGGCAAGCAATGGGCCCATGAATCCCTTCCATACCCTGGCACAGTTAGGACACCCCATTCTCCCAAAGCCAGCAATTGCCACTGGGATATCTTTAATGCCTGCCACCTTCTCCTTATTCAGGACAGTACTTAAGCACATGCTTAATAGCTCATTGACTTAATGGGATGTAAGCATGTGCTTAAGTACTGACCAGAATAGAGGAGTATAACTGAATGCCTTTATGTTTTGGTGTCCAACTTTAAACACCTATGACCAGATTTTCAGAGATACTGAACATTAGCTGCTGCCACTGATTTCTGTTGGAGCAAGGTTGCTAGCACTTCTGAAAATCAAATCACAGGTAACTTAAGTCAGAAAAGGTGAGACCTAATTTTGGTCAAACAATAGCTCAGTTTTGGACCTCTATCACAAATGCATGCAGACTCTGAGATACACTCTTTGAAGAGTATAGACATCCAGAAGGATCAACATTACAACATAGCCTGCTGGCAACCTTCCTAAAACTTATATTATTCCAAACTTTACACCGTGGAGATATGAAGTCAAAATCAAAACCATGGGCTACAGTTTTGTAAAGAGCAATAGGGCAAAATTTAAAATAATGACCAGGATGACAATTTGGAGCAAATTGTTATTCTGAATATTTTTTTTCAGTTAATAGGTTAAAATGACTATTTAATAATCAATAGCTGATCAAGAAAT